>NW_008795442.1:2911918-2913825 GCF_000699145.1 Aptenodytes forsteri
GAGGGTGTGGCGGGCGCCGGGGGCCCGGCCGCCGCCTCCTCTGGCACGGGAGACGTGCCATGGGGTGACGTGCCGTAGGGTCGCCGTGCCCGGCACACGCTGCGCACGAGGTGCCGCGCGTCCGGCCCCCCTCCCGATGTTCACCCCGCAGGGGGCACCATCGGCGCCCTGGAAATCAAGATGGCACCACCACAGTCGCAAAAGCACGGTTGAAGGAACTCGTGTCTGCGTGAAGAAACTAAGTTTGTAGGTAGCAGTCGCCTGGTACGTGTGGTGTTTGAGTTAGGGGTTGGGGAAGCATCACCGAAAGGGCGCGTGGGCGCAGTTGGGTAGGGGGTCCCAGTGGGATCCAGCAAAGCTGGGCAAGGCGCCCACCCGCGCTGGCAGGTCAGGCCGCCGAGCGAGCCATCAGCCGGAGGGTGCAGCAGGGACAGCTCTTCCCAGCTCTAGGGAACCGCGCGGTGAATGTGGCAGTGTGCTACAGGGAGAAAAGGCTTTCACCTGGCGTTTGTCTGAAGGTCTCAGGAACAGCGGAGGCCCTGAAAAACACTGAAATGTTGCCGTTTACACAGAAACTAGAACTGACTCAGTATAGAAACTTAGCAAACCTGAAAGAATTTTCTATTCAAAAAGCTATTTAAACAGAATCATGCCTTTTAAAGGAAAAAAAATATTGTTTCTCAATTTTCTGGATTCTTTCATAAGAAAAAACAAGCCTTTTTTAAAAAGCTGAAACTAACCAGGATAGATGTAGTTTGAGTAAAACCCCCAAGTTTCTGTCTGCAATGTTCTGGAAGGAGCTGGGGGGTATTTTCTGCCTCTGAATGTTTCCTTGGATGCTGCTGTGCTCCATCCCGTCCTGTTAGTGTGACTGCAAAATTTACCTCTGGATTAACTGCCTGAAACAGAATTCTTCAGGTCATGGGAAACAACATGAAGTTTGTCTTGCTTTTCCGGACAGATCTATTGGAGCAGAGTTTGCCATGTCAGCTTACACACCTGGAAAAGATACCAAGCTGTGCCATTGTTTTTCATTTTCATGTGCGAAGAGCATAGCCAACCTGGTAATGGTGATTTTTTTAAGCAAAAGGTTTATGGTTCAACACACGAAATAACCTCGCCCTCTCGCTGACGTGCCGTACTGTGAATTTTCCTGCATCTCCTTCTGAGGAATCTTCTGCCACTGTCGATGGATCACTTCACTAATCCGGTATCGCCATTCCTGTCCTGGAGTAGGTACCTCTCCCTCATTTCTCTCGTTCGGTCTGCTTGGGATTTTATTGTCAAATTTCCCAGAACAGCACACATGCGTACCAGAAAGAAACACGTATTTGCACATTGTGTGTGTGTATATATATAGGTATACATTCACAAATACCCTGTAATTATGAAGCACAACATGAAAGCATCTCTACATTTTCCATATACAAGTGCATGTAAGGTACCTGTGCACCCCCCAACACTTTCAAACACTTTTCCTCCCGGCTTCCCCGCATTTTGCGGGTGGGGAGCTGGGACACGGGGAGGAGGTGACTTGCACAAGGTTACCCGCGGAGCCCATTTGCGGGCAGATGTAGGCTGGAGTACAGTTCTCCTAAATCCTCAGGTGGCGCCCTAGCAACTTGCCCAGCCGGAAAAGCTTAGGCTCCAAAAGCTGGAGTCAGCGCAGGTACTCTAACAGGAACGCCCCACCTCTAGATGCTTATTAGATAACGGTGACTGTTTATTATTTTTGCTATTTATTATTATTATTTATTTTGTCTAAAATGTGTTTTATCATACACGCTCACCTGCGCTTCCCGACTAGACGTCCGGTGAGAAGGACAACTGTGGGTGAGGTGGCTCCCGAAGCCGCGCCTCCTGCCGGCTGACGGCGCTCCGCCGGTCCTTCCGGCCCCCCCCGCCCC
>NW_008795442.1:2913895-2931160 GCF_000699145.1 Aptenodytes forsteri
GCTGCTCACTGCAGCGGGGGCTGCGACAGCTCCCCCTTCCTTCCCAGGGCCGGGGGCGGCTCTCCGCTGGTCCCGCCGCACCCCCTGCTCCGGCAGCGTGGTGGGGGTCTTACCCCCGCAGGCTGGACCCTCAGGGACCTTCCTGAATAGTCTGATAAACAGGCAGAGAGATTAGCTTTCAACAGACGTTCAAAAAACCCCCGTGCCAAACAGAGTTCCATTGTGGAGATTTGAGAGACGTATAAGAGATCAGCTATTAATTATTTTGGAAATTTATTACTAATGGATTTGATTTTGGAAAGCAGAAAAATATTCTGATTTTAAGAATTAAATATGATTCATTTTTCTTAGCTTCAAAATATACAAGCAATTTTAAGTTTGCAACTAAAGAGAAATGTAGTGAGGAAAAATAATATCTGAATGATAAAGCTTTTAGGAAGAGGTTAAAATAGGACCTTAATATAGGCAAGAATTTTGTATATTCTAATATGATGATTTACATTGTTATTTATCACACAAAGGGGCTTCCTTAAGATCTAGCAAAGGAAGGGAATTTAATTGCCAAGTAATAACCCTGGGACATCATTTCTGAAACTCTGGTGGTACAACTTAAACACTCCTGAGTAAAAAATGCCGTAGTGATCAGCTTACTTTCTGCAGAAATAAGTGGTACGTAGTGACTGAAACACTGTTCAGTGGGTATGTATCTGTATCTTCAGGCTATCCTAGCCCATAATTACCTCTGTACGTGTTTGCACGCCGTGTGTCTCTTCTCCAGCAATGTCTGCCGAGGCCTCGGTGAGCCCCGTGTTAGTGCCGAGACTGGCCTCTTGCGCTGCAGTGTCTGCTCTCCCGAGTTTCTCTCCACTGTAGTATTGTACCGCGATGAGATGCATTGAGGATATGGTCTGCAAAGCTTGTGCTCATACTGCCTGCTTGCATTCAACGTGAAGATCTAGGTAAAAGCTTGTTATATTTCTTCTCGATCCCTTATTTAAATGTCTCTCCCAACTTACGTGACATACGTCAGGGAATAACAGTCGCTCTTTAAGTGAGTTGAGAGCACTAGGGAGAGCGGATTAGAATACACTTGGAAAAGCGAACATTTTGTGGTTCTTTGTTTAATGAAATGGAAAACATCCATGAAAACAGAACCATGTTGTGAATGTGGCTTCAAGATCCACTAACTTTCATAGGAATGTATATATAGTGCATTTGTGGCCCGCTCTGACATTCATTGCGACTGACAGCATCCCCCTGATGACAGCCTTGGAATGAATTAATGAATGGATGGTTTGAATGATGATATATCTAGGGAGGGATATGGAAGTCGGTGCCTGATGCCCTTTGATCATCAGTTATGAGTAATATGAAAAGAGGGAGAAAAAGGCATAAATAATAACAGTAATGGGCATGAATATGGCCTGAGGTGGTAATTTTCATCCCAAAGGTTATACATGCTGCTTCACCTCACGTGTACAGAAATAGTAAATATATATTTTATTTATTTGTTTCTTTGTGGTGAACGTTGGTTGATAATAACTAACACTTGCACAATTTAAATAAGGAAGAAGATGCCAAACTGCAGCAGGATTTTCAGAAGTGCTCAGCCTTCACTGGGTATATTCACTGAAGCGAATCACAAAATTCCTGTCAGTTTCAGCAGAAACAAAGTTTATTTACTGGGAATTAGATCCGCTTAAATTCTTGCTGGTTAGGCCAAAACAACTGGCAGTAAGAGCTGGCAGGAAAAAAAAAAATCATAGAACTATTTTTATTAGAAAAATCAGTTTTGCTGGAACTGGAATACGTTGAAGTTTCTGAAATTTCAAATGGGAAATCAAAGACTCCATCTTCAATTATTCTGAATATCACATTCAAATTTTTTTTTAGAACATAGTTTATATTGCAGTATTAAAAACTATGTTAAAGCAACACTCTGAAGGTTGTAACATCACACACTCTAGAAGCAGGAGAGGTCTCCTATTTTATATCGCTTATGATACAGTTCATTATCTGTTCTGTTTCTTTTCCTACAATACTCTTGGCTCATCCGTTGGAGAGCACGGAATTGATCTGGCTTTGAACCAGGCTTGGTGCTGAAGAAGGCGGCAATTATCTTTAGAGCTGCTGCCTCATTTGTTGCTGAAGTTGAAAAGTTTAAAAGCAAATGAGACAGGAGTTTGCAGAAGTAGAAATGATCACATGGCTAAAGAAGTTAGAAAGCGGTGTCCTTGTCCTTGTTTCTGTCATGTTCCTATGTGGCAATAGACAAGTTACTTCATTCTTTTCCCCAGGTAGTCACCAATTTTTGTTCTTTGTTTCTGGGTGCCTGACATCAGGTCTTCAGTCTTGTCTGCAGAATCCCAGAATCCAGGCAGGTAATCCCAGAGGTGGTGCAAAAATGCATAATTCTGCCTTTAAAAAGGATAGTGTAGCAGAGAAGATCAGGGCCAGATGATGCGGAGTTTGGAGAAAATGAAGTATCAAGCAGGCATTGTTTGTTGTCTGCAACTGTATTATTAGCTACCATCTTATGATGCACGAACATGTGTTACATGCACAATCTTCATTCTGGGATTTTTAAAAGTTTTGAATCGTTGAATTTGCAATTTTTTAAATGCTGGGGTTTTTTTTTATAACTTGTGTACCATTTCTCAGCTTTTATAAAAGCAGATCTAACCTTCTTTCAAACTGCAGTAGCAAATACGCACTGCTTTAATTAATTTTTATTTTAATTTTCATTATTTTAATAGGTTGTAGTAAATTTAGACTTTAATGGTTTCATTTTTAAAAGGAAGAGTGCACGCTAACTATTTTATCAATTAATTGGAAAACTGATCATTGCTATTAGGCTGAAGGCATCTGTTCCCAGCTCTTTCTCCTGGTGACATGGTTTCTAACTTTGCTTCAAGTTGCAAGTTCCATTTCTGAAACTGATTTTGTGTTTGCCTGAGAGATGTGAATACTCGTTTCAAAACTGTCAGACGAAAGTAATTTTAAACAATGGAAAGTAGACCTTTTGTTTTCAGTTTTATTTAATTTTTAAAAATAATTTCTATGCAAGCGTATTTTTATTTGTTTCAGTTTTCTCAAATCTTGATTATCGATTTTTTCCTTGAAAAATACATGTATCATGAAAACTTTATGTCCTTAAAACAACCGAAAAACATACTAAACTAAATAGTTACATTAGTTTAGTGTTAACATAATTTATCGTACCTTTCCTATTTATAAGATTAGCAACTGGACTTAAAAATTAACTTATCCAAGTTGCATTGAAGTATTTAGCTGTGAAATATGCTTGGAAATAACTAAAGGAAAACTTTGGTTTGAAATACGTATATATAAAACAATTCTTATGAGCTTCCTTTCATTCCTTGCACCTATGAAAATGCTGTAGTACTTTTTAGTGAATGAAGAGCACGTGGCTGCCCCGCCAAGGTATTTTGTCCTGCGCGGTTTGAGAGAGGATGGAACATTGCCTAGAAAGGGCAGCCCTACCTTCGGTGGGTGGCCCAGGGTCTGGTGGCCACCTTCTGGTTCTTCTGCAGAAGACGGGAAAATCCTGTTTAATTGTGTCATTCCGTTTACCAGGGTGGATTTCTGGGGTGATGCAAAGGGCAGGCGTTTGCCCCGCTCGCACGGGAAGAAAGCTCGCCGAGGGGATGCTCCGGCTCAGGACTTGAGCTCCGCGCTTCTTGCAGCCAGGCAGCGCTAGGTGGAGCGCCGGGACGCCGGCCCGCCGCACGGACCCGGGCCACCGCGGGGTCTCACCTTCGAGAAGCGCTGGAGGCTGCCAGGAGGCTGCCGGGCTGGTTCGGGCACCGGTCGTAGCCTATTCTCAGGCACAACGAATCCCAGAGCCTAACTGGCCATTCTGGGGGCGAAGAGGAAATCTTCTCCCAGTTCTGAACTGCCTTATTTTATCTTCCATGAGCATTCCCTTGGTTTGCAGGCGACGGAAACCCTTATCCTTCTGCTCTCCGCTGCTTGGTGCTCTAAATATTACCACGACTCGAGTTGCTTGTCCCTTCCCTACAGTGCACATCCTTGCTTTCTCTTTATATCAGATCTCTTCCATGTTCCCGGTCATTCTCCTTCCCTTTCTCTGGCTATTCGTTACCCTTGCAATACTCTTTTCAGAGATACGTTGGCAAGTGCCGTTCGCAGGGCCACACCACTGATTTTTCTTGAGAACGTTGTTTTATTTTTTAGCTTGGCTTCCTATGGAAATGACATCTATACAATGTTCACGATGTCTGTGAACTGATTAGTTGATTTCTACCAATTTTGACAGGTAAGTATAGGTCTCAAAGCGTATTTAATATCTTGTTGCAAGTAGTTCGTAGTAAGCAGAAAAAAAGAGACATCCTCTCAATGTCCTGTCTGTGACAGAAGTGCAGTCTGTCATATGCATTATTACATATAATAGAATTACTTTTCCCTAGATGTCCCCAAATGCAGGGGGAACTTCAGTTGAAGATTACACCTTCTCAGATAGAAAATCAGTCAGTCATGAGGTGCAAACTGTGGTAATCCAGTCTGTGTTAGATTCAGTACCCTCTGAGATTGCTAGTACTGTTCATTATCCCATTTCTGCATCAACTAACTCTCTTTTAGCTCTTTTTCGACAGTCTCAGTTACTTACGTCTGTTTGGGACAAATCTTCTTAGATCTTATGAAGAGGTACTGGGATTTATTTTTTCCACTCCAGTGGACATTGTTTTACGCTAAGCAACACTGAATTTAGTGGGGTTTTAGAGAGAAAGCTAGAAGATCTTAGCAAAGTAAAAAATAAAAGGGAAGAAGGAGAGAAGAGTGCATGCAATTAAGTTTCTACCTTAGAAATGACAGCGAATGTGAACAACAGCTGACAGAAATTCATCCTTTACAAAATTATTCTTGTATTGTACCAAACGAAGCAATCTCTTTTATCAAAGTTACTTACCTGCAACATCAGCTTCAGAGGGTTTAACATCTACATCTACTGGAGGAGATAACGGGCAGGTTTGATAAATGTTGCTCACTGAAAAGGAATGAAATGTATGAGAGCTGTATGATTTGTTGCTGAATGTGGCTGCCCACAAAGCCTTTGATGCGTATGTCATACACTGGAGATAACTGATCAAGTGGTCTGTGACTTGCCGAGCAAGAAAACTTTAAGCGCTTACAGAATCAAAGTTAAACGTAAAGATATCATTACAATTTCTCACAGAAATAATAAAAAAGCACATCAAAATCTTTTAGGAACATTCTTGGAAAACTATAGCCAATGTCTGAAAAGACCATCAGAGTGACAGTGCCTTAGGAGCAGAAAGACAAAATGTGTATTGTCCATCCTGTGGTAGGGAAGAATAGACATGGGAGGGATTATAGATGCCATAGCATGAAATAATGCCTCGCATATGGTAAAGAATACGTGAATTGTAAAGTGGGAAAAAATCACTTTGGGCCATATGTTCCCCTCTGGCATTAAACTGCAAGGGAGAACAAAATAATCCAAAAATCATGTGATTTTTGATGCGCAGCCATTCAACCGCATTCTCCTGCTGCCTTTGTACACTACGGAGAGCAGGATCCAGACGTGCTATGTGAGAAGCTACACAATACTTTGAACAGTGCTAAAGAAAGGGGAGCACGGCCCCATTCATCTCCCAGTTCAAACCTTCCCCATGCTGGAACCGGCAAGGAGACAGAAGAACAAGGGTGGGCAGGGCAGGGATCCTGATACTCAGTTCAGAGTTTCGGTACAATATGAGTCAGGCACCCGGGATGCCATCCTAGCCTAAATAAAGGCAGCGGTAAAACTGCCGTTGACCTAACAGGGCCAGTATTTCTGTCTCATTATATATTTTTGACGCCCCCATCTTCCTGGAACGACTGTGCAGCTGCTGCTGAGGCATCGTCCCGGGCCCCCGCGCTGCCACACCGCACAGCTCTCCTGACAGCATCAGGAGATACAACAAAACATCAAGTGGTTCATGTTCGGAGAGGGACCGCCTGGGCCCTGCATTTCATGTGTGTGGATTTTAGGTGCTGTCAGGAGTAGGACACTGTGGGGAGCTGCTCATTTGTCAGCTCTTCCTTTCCTGTCACTTGTTTAAAAACGCAGCGTATTGGTCACGTTTTTACAGAAAAGGGAATACAGTTACTTTTCTCCTTGGAGCAAAACCCCTTGGATTCCTTAGTTTTGCTGCTTTCCTTACCATGCAGCCAGAGAGATGGGAGCATACACATGAGAAACCCAGAAGGAGTGCTTTTTAGGAGCCCCATTCAAAATCCACGTGTTAGCAGAAGATAGGACATGTGGCAGTTCTGCTTACACAGCAAGTAGGCAAAGGTATACCAACATGTCTCAATACAAGGGAAGCTGTGTAACATAACATCATTTAGAAATAAGTGAAGTATGTTGAGCTATAGATAAAGCTAGATGGAGGAAAAATGAACACCCTGAGGTGATCTGAAACAACAGAGAACTATGCCATGAAAATCATGAACTTACAATTAGGGCCTCTTACATTCTCTAACTGTGGAATATTCCTTCCCCAGCAAATTATTTTCTGCCACAGAAGTTTTAATTTCTCTGTTCCCTGGGCCATTCATGTGCCACTTTTTGTTTTCTAACTGATAATGTTTATTACACTTGCTAAGCTTCATTTCTTGCACATGACGGAGTAAAATCTTTGTGGACTTTCCGCTGCCCCAGCATGGGGCAGACTAAGCGGTGGGTTTCGTGTGGGAGTGGGTGCAGAGAATCAAAACATCTGGACTGAGGGCAAAGGCTTTTCAGTCCCTTTGGTAATGAAGGGTAAAGAAGCTGAGGAACTGAATACCAAGGGTCGTAATCCTCGACATGCAGGGAAGAAAGCTGAGAGAAGAAATGCAGTAACAGATGTACAAGGACAGGGTGTTGGCAAATTCAAAAACTACGAGAGGATCCAATCAGCCAGAGAATATGACATGCCTGGCATTAAACACAATAATTACAAACCTTTTTAATTGCATTAAAGTTCTTCCATATTTACTCAATGACACATCTGAAAATTATCTAATTAAAATAGGGTATTCTGAGAACATAAGAGAATTCTGAATCTCTGCAGAAGGCTGGTGCTGCTTTTTTACTGAAAGCAGTAGGCATTCCAGAGGACTTTTGGGTTCGTGCCTACGGCAGGTAGAGACCATGAGTGCCTCAATGAGATACAAAAGGACTACACTGCTTAGAAAGCTCAACGCTGGGATTTCTCTTTGTCATATTAATTCCTGGAGATGGACCTTTGCTCAATAGCCAGGACCCAGAAATATTTTTACACACGTGGCAGATTGTAGAGAATGAACAAGAGCCTTTTTGGTTCCAAACTACACAGTCACCACCTGAAGCAGACTGAGAACAGCAACCTCGTAGCATGTTTGTCAATAGGTTAATGTTCTCCTTTACACACAGCATGTTCTTGAATTGCATAGTTCATGTAGTAGGGAGTACCCCACAGTGAGCACCAAACAGGCGAAGCAGAGTGGGTATGCTCAGACAAATAAATGCAATACAGAAACCCATAGAAGGAAGAGATTCTGTGAAGAGAGTGATGGAGTATCTGGAATTTGTATGTATCCTCAGCAATCCATTCATTACATAAGTTACAGCACTACAGCATTACCAGATGTCAAAAGGAGAAGAAATAATGTGAGATTATAGAAAAGTTGAAAGTAAAACATGAATTCTGAGAGCAACAGATGGATAATGAGAGCGTTAAAATGTGTACATTATCTACAACATGTATTTAGAGACTTTTGTCTGGCATGAGTTCTTCAGAAAACCCTAATGACAACTGCAGATAGATTTAAAAGGGCCCAGACTCCACAGTTAATGAATGAGGGAACTTGTACAGCCAACACAATGTCAATATGAATGATGTAAAATGATATAAAAAATGCTGAACTGTGCATAGTAAAATGTTTCCTAGGGGAAGGAGCAAGGAGTAATAGGTCCTAAAGCATGGCTTCAGTAAATGATAATTTAAATAGGAAATGCTCCAGAGAGTCAGTAAAAAAAAAGTGGAAAGCAAAGATATGTTATAAAAGAAAGCTGAAACCAAATTACAAGGCAGTGATATAAAATAAGTGTCATAGCATCATACAAAATATATGGAAGCAACTGAAGCAACTACTGTTTTCATGGAACAATTCAACTTCATACATATATTTATATGACCAAAATAGGTCCAGATGTATCTAAGAATGGGCATGGAGTTGTCCTTGAGCTTAGGATAAAGGAGCATGGAAAACTCACCTGGGTAAGAGCAAAAATAAAATTATGTTTAAGACCTATTGGATATTGTTTTTACTGAGATTGCAAAATATTCTCAATGCTAGAGGGTTTAAAACATTTTATAAATAAAACTGAAACATCATTTCTAAATTATGTACGTTCAGTTGCATATGTAAAATGTAGATTTAAGCATTAACTTGAAGGTACCATCTTGGTCAATATAAGATACAGCTGGCTAATTGGCTGTTTGTAGATTTTCATATGGTTCTAACAAATAGCAGGTGTACACTAGGTTGCAGATGTGCATGTATGATACTGAAAACTTCCATTCAAGTAATTAATAATAGCTATTATAGATCTTAGCTGGAAAAGTTTCCCTCCTATATTTTTCTAGATGGTTTTCCAATTAATTTAATTTAGATTTATGAATGATTAGCATTTCTAAAAACTGGTCTTATGTACATCTGAACTTGGACATTTGGAAGATAAGGAATACATTACAAAAGGCTCATTTGAAAACGTTGGTTTGCCTATCTTCCCCATTTTACTTCTTGAAGCTTGTAGCAGAGTTAATTCATTTTCCCTGGGTACCGACCCACAAAGTAAGGCCTGTACTCCTTTTTGTCCTCTTATAGAGCCTTACCTCAACTGCTATATGTTTTCTTGTTTCTGCTGTAAACAAGGTTGTTGACTTTAAAATTATAATCTTCCTTTTATATCTAATATGTTCTCATTCACTTCTTCTATCTGTGCCTGTTTCAGCACGGGTCTAATAACACATACCCACCTTGTTTCTGCTTATATTATGACAACTTTCTAAATTACTTAGTCACATACTGCTTTTTCCTCCAGATTGAGCAGTGAACTGGCATTTCATTTTTTGCCTGACTGACTCTGCAACATAGATAATTTTCTTTTAGCGCTTCTTCTGTTTGTTTATAGCATATAATAGAAGTCATCCGGCATTTAATTCATTAACATGCTTTTGCTATATAATTTGCAGCTTTATTATTTCTAACAAGAATACCATTCACAGTAACAAAGACATCATTCTCCAAAAAATCCAGTAAGAGGAGGACAAAGGATGGGCTGGGGAGAGCACTGGAATGGAATTCCTACTTTGCTCTTCTATAACATTTTCCATCTTCGTTCTTAAAGGACTTTTACAAAGATGAATCATTATTTCCTATGGGAGAAACTGAGTCACCTGAAGAGGAAGTGATTTGCCACACAGCAAGTCAGTGGCAGAGCCAAGAGCAAAGAACAAGGCTCTTCATTTCCCATCTGGTGCCCTCATGACATTAACTCAGTTTACAGCTCTGACACAGTCTTCTTTATGACCATTTGGGTCCTTTATTCTGCTAACGCTGAAGTGCAGGTTTAATTTAAGCTTTTTTCTAAGATCACAACTGGCTGAAAACCCTCCACTAGTACATCAGCCATATACATTCTTTCTCACAGGTTCTTTGCAGGGGAGAATTTTTTGTTCAGCACACTGTTATATTAGGTAATACTTTATTTTTCCTGCTGTGTTTGTTTTTTCCTGGAAAGTTTTCACAAGGACCAATTTTAGCCAGGGGAAACCTGTGTCCGTAGATGATAGAAAGTGGTAAGTTAGAGGAGCCTCTATTCTGTTGCTCAGAGGGTACATTACCTGTGTGCTACGGGCCCCCAGTTCTTCAGCTTTGCAAATACTATTTTGCTTTTCCATAGACATCTGGAGCACAACTGTCTGCACTCCAGATGAAGTCATGGTGCGGATGAGAGGAGAGTTCACTCCTCCACCTACTGCTCCCTACGCAGGGTGGATGAATAGCAGAAAAACACCTTCTTTCCTCTGCCCTACCTCATCCCATATGCACGTAACGCTCCTCCAAACATTTCTTCTAGGATTCCTCGTAAGAACACCTCTGCACTGTCCTACAAAGCCTCATGTGGTATGAAGCAGTCATTTCAGTATTTGGCTTTTAATTTGTTGTTTATTTTGCTATTGCTACTTTCAGCGGTTCCCTCTGCTTTCTTCTATTCCTTTTATCTTTCTTACTTCTTTTTCATACTCTTTCTCCTATTTCTACTGTTTCTCCCTGTTTCATTTCTATGTGGTTTTTTTTCCCCTTTTTATACTTCTTTTCCACAAGAAAAGGAAGGTGTTCCACTCTAGGCCAACTCATCATAGAGGCATGGAGAGGTGAGCTGGAGAGCTGGCAGAAAGCATTGCTCTTGTCTGGCTATGCAGGGAGAAGACTAGGGTTTTGCTGCTGTGAGGATTTCCCAGAAGTGTTATTGGAGCTGGTCCAACAGTTTACAGTAAAAGGATTGCAGTTCTAATGCAAGTTCAGCAAGGTGAAGGCCATCTTTTTTCAGGTCAGGTACAATAACCAAGAGTAGCTTGTCAGATGTGTTTCTGTCTGAGAAATTAAATAACACCTTTGGACAGGATGCTACACGGTACACCCTGAACTTGAAGGATCCAGCCTTCATATGAAGCCTGACATAGAAGAGGAGAGGCAGATCTTTGGCCTGTAATGATCACGCGGAGTTAAGAACGAAAGGCCCCGTAACTGGAGGACATTATTGTGGGGCCAGGGCATCAGTTTCTTGGCATCCATACCTCCATTCTCCAACCAAGATGCTCAGCAGTGTCGACAAAGTAGCCCGGCTCTGAAGAACACTTTGCTTACATTTGGGTCAACCTAAGAGGAGTAGTAAGGGGAAAATGTATATTGGGGTTATAGCCACCTTTTCCTTAGCAGAAGGCAGACGCCTTACATACCATTCAAAATGGTGAAATCTGGTCCTCTCTGCCATGCACTGCCCATGTTCCCTCCTGAGTGACCAGGCATATTGAGTTCAGCACCGTTGATCAATGAACGTGGTGCACTGTTGGGCTTGCTGCCATGTCATACCCCACAGAGTACAAGCTGAAGCAATGGGGCAGAAGCCAACAGCAGGACAGCTAAGCAGTGGTGAAGGAAAACTTTCAGTGCATCATTCTCATGGAGAGGAACTGTGTGCAACAATGACATCTACATGTCTTAGACCACTGGAGTGCGTGGTGCATGCTAGAGACTCCCATGATGTGTGACAAAGAAGCTTTGGTTCAGGTAGGACCAAGCCGCTTTTAGATGGAGATGTAGATAACCTACTTGTAGGCCAAAAATTGGTTGTTGTTAACACTCCCTAAATGTACTTGATTTTCACGAGAGAAAACAAAGTTCCAGAAATGCAGCTTGTACTTTGAGTAGGAAATGGTAGTCCTTAGCGCCAGTGGGACTTTGATCCCATTGTCTGTGAGTGGTTCTTATGGAAGCTTTTCCTTCCTCTATGCAAGAAATTTTCTATGTGAGTGGAGTTACTGACAGTCAAAATTACACAGCTTAAGCAAATCTTTTAAATATGCCAGGTCCACACCACTGAGCACTAGCAACAAAAGGATTGATTCAATACTCAGTAAGAAGCTGAGAGCAGGAGAGACTGAGATGCTTGTGGCAGTCTGCGCTGCTGAGATGTGCAAGTGCTTTCCATAGGAACACGGGATTTTCTAAGAGCTGCTGGCTTCCTGCTTACGTATCTTGCCTGCAGTTCAGGTGGGAGGTAATGGAGGCAAGCGTGTACTCAAGAGACAGGGAATATCTTGTGTTTGCACAGCGCCAGGTACCAGAGCGCAATGAAACTGGGTCAGGTCTCCAAGTGCTAAACAAGCACAGATAGTAATACCAATAATTGTTTGGAACACGCTGAATTTAGTGCTTTGCAGCAGCCAAATGACATGGACGGAAAGCAGAATGGTGGGCCTATTCTGAACTCCTTTGATTTGATTATTTTTGTCTATTGTATGTATTTATACTCTGCTTATTCATTGAATAAACTGAAATTAGAGCTTTGTGGCCCAAGAAATGCATTACACAATTAGTCTTAAATGCAAATGTAAAATGTAAACTTCATTTTTTCTGTTCCATGAATGATGGCTCTTCTTTTAACTATTATTAGATGAATGAAATAAACGGAAGTTTTCAAGACATTAGCCTTGGATCAAAGTCAGGGATGTAACTGTAAACAGTGAGCTCTTTGTGGCTATGTCTACACCACTCTTCACGTTGCCGCCAAAAACTGTCCAGGTCCCAGGCTAGAGTGCCATGTCTACACCCATATTAAAGGTTATTTAGGACATCACAAAAAAATCTCGTCAGGTGCATTCAATGTGTCTGCATCCTGCATGGTACTCACAGGTATTTCCTTAAGAAAGGTACAGGAGTGCAGGAAATGAGGCATCTCCACGTTTTCGCGGTTCTGTGGATTTCAGACAGATGGGATCCCTTCCCAGTATTCTCCTGCAATTAAGGATGCATCTCTTGTTTTTATCATTCCTTAGACCTTGAAAATATTTGCAAGGGATACCTAATAATAGGAAAGTAGATGCTCAAAAGCCAGAATAGTGTATTGCCACGACTTTTGGCCACAACTGTGCTGGTAGGGTATTATACATACGTAGAAGTACCTCTGCCAATTCTGGGTGGCAAATATGTGTTTTACCTAGCCAGAGTTTCTGTATGTTAAGAGTAGTGAACCAATATGAAAAATACTCTGCCTGACTACCAAGCTCAGCTTCACTTTTTCCTTTTCGAATTTGAACACAAAACTCTGGATGTAATCTACTGCAATGCTTTAGAGAATGAATTACACAACTGATTTGTCACCCACTTAGAACTGTCTATTACAGCATGCAGTAGTCTTCTAGCAACAATTACTCTGAGACATAAGATAACAGGGAAGAAGGTTTTAGGGACCAACAGCTGAGTGACAGTTTGATACTGTCCTACATGAGATTTATCCATTCTCTCTGAATAACTTCAGGATGGGCCTCTCAACCAGTCATCTGCATTCATGATTTCATACATCTGCCTCTTTGTAACTACAGTGTTTCTGCTAGCTTCCCGAAAAAAAGAGGCTGGAAGGTAAAAAATGACTACCATAATAAACATCAGCTTTCAGCCACTATTATTTCTTTGTTTTATTCCTAAAGCCCTGTCTCTACTGTTTTTTTTTTTCCTATTAGCTTTTTCTTATTGTTACTTCTTTGTTACACTTTGTCATGAAATCTCTTGTCTTCTGATAGCTGGCATTCTTCTTTAAGCTCAGTTCCTAGGGAGTTGGACAGCTCGGGTTCAGGTTTTAAAATAAATATACCTAGCCATTCTGGTTTCTGACAAAAGAACTGAACGCGTAAAGCAAATTTTAGTGAAAGGCTCATACGTAAATAAACTGTCCTTTTTAAATTAATATAGTTCTTTAAGCCAGTCTTAAGGATTTGGAGTTCTGCTTTGTGGACTTTTTTTCAACATGCAGAGTCAGCAGTAGTGCCTCCAACAGTCCCATTAAAATGGCCACTGCCCAGGAATACAGACATCATAAAGTCAGCCAGGAATTATATGACCTGCTCAGGGATGAACACCCAATTGAGAACACGCTATTCTATGGATCAGTATAGGTTATATAAAAGGCAAAGTATTAACTGCAGGAGGGGATTCTGTTGCCTTATGAAGCCTCAGACTTACGAACTAAGATGGTTCTCTTTTAGTGACAAGAACTGCACAGTCACAGCAGGTCATCACACACTTTGTGGGAGTGGAACTACTGTGGGACACTTAGGCAAGAACCGTAATCTGGAAACACATGGCCTCTTTGCGGGACGTAGAGTATCTAGCACACTGTGCTCACGCTGTTGCAATATGCAAACAGTCCAGCACCACATGGGAAGTGTGAGCATTAGATACCTTGCGGGTGCCCACATCTTAGCCACAAATAAGCAGCAATGCAAAGGCAAGAGACAGCATAAGCCTTTTGAACGTTAATAGGATGCCCTCAGGAAAGAAAAGCACATCAGCAAAAGATGTATCAGCAAAACACACAGGCTCACATGCAGAACGGCATGGTCAATACATAAACAAATGGTACGTATTAGTTCCGTCACACCACTGTTAACTTTAACAAAGATGGATTCACTCTCGTGACAAAAACCCGCATGGAAGTTGTTGAGGAGGAGAAATAAGAACTTAAAAGAGGGACGTCCCAATGAGTCTGTTCACACAGAACTAGCATGGTGGCAGCAACTGTAATATTTAAAAATAAGTTTTCTTAGTAAAAAGCCTGTTCAGTTTTATAAGCAGGAAGTTATTTCATGTTCATCATGTAGTATTTGAAACAACTGGATAACCCAGGGTAAATATGTTTAAAAATAGATTAATACGGTTTTCATAGTGAAGAGTGATTTCTTCCTGTGCATACTGTCTTAAGAGTAACTGTACTAGTTCCTGGAGTTCTGTGATTGTGTGACAATCTCCGCTTTTATTAAAAAAGAAAGGAAAAGCACATTCCTACTCTTCACTAACATTCACATCCATTAACATCACATTCCTAAGAGAATGTGAATGTGATTTGAGCATACCTTAAGGCTCAAAAATCAAAAGGTAAATAGAAAGACACCGGCATTTACAATATTGCGAGTTTTACAAGAGGATCATATTTCTCTTAGATGACACTCATGATTTCCAAATGTTTCAGGTATGCAACAGTGAGTTGTACAGAGACTGGGTTGCATTAGTTGCTAGAGGAAGTTGCAGTAAGAGACATGCTAACCCTAGAAAGGCAACTGTCATTCATAAGATTCTAAGAACTTGCAAAAATGCATAAAAATCACACAAACTTGGAATCAGGAAAGAAAGGTAAAAGAGGTATTAATATACAACTTCAAATCCCAGTCCAATGAGGTCGACAGAAGTATGGCTGCTAACTTGCAGAACACCTTTTCACCCAATGGAAGAACTGGCAGTTTCCTGAGAACACCAGTCCTTTAAGGATGAGAGGGAAAATAATAAACCAAAATGTCTTATTCAAAAAACAACAACATTTTTTTCCTGATGAAGAACAGTCTCCACACTCCCTGCAGCCAACGTTTACCTTTAAAAAGTATCTACTTTCAGTATCCACTTAAAAATTTACTATGTGGAAGTATTGATACTAATGAGGCATTGATCTTATTGATACTAATGTATACTATTAAAGAAATATGGATATTTTGGATTGGTAGTGGAAGTATCCTTACTTCAGTATCAACCAGAAGACATAGTGTTGAAACATTTCAAAATATTTTGGCACACAGATTTTAAAGCATGACTTGGAATATGCAGACTTTTCAGTCAGCTGTTCTGTGTATCTACATGCTATAGTTTTGCGGGAGATGATTCAATTGTTAACAATTTATAGTATTTACTGTCCTCCCGCTGCTACGTAAACAGCTTTATAAACTAACTCATGCCCTTGCTGTAATAAACAGACAGAACATGAGTCGCATTATCTTCACTTCTTGTAGGACAGCATGCACTCTTCTAATACAAGGAAGGTACCCAAGCGGGCGTCAGCCAGAAGTGCGCTTGTCAGAATGGTATCTGGTCTGGGACTGACTGCTGTTGGTTTGGCCAGTGTCACAGGTAGCCGGAGGTAAGCACTAAATGTGGGGAGGCATATTCAAACACGTATCCCAAATAGCTGGTGGAAGGTGTGGGTTTCTTCTCACTGAGGAGGAGTGGAATGTCAGAAGCATTTGGGATATCAGTTAGCTACTGTAGATTGGGAGATAGGTCAGAGCAGGTGCATTTACGTTAGTGGTTTAATGTGCAACAGAGTTCATGTGGAGTGTAATCTTCCTTACAGCTGGAGTTCTGTGTATTGCTCCAATGCACAACACTGCTGTATGTGAAACGGTTCCTCTGCCAGGGAAACAAGGGGGAGGCTGTGCACAGCGGTGCCACGTAGAGCGCACCAGTAATAGAGACCCTCATCTAGTGCTTCTCAGGCTCCACAGAGTTGTGTTACAGGAGGCTTAGAAGAACAATAGGACAGGTTCTGCATTCCCAGGTGTGGTTGGTCAGAAATGGAGGGTGGAGTACAGGAGTTAATCATCACCATTCATCATCACCACCGTCATCACCATGAAAGATGGCTTCAAGTCACTCTTCTAGCTCTGTAGACCTGGCTTGATCTACAGCACACAGCTGCCTCACGGCTGCCTTAACCCCTGCTCTGCCAATGTTCCTCAATAACAAGATTAGCAACTTCAGTTTTGACATTAGCAGGGCACGTCCACGCTACCCTCACTGCAGCAGACTGCGAGAGGGAAATGTACAACAATGTTCCTGCAGTGGGATCTTCTTCCCGGACCACTTCTGCACATGGTGTCATAAGGCCAAAGTTAGGTCAAAATGGAAACTCAGCCTCCTGCATTTATGGTATGATAAGCAGTAGGTAAGCCCAGGGTTTTGTCATTCGGGGTGGATAGGTAGAAACACGTAGGTCAGAAGGAGATTGTGAAGCCTCCAACATGAGGTTCTGTGGCCAAAGGGCCAATGCTCACCTCACGCTCTGAGAAATGCCAGTGTGACATCTCTTTATATTAGCACAATCATTTTTACATGTACGCACTTCTGTATCTAGTTAGACAGTTTCAACTGTAATGTATTTGAAAGACTCTATTTTCCCCAAGAGCAAAATACATCCAGGCAATTGCAAACTTAATGAGGGTGGTGCTCAGCCACTGACAGTGAGGATGCGGCTTCCCAGAGCATTCACGCCGTTACCCTTCATCTGCCCCCTCACAGCTGTGATGTCCCGATGCCGGACTTCTGAAAGACAGAAGCCCACCCAGCGCGTCGGTGGAAGCGAGCGCACTACCTGCCGCCTTGGGGCAGGGCCCACGAAAGGTGCGCATGTGGGCTCTCCGGATTTCTTCAGCCATCGTCAGGCTAAATCTCTAACCTGGAAACGGTGTTAAAAGATGTTTGATGTTCGGTCTGACACTTCTCACCGCGGTTTATCCCCAAGTAATCAGACATTCAGCTGGCAGTCACGCTTTAACGTCTATTCGCAGGCGCCCATAAAGTAGCCCGTTTCTGGCTAGATCTGCCCTTCCAGCTCCAAAAACGACCGCCGACAACCCCAGCCGA
>NW_008795442.1:2932360-2978497 GCF_000699145.1 Aptenodytes forsteri
GTGCTGTGAACGGTAACCGGCGCCTCTCCTACGGCGGCAGCAGGGACAAGTACTCTGACTCGGAGGAGGAGGAGGCGGGGGCGAGGGCCAAGCAGCAGGTACCGAAGGAGGAGTCTGCAGTTCGCCGGCCCAGACGGAGCCTCAGCAAGTCTCCTGCTCCATTCATAACAAGCAAATGCGCTGCAGCCGGCGCTGGCGTGATGGAGACGGGCCAAGAAAGGGCTGGCGGAGGCTGTGGCGCTGGTCTAGTCGTAACGAATGACAGGGCGGCGGAGGCGGCTGCTGCCGGGAGTCTAGACAGGGGCAGAAATCAGGAGGAGGAGGAGGCGGCGGTGGCGGCGGCGGCGGGGGGAGGAGGAGGATGTGAAAATCTGGACTCTAGTCCTCCCAGCCCCAGGTACCGCATTGGCCTACCTAAGAAATCCCCTACAGTATTGTTGCTGCCACCACCGCTCTCGGACGTGGACAGCAGTAAAATCACTGACCCTCCAGGCACCATTAGGAAAGCGACCAATAATCATGTTCTCAGCGGTGCTGCTGGTAGCTATAACGTTGAATCCAGGATCTATTCAGCTACTAATAGCCTTCCCCCGGGTGGAACCACCTCCTCCCTTAGACTCAACCACTCCAATCATACGGGTTCAAATCATACCTACCTGAAAAACACCTACAAGAAGAATCTCTCAGAGCCCGAGGAGGAGCTTCTCCAACAGTTCAAAAGAGAGGAGGTATCCACCACTGGAGGCTTCAGTGCACATTACCTGTCCATGTTCCTCTTAACTGCTGCATGCTTGTTCTTTCTGATACTGGGATTCACATACCTGAGAATGAGAGGTTCTGGAGTAGCTGAGGATGTGGGAGTCAACAGTAAGTATTAGGTGAAGGGTAAGAGCAGTTTCTTTCTGCAACTGGATATACAACTGTTAATTCACCTTTGCGTTCCCGGACATCCCCTACTGAGCAGTTCTGGCTTCCACCTGGTATAATCTTTCTATATAGGGTGGAGCACAGAGAAATTGTCTTTCCTTAAGTATATACCTTGCAAGCTGGTATAATAAGCTTGCAAGACATTTGAGGATAAATTCAAATCCTGGCATTCCCTGCTGTAATCTATTGATACCTTGTTTTCTAGCATGTTTTCTTCACAAAGAAATTTTGTGTTTTGTTCAATGTAGCAGATCTATGGTTCATAGAGAATTGACGAGGTAAGTCTTTATGCTAATCTTGCAGAAGTAATCATGCACATTTAGATACCTGGGATTCCAGCAGGGCTAAGATTTGACTGTAGTTTTTTGGTAATAAAGCAGGTTGTTTTCATTTGTGTGTACTGAGGCTTGAAAAGGATGCTAGGTTGAGATGATGTTACACACTACAACCAACTTTGTGCAGTGAATGCTGGGCCTATTGTGTATTCTTTTCTAATAAGTATGTTTTTCTAAATACAGTTGAGAGTATGATTATACATGAAATACTGTTGTGCTTTAGTTTGAATTTCAGAGCATTCTTTTCTTAATTCTGAATTATTTGGGAGCTTCTTTAATATGTGAAAGTGACTTCTTGGAATGGATTTAGAAACTACCATTTTCTATTCACAAAGCATAAAAAAATGGAAACGTACCACCTAAGGGTGGTGATTCATGCTAATTCAATTCTTGGCTGCTCTGAAATGGACAGTGGAGATTCTAACACCAGAAAGAAAAATCATGCCATTGCTGTCTTAATCTCTCATCAGGAGCAATGCAAAAAGCTAGTTTTGGAACGTGGCAGCATTAGAAGGTCCTTGGGGACTTGCATTTTTCTTGAAATGATTGATGAAGGCACGTGGGGTGTATACACATGCATGTATTTCTTTGTATAGATAGAGGATTTATATACTCATGTGTGGGCATGTATACAGTGCCTTGTAAGGAGTGATCCCACTGTTGGATTGGGATCTGCTAGATGTTACAGGGCAGAAATAGCAGTGTGGGCTGTCCTGTCTTTTTTTTTTTCTCCCTTTCAAACGTTATTCATTACATTATGGTAGCAAAATTGTTCTTAATTCTGTTTTCTGCTCTTTGGGGGGGGGAATAAAGGATTTAGTGTTTAGGAAGGACAGTAGCAGCAAGGACTTAAGCATTTGCAGTGGTTTCATTGCTGTCCACGTGGCTCTTAACTACTGTTCAGTTTTTTTCTTTGGGAAGGCAGTGAACATACGCAGGTGGGCTAAAATTAGATACAGTATAGTGTGACTGTTGGGACTACTCATACTCATATTCTGTGGTTAACTTCTGGCCATAACTGCTAGAGACATACATAAATTTTCTTACGTACTGATAAGCTGTGTAATTCTACTAACATGTATTAGATTTTTTTTCTAGTCTTGAAATCTGATGATTTTTAATAGGGGAGAAGGTCTGTCAGCTTACTGGTGTAAACTTCCTGACTGTCAAATTCAGTGGTTGAGTTAAAACTCGCCTGCCATGCTGCTTGATAAAGCTGAATTTCTCAGCTATGCAGATAGCAATAATACTGTGAAAAGAAATCCACTCTGAACTCTTTGTCTTGGAAGAAAACTTCATTTCAAATGTGTGAACTTTCCTATAGAGCATGCAGGATCACTGTGTTGAGTATATTGCTCTTAAAAAGTTAACCCAGCTGGAACTGATACACAGGGAAAATTGTTCTCTTCTGCCCTTTTGCTTAGGTTAGGCTGCCCAGCCGAAGGTCTGGTAGCCCAGTGTTGCTTGATGGTTCAATTAAGCCAGTTCTTGGCCTGTTCCTATTCGTTCTCTTTTCAGTGGAACTCCTGAAACTGGATTTCCTGAAGAATTGTTCTGGCAGTGGCAGTCACGTTTCATCTGACCTCCTTCCTCACAGCCCCGGGCTTTGCAACATAACAAATGGGAACAGGGGAAATATGGCCCGTTGGAAGAAGCGAACAGCAGGTTTTGTGGCTAGCTGCTTTAATAGGAAGAGGAGCAGGCCGCTTCTTTTAAGTAATGTGGGAACGAGCAGGGAATTACCTTGCCCATATGCTCAGCGTGTGCTTGCTAAATTCTTACTTCTCAAATGGGCATATGCAACAAAAATATGGTAGGTCTGTAGAACAGGCAAGAACAGACAAGACAGGCCAATAAAGACTGATTGCTACTGGGAAGGGAAAGAAACCTGTCATCTATTAGATGCTTCTCTAAACTTAAACATCATCTGAGTGAGTCCTTTGGCTCTTATGCTTGCGTGGGTGTATTGTCTGTTTTCTTTATAGAAGCAGAACTGATTCATACATTTTTATTAAAAAATAATAGTTTATCTCATGAAACAACCTTTCAGTTAGGTGATTGGATACTGAGTTTTTTCTGTCTTTTAGATGGCTGTAGGTAAGATTCTGTTAGCTGAGAGTGATTTGATTGTGAAAAACAGTTATTTTCAACTTCAAACTATTGTCATAAAAGGTTTTAGGATTCAGTGGAGTTGCACTATACCCATCTCCATAATTATCATAGTTACTGTAAGAAAACAAAACAGTTATTTGTATATTTGGGTGGCTTATTTTAACTTTGCAGGGGATGATGCACAATGAGCTTAATGTTGGTTGTCTTAATTGTATGTTACCTAAACTGAAATTCAATCAAAATAAAGTGATGTTATGTGTGTGATATTGAAAAATATTTATCACTGAGTACACCCAATATTGGCACTTACAATATTTGTCAGGCTGTAATCTGAGAACAGAGGAGGTGTGTGTAATGGGGGAGGCTTAAAACTAGGTGTTGGGGCTGAATTTAGGCCAGGTAAAATAGCATGGATGAGAAGTGGTAAGCAGGAAACTTCAGAAGAGGATTGTCACATATATCATGCATAATGTTCAAATGATTTCTTATTCAGAGCTCTAAAATAGCTATGAAGTGCTTTAGTTTTTCCACACATGCGGTGTAAAATGTTCAAAGACAAATCAGAATTGGGCTAATTCTTCCATATCTAACCTACATATGGTCTCTTGCGGTAAGGTTTTTATGCATTTAGCTGTCTAAAATGCAGATAAATATCTATGAGGCTTTTCCTAAAGCACCTTAAACCATTGAAATTAAGCTACTCTTTAAGCTTACATAAAAGACCAACTAATGCGTAAGCGCATATTGTGCTTGCTCTCTCTGACAGTGTTTTATGTGAAAAGAAAGATCAGTTTGGGCTTGATGCTGGTAACCTCATTCATGTGGCTCTTGCTGTAAAGCATGTTTTGCTTGCACCTGCCTTCAAAATACCATGGAATTGTATCAACTTCTTGCCAAGCCAGCCTAGTATTTTGTCAGGAAAATGGTGGAATTTACTTTTGTCTACTTCCTAGGGTTCCTCAAACACTGAAGAGTTGGGTATCTCTTCGAACTTCTTTGGTTTTGTTTTGTGGTGTTACTCTGAGGATCTCAAGTGGCTGCTCTTGGGAGTTAGTTCTAAAGTTATTTTTCATGGAAAGCTGATAATGGTATCAGATCTTTAGATGTTGCTTTCAGGTCTGGTTTACTTTCTGAAAGATGAGGGCACTAGTACAGGTGCTGTTTAAGGTTGTAATCTGAAATAGGTTGCATTTAAGTTACTCTTGCTGTTTCTGCTCCAGTGCTTTGCCTGGGGAGTGGTTGATGTATTAAAAAAGCCAACAACAACAACAAAAAGTAATCTTGAAACTTTCAGGTAGGTCTTGTTTAATATCTTATGTTCTTATTAGGAGAGGCTTTTGAAAGTGACATCTCTTGCTAGTAATTTTGGTCTTTCTATGACACTTGTTACAAAACAACTGCTAGGACGATAATCCTTACTATATTTGCTACAACTTGTGTTTTTGAAATGTTAATTCAGGGAGACTTAGCAGTTGTGTATATTGCAAGTGGAAGCTTATGCAAATCACAATTCTAAGAGTTTAATTCTATTCCATTGACGTTACTTTGTTCTCAACTTCTACATCTCTCAGGCGTTAAAAATTCTGTGGAATTTTATGCAGGGGATTTCATTGTTAAGAAGTTAGACTTGCTGTATAAAAGACAAGATGATGACTGTTTTGCTCACAGGCCTGCAAATTACTATTAAAGTGCTGTGGTATTTCACAGATAGCTGTTACAAATCTACTTGCCTTCTAAGATCACCACCTCAGAAGAGTCTGTCCTCTTGACAGTGTTGACTTCAATGGAAAAAAATGAATCTTGGATAAGAAATATTTATAGAAGAGAAGATAGTAAAGAGAGGAAGCCAAATTAAAAGATTCAGAGAGTTTCTGTGTTGTGTGGCTATTAATGTTGCATTGTGCTTTGCAGGTGATACTCTGACTTGTATTTGGCAATATAACAACTTCTTCTATTGATGTATTGGCATATAGCTCTGTTTCACTTTCTGTATATTGCTTTAAACTCTAGTTAGAAAGTATTTCTCGGTGATACAAAAGAAAATCCTGATGTGCATCTTAAAGACTAATGTCTCTTGTAGCTGATCTCACTTCTGTGGTTTGGTGAGTTTTGGATTAAGATCAGTAGATCAAAAAAACCCTAGGCTGCCTTCGTAAGGTAAAGCCAGGCAGAATAGTTAAACTTCCTTAGGATTCTTGGCATTTTTAAACTCCTTATAGGTATATCAGAAATAATTCTTAAATGAGGAACAAATTTGGCCAAGACTTGTTCCCAGGAAAGTTCAAATAATTGTTACATAGTGCAAAATAGTTCATTTTAGCTGACAACTTCAAATCCTTTCTAAAGGATAATAAACAGTCTATTTACCTTTGCAGTAGATCTGTAGTATAAAGTATAAATATGAGAATTGTTCATCAGTATTTGAACTTCAGAAGGTCTGTTTTTTTTTTAAGGAGATACCTGTATTTGATACTTTGTTCAGTGTACTTAGAACTAACTTACTTGGCATTCATACCTTAAATGTGCTGCTGTTTGCAGATACACACAAAACTTTCCTTATGCCATGACTTTATTCTTACAATGACGTTTTTTCAACATTACTGTTGTAGGCTATGCTTTTTTGTGAAGTAAGTCATGAGAAATTGGAACTAAAATTACTTGCCTGGGGAGCAGGGATGTAGAAGAGCTCTGACAGAATCTGTTTTCACTAGGTATCAAAAACTAATAGAAAGTTTGCACTCCGTTCTATAGTGCATGGTAGTTTTCTCGAAAGAAAATTTGGTTTCTGATGTGAGAAAATTAAGGGTGATCTAGGATCTGAAAGCAGATTGGTTGCAACTTTTCCATGTTTATAAAGCATTGCGGACTAGAAAGGAGTGGGAAAGCAAAAAGCAAACTTGTGTTTCTTCTGTTAAGAACCTCTGCCAACTCTGATAGTGTTCTTCAAGTGCAATGCTGATTTCTTTCTGCTTAGGACAGATGCATACAGCGATAATGGATGCAATGGAAATATTTTAAGGAAGAGCCCACGATACCCAAGGACTTAAATTTAGCATTGTAGGAGCCCCACTTTGCACTGTTTTGTAAGTTTTAAGTTTCCCAGTATGAGAGGAGAATCAGGCCTGCAGTCTTTCTATTCCTGGGGACCAATTGTGTTTCTAAAAAAATCAGGTACATTTAACTCCTGTTGACATCCGTGTTTCATCTGGGAGTAGTAGGTCGCAAAACTTTGGCTTGATTGCTTACCCAGCTAAGCTGGCAGGAGTGCTAGAGTTGTACTGAACTGATCCCTGTCATGCTTCTAGACTTGTGCTTCAGAAATGGTATGAACATGTGAACAGGACAGAGCTGCTGTTTGAGAAAGTTGTTTGGTCACTTAATTTACTTGGCTAAGCTTTTTTGTTAAGCAAGTACATCAGTTTTTGTTGATGAAAGTGCTGTTCCAATGCTCTGGAGAAGCAGAGTCTCCATTGTAATCATGAGGCATATATTCCTTACACCTGTAAAGTTACTTGTATTCTCTGGTAAAATTAGTTGTCTGTTGTGATTTGTGGTAGGTTGAGGGGAGTAAGTTGACTGGTTAAGGGATTGTGAAATCAAGGTATATTAAGAAGAAAAAGTAATTTTCAAGGGACTCACACGTTTTCTAAGAACTTCAGTATAGTATCTTTGTCCTTACTCTTCCTTTCTGGGCTTCTACTATTGCTGCTGGTAGGTCTAGAGTTGCGGGAGAAGGTGGCAACTCCTTTGCTGTGACTGTAATAAATGAGGACATGGTGTAACTCTGCCACAGATCAAAGTAACCTTAATGGCTTCTGTCCACTGAGGAATTCTGATTTAGAAAAACTTGGAAAAGGGGCAGTGTTACTGATGGAAAGAAGCATACTGATGGATGCAAGGGAAAAATGGATCGAAGAACCACTGCACAACTTAAAGCTGATGTCATATAGGTTCCTTCTGTGTAGAAGGTTTGCTCCAGTTTATAATGTCTGATGTTGAGTCCTGTTGTAAATATATATATATAAAAAACCCCATCAGCTTCTTGAATGAAACCGATGATATGAAAGCTTTGCAGTTGATGTCTGTGTGCTGTCCCTAGAAAATGGGGAATAGCAAAACAAACTCGATGCTTTGACTCCGTGCAGGTATGGCCTCTCTGTACAGCTGACTGTTCAGATAAAACACTGCTTTGATGTTGTCTCAATATTTCTACAGTTTTTCGATCCAGGAAAATCAAGGCTTTGGGTTCATGCATCTCTAGTCCGAGATATTGCTAGCATTCTCTCCTAGAAACTTCAGGGATTCTGTAGAAGTCTGTCCATTCAGTAAGCTTCTCAGCCCAGCTGGAGGAGTTGAAGACAAATGTAGGTAATGGAGATGGAAGATTGAATCAAGTATATTTAGATTACTTGAGCACACCATGGCATGAATAAGAAATCTGTCTTCACCAAGAGGTACCGTTTGTAATTAGGAAAAATAGTATGGCCCCAAACTGCTGTACTTTGGTTTTGGTGGCTCCTTTTCTCCGGTATCCTTATCATAGTTGCCTTTTCCCTGCTACTGTGCTGTACTTCCCACAATGCTATTTAGTGCTGTTTCTTTGTTCTGCTGTGTGTTTACAGTCTACTGTGGAGGGTGGGAGGGTAAGGAGCAAGTAAGTGTGGATGCGTGCTAAAAGTGAAACAGGCAAACGTCGTGTGCCTGTTGGGCCTAGTTTGTTGGAGGAGATGTGCTGTTACGTCTGGTGTTTTGCAGAGATGAATTTTTCTTTTTGCAGAGGAAAGGATCAAACTTTCTGCTTACTGAGGATCATACTGTAACACAGGTATCTTGAATAAAAATTATCCGTAAAAGCTCTCTAAACTGAGGCAGTTGAAAAACTGACTTGATGTTAAGGAAAGATTCAGCTGTTTTTAGAATTCTCTAATCCTTGTGGCAGATTGTGCTGCCATTCAAAATTGGCATGGCCAAGGACTATTCCAACTATAATGGTGTACTGATTTAGAAAAATAAAAACTTCTTCCAAAGCACACAAAGATGATCTGTAGTGAAGGAATTGCTCAGCTTGACATATGACTTGGTGCCTTAATATCAAAGCGTAGAGATTTAGCCTACTGATTCAAAGTGGTTTCTACCTGAATTAGTGCAATCTGGAGATGGAGGTCATGCAAAACCGCTCATTTATTTTGAGCGCTGAGTAATTGCAGAGAGGCAAATAAAGGCAGGATTATTTTATTTAAGCTATTTGAAAGATGGAGCTCTGGAATAACTTATTTCCTGTAATAACTTGTTTGTTTGTTTTTGTTTTCTGGCATTTTAAGGTTTAGGAGCTTTAAGAGACAATGTTTTAGAATTGTCCTTGACACATACACAGTATGTAACTGGGTGGAATCAGTACTCAACCCCAAACTTACTGAAAAAAAGTTACAGATCTGTTAGTTGATGTTGAAAGTGCTTGGATTGTAAAATTATTGAGAACTTGTTTCCAAGGTCATGTAGAAAAAGGCTGGGCTAAAGGCCCATTTCGGATAGCAGTGCTTCCAGTATTGTTGCTTCCTCTGTTAACAATACATTATCCAGCTAATGTATTTTTTTGATGAAGAAAAAATTCTAATGGAAAGCATTAGGTTATCCACTTAGGTTATCCATTTACTGAACACACCTTTACAGGACAAATTTTGGGAAAAATACTGCTTCTGTTTTGGGATTAGTCTGCTTGTGACATGGTCGGTGGGGAAGAGAAAAGTACTTTTCTCTTTGCAGGGAGAAACGTTCTTGCTTCTGCAGAAGTTGCTAGCTTGGAAGTGTGTGTTGCAGTGTACAGTCTCTGAATCCTTGTGTGGATGGTATTTGGCGCTTTTGGTATCATCACATTGAGAAATTAAGTGCTTACAGGTCAATTGGGATCATTCTTGTTTCTGCAGCTGTGGCTTTATGGCTCCTTAAAGTTGCATTGGAAAGTTGCTTTTTCGTTTATAAAATCAAATTATCTGTACCTTCAGAAATAGATTATGGCATTACAATGATTCTGTTAAAAATGTTAGCTTAATATTCAGTAGGTATACTGAATACCTGTAGGTAGGATTTTCTATTTTTAGGAAGGGAATTGAGAACGAAGTATATTTGAGAATATCAGTACGGCACTAATAATCCATGGTGCTCCTTTATTTTGAATAGTGTCCAACTCTGGTCCCTAACCTCAGAAAGAACATAGCAGAGCTGCAAAAAGGTTCAGAGAGTAGTAATATGATCAAAAGCATAGTATGGCTTTCATAGCAAGGAGGAATAGGACTCTTGAGTGTGGAAGAGTGAGGACCAAGGGAAAGACTGAGGAATGAATTAAAGGCATGAGTATTATGGAGAGGGTGAAAAGGGTCTGATTACTCACTGTCTCCTCTAATACAAGGAGGAGTTTCTCAAGTTAACAAGTGGCAAGTTCAGAGTAAGCAGAGAAACTGTTTTTTCACATGGTGACGTTTCTGTTGTGGAACTCCCTATGACCATATGTTGCTGAAGCTAAAAGCTTGCTTGGGGTTAATGTGGGACTAGACAAATTGGTAGGGAAAAATACATTGGAGTTGATAATTTAAAAAAAAGAAAACAACATAGCTAGCCACTTCTGTCTGTCTCAGGAAGCTTCTGAGGTGCAAATTTTTTTATGACTGGGAGAATATTCTGTTGAAGTATCAGCATATACTTTATATTCTTACACTCTGACACTAATTTTTGCCACTGTTCTGTTGATTCCCCCCCTCCAGTTAGGGACAGGTGTCTCTGAAAAGAGTAAAACTTCTTGCTACTGCTGGAGGCAGGATTCTGGGCTAGTTGAATCCTTGGTTTATCCTGGTGTGACTGTTCCTTCATACTTCAGTTTTGACGTTATCTGTTGAAGTGTATTGAATACTGAAACTGCAAGAATGGTAACACTGTTCCGGGCAAGGTACCGCAGCATCTAGGAGATATCTGTAGTGGAAAGATTAGCTACTTTTTGGCATCCTGATTTGGTGACCAGAAGGTAACCAAATTCCTTATTTTGGTACCATGTTATTGATAAGGTTCTAGCTTATGTCCTAAGCAAAGGTATTTTTATTTGTGCATGTCTTCTTTCTAGGTATGACTGCCTGCGAAGCTATGTCAGTCTTTGGAACTTGTACCATTAAGACTCTATAAAAGCTGATGTGTGTTCATGAATTTCTGCAATTAGGCTCCAACTTCATGTCTGCTAAACCATGCTTTGAAAAAGAGGAGAAATCCTACTTTGTGCTCCCTGGTTGTCTTACTGAAGAAAACTAAACCCTTGTAAATACTGTGTCTATCTGCAATTGTTACCAATGTATTAGGGAGGAAAATGGGGGGTGGGGATGGTGAGTGGTTTTTTTGTGACTTTAAAGATGAAAGCTTCTGTGTTCTAGTGAAAATTAACCTTGTATGTTGACACTGACTGCACTTGTATTCCTAAAATTGAGCATCTCTGTGAGATGGCTTGGTATGTGCATTTGTGTCGACAGCTTTGGCTGGAATGCTTTGGAGCTGTGCTGTGACCCTTAGCTTTGTATTGGTGACTTCTTGTTTTTTGAGACTGACCGGTTCTGCCATTCTGAGGAATTCTAGTAGTTTGTAAATCATAATTTACAGCTTGTCCCAACAGTAATGTGTGTAAATTAGTTACTTTGAAGGGTCATTAGCAGTCTTTTCAGTTAACCAGAACAATATTTGTATGCTGCTTTGCTTTCTTTCACAGGCTTTTTGGTAATCTTATTGTCTTGTTCTTGATTAACTAGCATTTAAATAAGATCACTTCTTAAAAATGGAGTTTAAATAGCATATCCCTTCCTGATCTGAAATCAAGTTTCATGTGAAGATGATATCCCTTAGTGTGCTTACTTTTTGTTTCCTTCCATGTCTGGCCAAAGAATCCTATTATCATTACACACTGTCAGGAATAAAGCTCTTCTGCCAACGTATCAAACTTTCAAGCAGAATGTTTAGCTATTACAGTGTTTTGGGGGGGTTGGTATGGTTCCCTTTGTCAAGTTTTTCAGGTTTTTCTTCCATGAAAATACTCTTGCTTTTTTATACTGCAGCTAATACTCACATGTGGCCAGGTAAAACCACCATGCTTCTCACAGTTTTGCTGCTGTCTGGGGAGTTCTAATGGATAATGAGATTGCCATGTCCAGTCCAGGCAGGTTGTTGCATCCCTCCTTTTTTGAGGGCAGTGGATGTGGTTGTCGGTTGGTAGGCTAACGTGGAGAAAAGACCCTCTGGGACAACAGTCAGGACATTCCTGTTTTAGAAAATTATCTCTATAGTTTTTAGCTTTGTAGTATAAGTAGATAAGAATTTGTTCTTTGAAGCTTATAAAAATGTGAGCTTGATAGATAGATGACTTTCAAGGCTGGTAATTGTTGCTGTATGGTAGAGGTCTTGAACCCTTTTTGAGGAGGATCTTTGGAAGTATATGTTCACGTAAGAAACTCTTCTATTAGTAATTAGTTATTAAATTAAGACTTAGTTTGGTAGAACAAGAACTTGTTACTCTTAAAACTATACTTATATATTTTAAGAACTGTCAAGAAACCTTTTGAACCAATAATGTTGATGTAATATATTGAAATACCTTAGACATGTTGGAGTAGATGAAAACTTTATATCTATGGCTGGAGCAAGTGGGAGGATTTGGTAAGAGCTTAGATCCTGGACAAAAGAAAGAAGGGTGGATTCAGAACAGAGGAATTACTGAAGTAGTTAAGGAGTGGCCTTATTAACTCAAGCTAATCAAGGTTATGTGGTAAATAGATGCAGATTGATTAACAGTTGTTAATTGCATATGGAGCTGATAAATTGCTGCAGTTGCATTATAGCATACTTGCCTCTTAAAGTATCAGGCATCCTAAAATATGTTAACATCTTATAAAATGTATCTCACTGGTTAACTTGGCATAAAATCACTAACTTCAGAGGGATTTCACAGAAATCCTATAGTGAGTTAAAATAATGAATTACAAGGATTGTTAAATTTTTGTGACAAATAATTTTGGAGGAGAGACTTTTTTTTTTTTGGTCGCTTTAACCACTATGTATTTGTGAAGGAGAGGCAAACATTGACATCTTGTCTGGATTGCTTCATAAATTCAGTGTTTTAATTTATCCAAATACGAAGTTACTCACATGTGAGATTGACTTTACACTGGGATTGTGATGCTGGGAGAGTCTAACACCACTATTGCCTTCACTTAATTGTTGTACTGTCCTAGCATATGTAGAATAGCAGCTGACAGTTTTCAGTTTGCATCTTTGCAGGCACGGAAGTATTGCATTTGTGTTTGTTCCATGGCTTTCATCAGTGCTAAAATATATGTTTGTCAGGTATACTGAAATCTACACACTGTTTTGTCTCATGTCCCCCCCCTTCCCCACCCCCTCCAATCTAAAACAATATAATCAAGATTTCATGTATGCTCAATAAGATTGACCTTGGGAAGAGACCGTAATTACATAATTATCCTGTCTGGATAACTAACGATCAAACTGGGAGGTTGGCAGTCATCTAGAGCCTTGGCTGTGTTTCTCTAATCCTATTTTAGGCTATTTAGATTAAAAGTTTAGTGTACTGGGAATGTTCTGCTGAGTTAATGAATGGAATACATAGAAGCTTTGTAAAGTTGGTAGCTTGATAATCTAGTAGGCAATGTCTGAGAATTTGCACCTATAGAATGAAATAATGAAGTGGTATAGGGCTTGGATTACAAGAGAGCTTGAACATCTTCTGCTTCTATCAGTTTTAATTAATCTGATACCTGAATCCATACCTGTGAAAACCAGTCCCTGTGTTTGGATGGTTTTGTGTTTTGTGTTTTTTTTTTTTTTTTTTTACCCCCATTTGCTGTGTGGGGAAGCTGAAGTGTTTATTGCTGTTGGGTAGGTAGTATGCTTAATTTTCTTCTGATCTCAGGCACATGGACAAACTGTTGTTTGCAAAGTTTCAGAGGATCAAGCTTTCTTCTTCACTCAGAAAGCATTTTCATTGCCCCGCTGTTTTATACATAATTTGTTGGTTGTAACTGTAGAAATGTGTTCCTTACCATTGCTACATGTAGGAGCAATGAAATGGTAATCATTCCCACTAAAAACTCGCCTTTCAAAAATAAGGTGAAGTGCGTCAGCACCTGCCTGCTGCCAACAGTGCTATGGAAATTTGCACAGGTAACAAAAATTACATTGTTTTACAAATAATTCATTTTTTGTTATAAAGTCTATTTTTTTTACTTATCCAGATGTGGATACTTGGCAAAGGTTAGAGGACCCCTGGTTTATAAGTTGGTCCTTAGTTTCTTTTGTATCCTCCATTTCTCCTAAATGAGAAATCTTGCCATGAATTTGATCTAGTGTGTCCACCTTTATTTCTTTTATTTTTCCCATTTATAACTAAATTAACTGATCAGCTTAATAATCATGGTTATAGTTCAGGAGTCAAGATATTGTCAATCAGCTGACTGTTGGGGAGGCAGCTCTTGATGTTTTGTGAATATCTTTACGCATGGGAGTGCCTTGTAAGAAGTCAAATTGGTTAGCACTGTCAGAGGCTGTTGCTGAGTTACCTTCAGATGCAAGCAGAAATGCTGTGTAAACAGCTGCAATATCTGGGGGGGTGTCATTACACCATGTAAATGGAATTACGTATTTTGGACACTATTTAAGATGGTACTTGTCTTTTACTATGCCTTGGTATAGAAAGTTGAACTGCAGGATTTCAAAATGCACAAAATTCTTCCCAGACTGAGATTTCTTCCAGATTCTCTATGCAAATGCATCAGACCTAGAAGTAGTGGAAAGTACTCTTTCTTTTGGAAGAACTCTACTTTTTGTAGAACTGTATATGGAGCAGTGTGCCCCTTCAAGTGCTACCTGTTCTTGGTGTGCTTTCAACATCAGTATGATGACATTTACAACCTAGACCTTCAATTTTATGTCAGGTTTCCCAGGATACTTTTTTTCCTTTTGTTTTTGTGCTTTGTGAACTGTGGTCAGTAGAAGCTTCATTTTCTGTTTGAATAGCATGTGGAACTGCTAGTTTCTCTATAAGCTCAAACTGTGGGTGAAACGAGTTTATGCCTTAGAAAGGCAAGACAATATGCTTTAATGGTGATTGCTTCCTGCCTTGGTAACTTGCAGTTACCAGCTGGTTGGTCTTAAGTGGAAGCATAGCACAAATTACTTGTCTGATTTCAACTTTTCTTCCTTGAAGAATATGTTTTTGTAGCCAAGAGGAATATAATAGGTAAACTTATGCTTTCAGGAGCTGTGGAAACTCTTATTTAGAAAAGAAGGAATGGTCATTTAGTCAACTGCACTTTTCACCTGAGCTCTCAGTGTGTCATCTCTTACTCTTGTCAAAACAGAAAATGCTGATGAGTTGTACAGCTTTGTGTTGTATGGATTATTGCTTAGTAAAAAAGTAATTTGACTTTTTTAAACCAGACACTAAAAACGTAAAGCCTTTGAATTATGATTTCAATGCAATTGAGTCATTAAAACAAGAGTTCAGCAAATGGCAAGCGCAGTTTTGTTTGCATGGAAATAGCTGTGAAATTTGCAGATATACAAGATTCTGGTTTAACATAAATGCTAGTATAATGCATTATCAAATGCGGAGTTAAGTCAAAGGTTAATAGCTGTCTAATTGTTTTGTCATATTATGGACTTGTTTCTTTTTATCTAAAGATTACAGTGTTGTCATAAAGCTACAGTATTGGTACACCTTTTTAGTATTTTCAGACTCTAGAATGAATTATTTCTTTCTTTTTTTGACAGTCAAGAATCCCTTCAGTGAAGAACTACAAAAAATAAAAGTAAGTAAAACCACTTCATATTGAGATTTTAGTCTGTCAAATGATTGTATAAAAACAATATAGGTCTGTTCAGAAGGATGCAGTTTCAGAATGTTTTGCACGAGATGAATGCACTTCTTGCAACTCTAATGTTTTAATTTTGTTTTTCATCTTGGGCAATATAACTAGGATTACAAGATTTGGCTGTGGCATGCTGGTTGCTTTATATACTAAGAAAATGTTGCATAATTTGTCTTGTAGAGCTATGAGGAAAAACTGTGGTGGTGTAAGTTTTGAGACTAAATTTATCAGTTTGTCTCTTACTGTTACCATTTGGTTTCTCAACCTTGAAAGGACAGCTGGTAAGAGATGATTGACTTGAAACTCCAGGATCTTATTTAGTGCCATAGAAGAGCAAGGGTTAGCCTCCCTCAGAAAATGGATTAAAAAGTTTGTCTTTTTCGCTTTGATTCTATTCTGTTACATTCACTCTTTCAACTGGAATATCGGGATAACCATTTTTGAGATGTCACCATTGAAGGTACCTGTATTATTTTTAGTTCTGCAGCATGTTTTGGTGGTTCTCTCTTCTGGCCTTCAGTCTTTTTGCCTGGACTGTAAACATAGTGATCTGCTTTTGCTAGGCATATATAAGCAAGTATTGCAAGATAATTGTGTGGAGTTTTTTGTTGTGGTGTGGTTTGGTTGGTTGGTGGTTTTTGTGGTTTTTTTTTTTTTTTTTTTTTTGTCTAGGATTGAGCTCTCCAAAAGTGAATAATTGTGTATTTTAAGTTGGTAGCCTTGGCTAGTTTCTTGGGTAGAAAATGTTTCTGAATCTTTTAAACAGATCAAATTTTGTTGGGTAAATTCTGAGGATTCTTTCAGAATGACTTTAGTAGTGCAGAGAGAATGCATCTCGTGCACTGGACTTGACAGCTTGAGAACCTGTTTTGTACGTTACTTTCTTCTGTTTCTTGTGTACTGTTCCATAGTAATCCTACTCCATGCTTGATTGCTCGTTAGCTATGAAGGCTATAGTGTTCAGTGCCTTCCTTTTTGTGGTCCAACCAATAATTGACAGAAGAAGAATTTGGTCACAAAATTGTTTCACATGGCTGTCTCAGTGTAGCTATTAGTGAAGTCATGGGTCTACCTACTGGCAAATAAATGGAACTTAGAGTACTGCTGTTGGGGGGTGTGGGTGTGGTAGAGGACTGATTTTCCTCTTCTGCTATGCCCAGTATTTTCCAGCCAGGAAATGAGTTAATAAGGTTGGTTAGTTTCCTGGGGAGTACCAACTATATCAATTTAATCTCAATGATGGTTTTGTAGGACCAGAATAGGGAGAGGTGATGCTGGTAACTCTTGATATCATCTACGGGAATTAGTCAAATCTTTGATCAATGAAAGAAGTATTCTGCTTTTTGGTAGCAGGTTTCTTATGGAAAAAAATTGGAGCATTCAAATTTTAAGATTATGTCAGACAGTGCTGGTGCATCAGGGAATTAAAATATATTTAGTTTTTTTCAATGTGAGTATAATCAGCAGATGCATAAACTGGAAAATGACTTTCCTTGCATATTTTCTGAATAAGAAAACACCACCAAACTTCTTTTGGGTCATTGCACTGTGCTCTCTCAGTAGTATTAAAACTACTCTCTCAGTAGTATTAAAATAACCTTTTGGGCTGTCAGTTTTAACTGGCAGATCCATCAGAGTCCAGGCTGCAATCTAGTTTAGTTTCAGTCAAGATCTGAAAAATGAATATTGTGAATACTTTGATTCAAAATCTATTGCTTGCATCATTGTTGATGTGTGAAACAGTACAACTTTCTACCTGTATGTGTAAAAAAAAAACCAAAAACAAAAACAAAACCCAATTTTTTTTCTCGTGTTATATAAAGATTTTTGGAGTAAATGGAAGAAAATTACCTCTACTAATGTTTGTTTTAACATTAATGTGTTTTTCTAATTCTAGGAAGATGAAATAAGTCTCATGATGAACAGCTTATATGCACTTCATGATAAATTGGCACAAGTAGCAGGTAACACTTTAAAAATATTGTGACTAAGTGTTATAGCAACAGCTACAAAGAAGTCTATGCTCAGATAGTGATTTGCAACAACTGGTATATGCTGGGGCCCTGATAGCCATTTAGAGTTCCATTTTGGGAAACTAGAAATCCCATTTCTAGTTCGCTTACACTACCTTTTTCACCAGTGTAGTGCCTGTTGTTGCAATGTTTTTTAGTTAACAGGATAGGCTGTTGAATATTGTGATCCTGTATGGTTTTTGATCTAATATCTTAACGCTTTATTAATCTGATTTCATTAAAAGGTTTAAATATGCTATATGTGGAGAGGAATATGTGTTTCTTTTAAAGGTAGTTATTTCACTATGGTGGAAAAATGTTTGAAAAAATATTTTGTAACAATCGGAAAATGGTTACTAACACAATGAACAGTAGTGGTTGAACAAGATTGCCTTGTTAGACAAAGTAGTCCAACTTAACCATACTAATTATATAATAATGTGTCAGAGATGGTTTTTAGGATTAGTATTAATTATTGAATATTCAAAGTAAAAAATACAGTGCTTTTGCCTAGAGTCATAATTAACACAGCTTTAAACTGCATAGATATTTACACATCACAATCAGGAAATGGTAAAGTTAAGACTGTGTTTATAACTTTGGCATCTGGTGAGTGTGAGTTACAGCAGAATCTATTTCATGACTAATAAGCCATTTATTTGTCATCCTTGCTTATTTAATCCATAATGCATTTAGGAGGCAGTGGTTCAGGTTTTTTGTTTTAAGCCTTACTGTTCTTTGTGTCAGCTATTTGTTTTGCAACAGCAAGATTCACTAAGAAGGCTTTTCCTCTATTACCAGGTACTACAGACATTTCTCAAACGTTAAAAAATATGAAAACAACTCTGTGTCAGATACAAGACTGATAATTTAATGTGTCAGGGCTATATAGGAAATTTGTGAGAAATTTGAGCAGTTCTGTAATACCTTTAAATTGCAAGAGTAATCTTCCTGCAGAAGCTTTTTGTTTCCGGAGCATTTACAATATATGCAGTGAATAAAATAGACGCTTGGACAAAACCCACAAATTTCTTCTTGTTTACATTATTCTTTAACCCAAAATAGTAAAAGAATGATGTTTAACCTGAGTGCATGCAAAATAATAGTTGCTTTAGTCTTCATTTCGTTGCTTTCTGACTGTGAATGCCTTGCAGTGTTGATCTTTCACAGGTCAATTACATCTTGATAGATCTTTATCTTCAAATTATTTCATACTTAATAGATGGTAGTAGATAATTCTATGCTATAAATCATTGGGGCCAAAAGATTTTTTTTCCATGTGGGGTAGCCAACCTGTGGTGTGTAGGACCTACAGCTGTGTGCAGTAGAGCACTGACTTGTATGAAGTGGAAGTAATGGGTTATGCTACTTCTCTCCCTCTTTTGAAAAGAAAATATAACAGCTTGCTGTTCCCTCAGCGTGTCATCTGGCCCTCTGGTGGCCATACAGTAAACAATGTACTTGCCTGGATAAAAAGGTTTGTCACCTCATTTCTACATCTGTGAAAGAAAGGGAGTTTTCTTCATTAGCTGGGGCTTACTTACGTGCATGTACACTTATAAAAATGTTTACTTGTCTGCCTTATGAGAGGAATTTGTATGCTCCAAGATGACTGCTTTCTTCCCCAGGTCTCAAAGGTGCATTAATCTCTATTAGTCTGTTCCTGGCCAGGAGAATCTTCAGTACTCCATTTTCTAAAAATATAGCTATACTTTCTGGTTAGATGGTCCCCCAAACTGAAGCTGTGTTGCGAGATTACCTGGTTGCTCAGCAGAGTAGCTTTCATACAGTCTGAAGAATGACCTAATTCATCTGTACTTAGACAACAGTTATCCTCGATGCCAAGTTTCTCAAGGTATGAGAGGAAGAAGTCTGCCATCCGTTTTTGAATACCATATTGATGTAGACCTGGCACAATATCTGGAAGCTGTTTAAAAGTCATAGAACAGAAAAAGCTGCTAGAGAGATGCAGGGTTTAAAAGTGTTGATCTTGTACACAGTGCACCACTTCAAAAGAGAGAGAAGTAAAGGAATATAGTTTTACTAAAAGTGGTGCTTTTCAGGTCTCTCTGTCACATACTTGGAAAAGTTTCTCTCATTTCATACTTGGCTATGAATCATTTGTTCATGTTATAACTATTAATATTAAAAAGGCAGGCTGGAAACTTGCAGTAGTCTGTTCTGTTAAGCTTTATTCAACATCCTGACTACCATGAAGATGGTCACTTCAGAACTTGGTTTCTAGCCCTCTTCATTTTATTAGACTTCTTATATTTTTACTGAGCTAGTTTCTTGCCTTGTCAACTTCAATTGGAGAGCAAGTGATGGGGCTTTTATTTTAGAAGGTAAAACACTGGAAGTTGTTTGAAGGAAGAAAAAGTCAGGGTAACAGTTTGTTAATTTTATTTGACTTAATATACTATGCTTCAACTGTAGATGTCTATTCTGTACTGTGGTGCTCTGATATGATGTAAAATGATTTAATTGTCTTATATAAAAATAGATTATCTTTAATGCATCACTGTTCTCAGAATTACTAGTCTGCCAAACCTATGGTGAGTAATGCCTCCTCACAAGAAACTAGAGGGAGAAGCAGTATCTACTCGTCCAGTTCTGAGTTGAAGTTTGTATTCCTGTGTTCTTGTCTAATGGTTCAGCCTTTCTTCAAAGCAGCAGCTTTTTATAGACAGTATATATTTCAGTGCCTAACACTTCCTCCTAAACCAAAATATGTGCTTTATTTAAATTACACTTCCTTCAGGCACATGTTAATTACTGGATGTCTTGGTCTTTCATGGAGGGACTTCAGTAGATCACATCCGTTTTCAGTCAGGCTTGCAAAATGAATACACCTAACCACTATATCCACAAGAAGCAACCAGCTACCCATGGGTATGACCCTACTTTCTTGTACATAAAGAATTTTTATTTAGTTAAATGTTTCTTTTGCTTGGCATTCTCATAGATCATCATTCTGTCTAGATCTCCACAGTTTCCTTCTGAGCTAATGGACAGCACAGGTCCTTGAGATGCAGGGGTGAATTAGACTTCCACATGTAATAAGGCTTACTGATAAATCCACGGTTGGAAGAAAATCCTGGCTAAACACTGGATATTACCTAATATTAATTTCAAGTGTCAGCTACTGTATCTGATTGCTGTCACAAGCTCTCTGTTCTGTCACTCTCCTTAATCTTTAGTTCTTCAGGTAATTGATATTGTGCTGTTTCCAGTGAGTCATTTAAAGACTATTTAGCAAGTCCTGGTTTTCTGTAGTGCTATTAAACTGTTGAATTTGCCTTTGGAGATCAGACATTCTTACTTGCTCTCACAACACTTGTTCTGCTCCTGCTTTTCTTCAGCTGCCCACTTCAGTGTCCTGCTGCAAGTAACCTGTAAGCATGAGACCTGCTAAACAAATGTTTTATATGCTGTTTGCTTTTTGTATTGGTTGACTGTATCACATCAAGCTATAAGCTAGAGATCTGCTAAATCCAGGTGTTCCTTAAAGTATTAGATTTCCACTGGGTTTTGGTTCTGGTACTTTAAGAGAATGATTTAAATTGTAAAGCAAATATTTTAAAATTCTGAATATTTCTGTTAACTGTATATGCTGCAGCTCATAAATTAAGCTAAATGCCCAAATTAAAGTCAGTTTCAAATATTGTAGCCTGCATGGAAAAGTAGGTCTGACTTATTTTCTGTATTGAAAGCAATTGTGAGAACAGACTTAAATGTTTCCTTAGAAGTGAGGCTTTAGTTGTTTTTTGTTAGCATTTCTAGGAGAAGAAAACTTCTTATGTGGCTTGCCCAAGTACACTAACATAAGCTGAAAGGTAACTTTGTGATCCTTGCTGGGATGTGTTACTTTTCGCCTCCCTACAAAGGCAAGTAGAATGGTTCTCCGATTGCACTTGAAATTGAAGTGATCTGTGCTCAAGAAAAGTGTGAGCACAAAGATCCATGCTTTCTGTAAGCTTGCAATAGATGTTTTAACAGAGGGGCAGTTTTTACAAAGAGCTCAGATGTATCTTGCAGCAGACCTGTGTAAAGTATTTTTGCCTCTGCTTCAGTTTTATTCCTGGATATAGGGCCTCAGATGGAACAGTTGGGAAACATTTTTGGCTCGGACTATGGAAAGTGGGTTTCCAAGCCAAGTGGTTAATGATTGCACCAAAGTTATTCAAAGTAAGCCTTCATTTGCAGAACTATTAGTTAAAGCGGTGACTGAAATGGCATATAGGAATATCCTGCTGTTTGCAGTAAAACAGAAGGTTGTCTGACTTGTGAATTGCCTAACTTTCTGCAGGCTTTCAAATTCATGAGTTTCTCAGAAGAAAGCTGTTAAATGGTTCTCAGCAATAGATGGGTTGGAATGAGAAACTGCATCTCCAACAGCTTTTTGTACAGGACTGAAACTCCATAACTCTGATTAGCTTACTCATTTCAAGAGTGGGAGGCAAGACAAAAGTGATTTTTGTGTGTCCCCCCCCCCCAGCTCCCAGCATTGCATGAGGGTAATTTGAATGGATGGGCCTTAGACATTGTCAGAGCCTAGGCAGCAAAGGCGTTTTTAACTGTTAAAACTTGTTCAGAGGGAATATAGTCTGAAAAAAATTTCAGAAGCAGGACTGCGAGGAAGCTGTCTGCTGGTTTTTTTTAAGATGAGACCAGAAGCTGTGAAGTCAGTGTGTTGGCTGCATACTGCATAAATGTAATTCCTGGAAGAAGGCAAATAAGATTAGAATTTAAAACTACTGAAATAATCCAGTAGTCCCGCATCTGAGGGAGCCTTTGTCCTCTTCTAAGAGGTAGTACTGTGTTCTCGTAAGATTGAGAATCCAAAATGAATCCTGAAACTTGTTTTTAAGAATTCCTTTTTCACAATCTGGTCTCCTGCTTGTGTGTTTTGTTTGTTTTCTGTGTATTAACTTCACCCTTTCTTTTCCATAAATAGGCTTTCCTGTTTATCTAAATAATTACAAACAAACAAAAGCTTCTAAGCAGAAGGGTCTCATCCCCCTGCTCTCACAAGCTGTTTTGTTCAGTCAAATTATGACTGACATGTTTTTTCTGTATTAGAAAGACCCCAGGAAGACTTCAGGTCTTACTGAACAACAAAAAGAAGCTTAAATAGATGAATACCTATCAGACTTGCTCATGTCATACAACTTAATACCTGATTGAGATTGTACATATGCCTTCTACAGAGATACATTTTGGTTTTGTTGTATTTATTCCATCAGATCTAGATTTAAAACAATGTTTACACCAGAGACTGTATGAGTATGATATATAGTTATCCCAAGTCTGCTAATCTTGAAACATGACATCACTGATGACTACACATGTAAATTTACAGGTTGTAGGGTTTATGCTGCACAAAAAGAATGTCTGCCTAAATTACATACGAGAATAGCCCATAACTCAATTCTGGTGCTGACTTCTAAATTCCGAGTGTGTTTTGGCAAAGGTGGTGTCGATTTTCACCAGTGATCTCTGTAGTTTTGCTATTACAGTAGACTCAGGCACTTTGAAAGTCTGAAGAGTTGCATGTTAATTATCAAGTGAAACAACTTTTAAAGTAGTGTTTTTTCTGCTCAGTACTTGATTGAAAATATGCGCATGCACACAGGTTTAGTTCCAGCAGCACTTCTGGGCCAGAAAGCATATAAGTACTCTTAACAGTGTTTCTGTTTCTCTATAACCCAACAGCAAGAGAAGAGCATCCCTGTTATGCTGATGTGCTTGCAAGGCCAAATTCACTTAAATCTGTTGAAGCGTATTGAGCAAAACTTTCCTTTAGAAGTCTGAGAAGGACTTTTGCTTCATAGAAACACTTACTTCTTTGGAACTCCCTACTGTGAATGAGACATGAAGATGTTTCTCCATAACTTGCTAGCGTTTCATAATTTTTGCTCAGATTGCCTTGAATGTTCTTGTTTGTGTAGGGAATTAATACTTGAGGTTGCTCCATTTAAAGGGTATTCAGTGTGGAGTAATTCCAACTTTAAATACTTTGTAAGAGTATAAGCAAAGGTTTATATTTTGTATATGCATGAGTATCTTAAACTTTCCTAGCCTTGCCATGGCTTTGGGAATAATACAGCTTGGCATAGATTCAGGAAGGTAAGGCAGGTGTAACCCTGAGCCAGTGAAAGACTGGATTTGTTGTTTCCTACTTTACTGTTTTGGCACAGTAAAATCATAGTTATAGATGCTAAGATTTTTTTTTTTTTTAGAATGATCAGGAAAAAAGTGATTTGCCATTCCCTGACAGTTCTTCAGAAATGATGGCCTAGTGATAGATAAAACTGGTGTTAGACCTTTTCCTTTTGTCGTGGTTTAACTTCAGTCGGCAACTGAGCACCACACAGCCACTTGCTCACTCCCTGCCCCTGGTGGGATGGGGGAGAGAATCAGAAGAGTAAAAGTGAGAAAACTTGTGGGTTGAGATAAAGACAGTTTAATAATTGAAATAAAATAAAATCCTAATAATAATAAGAATATACAAAGCAAGTGATGCACAATGCAGTTGCTCACCACCCGCCGACTGATGCCCAGCCAGTCCCCGAGCAGTGGTCCCCCGGGCCAGCTTTCCCCAGTTTATGTACTGAGCATGACATCACATGGTATGGAATATCCCTTTGGGCAGTTGGGGTCAGCTGTCCTGGCTGTGCCCCCTCCCAGCTTCTTGTGCACCTCCAGCCTTCTCAGTCGGTAGAGCATGGGAAGCTGAAAAGCCCTTGACTAGTGTAAGCACCGCTTAGCAACAACTAAAACATCGGTGTGTTATCAACAATTATTCTCACCTAAATCCAAAACACAGCACTGTACCAGCTACTAGGAAGAAAATTAACTCTATCCCAGCCGAAACCAGGACACCTTTTCAGTGTGACTTTGTGTTGGTATGACTGTCACTACATATTTTTTTTGCATGAATCGGGTACCTTCAGTTTAGCAAAGAAAATCGGGAAGATGATGGCATGTGGCTGTGAGGACTGACTGTGCATATAATGCCTTATTTCCTGACTACTTCTGCATACTTCCCAAAAGAATTAGGAGGATGGTAAAACCACCAGTTTCAGGCCATACTGGGATTTTATGCATGTTCAGGAAGGTGATGAGTTATTGTGATAACTTGGACAAGTCTAAAATGTGGTAACTTCGTAGTGCCTGAAATACTATTATGGGTACATTGCAACTGGAATTAACTTGGTCTGTATAAAAGATAATACATGTTTCAGAGTAAATGGAAATTATTTGGAAGAAGTTGGGTCAGGGTACAGCAACTGATTTATGGTAACGTCCTTTTGGTAATTCTTCATACTACCTTTTGTTCTACTTCCAGTGTAAATACCAAAATATACTTTCTGAGCAGTACATGAAGTTGTATTGATGTGACTTGTACATATTATTAGCTGTGACGATCTTCAAGTTTTTTAACTTTCTTGAAGGAGACATTTGTCCAGAGATTTTTCCATATTTTTAGTGGAACTTGTGAGAATTGTTGAGCTACTGCTGCTTGTGTAGATTGTGTTAACCACAAGCTTGTGTTTAGGTGATTTTATTTTATATAATGCAGTAATAAGTTGATCAAAATAAACAGAAGTTTAATTTTACCAGGGGAACATGAATGTGGCAGCTCTATTCAAAGAAATCTTACCGTCCAGGAGGCAGCTGCATATTTAAAAGTAAGCAAATGAGGTTTTTTTCATTGGTTGTATATAAGACTTGTTTTAAGTTACAATTTGTAAGGCCTGGTTTTATATCTAGTGTATTGACTAAAATTTGACTTAGTATTGAATGTTATTTGGAAATGTTTGGAATTGATATCTTTAACACATGCTATTTACGATTTTTATCTGGGGATGTAGCGAGGTTTTGGGGGAGAGGGAAGGTGAAAGAAACTGGCTTAATTGCAGTGAAAGTGTAGATGGTAGTGCTTTAATGGCATGCAGTTTTTTTCCCCCTTTAGTTAAAACACCAGGGCATAATTTGAATTGATGGAGATAGTTGAGCAACACGAAAATCATAAATTTATGAAATTCAAATCTCTAGAAGCTTCTCCAGAGATCAGTATACTATGTTTTGAGACTTAGTAGAAAAGGATACTGACTGCCTTTCTTTGGGAGGAGAGGTTGATGTGTGGATCTGTGCAGTGGGCCTGGCAGGCAGCAGCTGTATGGAGACGCCATTCATTGATGCTTTAAATAGAAATGGTCAAAAAAGGCTTTTTTGTTTATCTGATAGGTGTGCAGTATTATGAAATCCCACTCTCTGCTGTCATTCCCCTGCCTCACTCCCCAAATAAAAGATGACTCTTGCCTTGTCTTGACAGCTGTAGGGTTTATTTTAGCCCATGTTGGTGTACCCTTCAGTGGAAAACTACTTGACGCTTTTAAAAGGCTGAGAGTATAAGATTTCTTTGATTAGATTAGATGGGGGGGAAGTTAAGCTGATGTGACTTTTAATATACAAATGTATAGAAATTTTACGTTTTGGCAAATGTTTACATAGTAGACAAAAAGGGGCAATGTTAAGAGCATCCTGAAGAAGCTGCTAACACTGGTTTATGGTTTGGCAATGATACTCTATATCTGTCAAAACCAGTGCATTGTGGGAATACATTGGAAAAAAGTTAAGTTGATGCCAGATAACTGATGGTCTTACCTATCTATTGTGCTGAAAGAATGACAGTTGTTATCATAACTGTTTAGCTCTGATAAGAAGCTCAAATTTCATATGAAAATTTGTCTCTGTACAAAGTCTCATTTAACCTTACAGTTCCTCATGTTGGGAGTATAAATATAACTCCTTTGCACAATTTCAGTGTTCAGTGATAAAACTTCAATATTTTACTCTCAAAGTGAAAATAAAACAGTTACTGTTTTTTTCTTAAGTGCTTATCCTTTAATTCTAGGCCACTTACATTATGTGAGGTTCAAAGGAAAGATGGAGATAAATCTTTTTGGAGAGTATAATTTCAAATACAATAGTAACTTCCATTTTTGCTTTTCTTTTTCTGCAAAAGAACATCTAAGGTGAACTATGGAGACAGCCTTAGCTCAGATAGCAGTGAATGTTCTCCTATGATAGTTGATACCAACTAATTTAAAAAAGTCAGTTTCTATATAGTAATATCAGTCCTTGAACTACAAACACTGGACTATTTGCAAAATATCAGTTAAAATTGATTTTTTTCAAGCTTCTTTAAAAAAAAAAAAGACCTGAACTGCTTTTATAGGACCCATTTTCAGCTGGGTTTATATCTAGTTTGAGTTTTACTCTTGAAGATTTTTCAATGAGCACCACCTAGTGGCTGAATAATTTTTCTTGCTGTACGTTAGAATTGTTAATAAAACAGTCAATTTGGCTTGACTTTTCAAACAGTCCTTAATTTGAGTAATGCTAGTAAGTCTGATAGCTGCTCATAGCATGTATAGATTAACTTTGTGTAGTGAACACTTATGCAAAATCTGAAGAATCAAGAACAAACCCACATAGTTTTAGCTACTGATCTGTGCAGTATCTGAATTTTATTGTGACATGATAAATTTCTGGTTATTCACGAAATTGCTCATTAATATTTTTCTTTTGACAGAATTTAGATCCAGAATATGAAAGTGTACTTAACACAGCATTACAATGGATCTTGAATAGTGGGGAAGATGTTGGTATAAAGTAAGTGGTCTTTATTTCCTAACTTAATTTCTTCTAACAGAAGGTATCCTTTTTCATAAATACTGTATACTTTTGAATAGGTGTCTCAGCAATGACCCTAATGAGATGGATGTTACTAATGTGACAGATGTGAAGTATCTGGAATCCACTAGTCCAAAGATGTCTTTCAGGTGTCGTTTTCGCCGTGCGTTTGTTAATGTAACTCACAGATTATCAATATTGCTTTTGGGTAAGTTAATAACAAAATCAAACTTTTTTGTTATAACTTGGGTTTATGTAAGTGCACGGGGAAAAGTAAACAGCATATTTAGAGAAAGTTTTTATTCAACCATAAAACTTGGAGTTCCTATCAGTATCTTGATTACAATGCAGTTTGCTTTGCACTTCTGTTGCACCACTGTATTTTTACATTGGTTGTTATCAACTGCTGCTGTAGTCAGCTGAACATACTCATTCTTTGGGAACTCTCTTTTTCTCTGCCAAAGCAATACCTAGTGGCTTTCAAAAATTCCAGGTTGAACTGATTTGAAAAAGCAAAATGCTGAGTAAAAAGACATGATAGCCTTAATTTTGAGGATATTTCACTGTTGTTCCAGGAACTTTGGAAACATAACTACAGTAAAAGATGATTTTTCCTAGTTTTAGGAAAAGTTGGATACCTAACATGGTTGTCAACAAAAATTCTTACCTCTAAGACTGTGTTGTAAAAATCTATCTAATCCTTCAGTAAGACTAATTCATTTAGTCTTTGACAGCTCTCTAGTTAAGTTTCAAATTCTTTCAAGTTTATTTAATTCTTAACCATATTGAAAACTATGCAGCGTAAAACTATGGTACAGCTGAGTGCAGACACTTCATTCCTTTCCATGTGGCTGGTTAGAAATATTGAAGATGCAGAGTTCATCTCATGTACCTATTGGATATTTAATAAATTGTTTATCCCAATATCTTAACAATCTCATGCTTATGAGCAGAAGACTTGAGACCTCCTTTGATAGGCTTTTGACGAACGAGATGAATCAAAGGCAAACTGTCCCAGATTGCCATCTTTCTGATACTAGTTGATATGAGGGTTGAACTGGGATGCGGAGATGAAACTCAGTATCCAAGTCAACCACTGGTCTCATCAGTCATGCTGAGCAAATTGCTCCATGTCTCAACTTTCTCATCTGTAATTAAGGTTAATATGAAGCACCTTTTCAAAAATAAACCATTGTATAAATGTTAGATGTATTGTCATTAACACCCATTTTGGCCTAAAATGGTGTCCCTCTGTCTCTTTGATGTATTGGTTAACGTTGCCTTGCGATCACTGGTATACGAAACAAACTATGTAACTATAACTTGTGTGTGCGTGTTTTTGTTGTGGTTTTTTTATTGTTAAGAGATCGCGAGTGTAGTGGTGCCCTCAGCCCGAGATAGAAGAAGGAATAAGATTTTTATTTTCAGCTTACGCTGCTGGCCTTCCTAACTAGATTGTCCTTTTGGGGAATAATCTTTAAAGTAATAGAAAAAGAGCATGCAGTACTTTGTTGCAAGAAATACAAATCTGTAGCTGAACTGAAGCAGTCCAAGTTAATTAGTTTTGACCAGTACATCTAAAGCATGTGACTTGTCTATGAGTTAGTGAATATTGTGCATTTTGAAATCTTAACGTGTTCTGAATTGTCAGTTTATGTGACTTTTGATATGACTTTGAATTTTTTGAATATAATTGCTTTACTATTTTTCTTCACAAACGGGTAAAATTTCAAACCACAGTCACGGAATACCAGGCTATTGTTAAAACAATGAAATGTTTTTCTAAAGGTGACTGCTCTTAAAAGTTTAAGAGTTTGTGTTGCTGTGTTAGTAAAATATAAAGTATTGACAGCAAGTACAGTGTATTTCACTAGCTTTGAAATTTAAAGTACTTCAACACGTTAGCTACTTCAACCAACTTCTGAAGTATGTGCTGTAAACTTTATTAAATAACCAATGTTCTAATACTGTTTAAAGAGTATTATACGTCTTAACGCAGGTATAGCAATGGTTTGGGGAGTCTTGCACTACATGAAATACCGTTGGGCAAAAGAGGAAGAAGAAACAAGGCAGATGTATGATATGGTGGTAAAAATCATAGGTATGGCTTCTTGAGTCACATCTGATGTATCTATCAGCGCTGTATAAGCTTTCAAAGTACTGGCATTAATTCAGTTACGTTTTCTGTTTAGTTGTTAGTCATCATGCTGTTAGGGTTCCTGGTCAAATGTGTGGTTCATGTGTTTTGTTGCTCTGTTTTGTGGTTTGTTTTGGTTTTGTTTTTTTTTTTTTAAAAAACCATCATCCTTTAAACCTAATCAAAGCTTTTGCTATGAAGATCGTAATTTGTGAATTACATCAACATGGCTGTAATAAATTCCCATTGACTTGGTGGTATTTTATCTTACTATTGAAAACAAATATAAATGCCATGTTTGTTGACTACAAGTATGATGACATGTTGCTTTCTGTATCTGGTTTTTCAGTTATCTTTAGCTAAAATATCCACTCCTAAAATGTGTATTAGCTCTTAATTCCATCCTTAATGGCTTTTCATAGAAAAAGCAGCTTTTTAATTAGTCAATTTGAGCAGAGATTGTTACTAAAATAGAATGCATAATTGAGTTCTGAAATTCTGCCTTTCTACTTGAAGCCACAATGTTTTCAGTAGTTTGTGTTCGTAGTTTTTAAGCTCTGTTTTGGGCGGCATTTTTACTTAAATTGTCTTATTACTTTCACCTATGGCAATCATCATAAATACAGAGATGGTAGACAAATCGGAGCTGTTTTCCTGTTTTTACCATTTTCCTACCTTTTTTATTTGCAAATCAAGTTTTTTGGGGTGGGGGGAAAGCACTTTATTTTCAAAGGTGGCTGTCTTTGCTAACAGTTAAAAGTACCAATCAAGAGTAACTGCAAGAACTCTCTTCCTTTATTCCAAAGTTATTCGGGGTTACTTGGAGGCACTGTGTGTGGTTAGTTTTCTTGATTTGCCTTCAGCATGGTGAGGAGGAAAAATGCTTAAAAATGCCAAAAACACCTTAACTTTTAACTACTGAAATTGGGAGGGGTCTTCAGAGTAGCTGTTCATTGCCAGAATTTGTATTTTTCTTAATGTTTGCATGAACTACGTAGTTACCAGTTTTTCTTATGGTGTCCTCAGATGTTCTAAGAAGTCACAGTGAGGCATGTTCTGAAAATAAAGACTTGCAGCCTTACATGCCTATTTTACACGTGCGTGATTCTCTAATACCACCTCAGGACAGGTATGTTTTCACTAGAAGTACTGAATTTCCTTATGTGTAAGGAAAAATAATAAAAATAAATTGGTCAATTAACTAAGTTAATTTCAGTAGGTTGCATAGTGTAATATTTTGGAGATTCTTATTGACACAGGTGGGGGAAAAAAACATTGGATTTCTCTTACATGCTGGATGTCAGCTATGCAGGTTGTTATAATGCTAACTTTGTAATTCTTGCTTCAATTTTTAAGGAGGAAAATGAGGAAAGTCTGGAATAGAGCAGTTGACTTTCTTGCAGCAAATGAATCTAGAGTTCGCACAGACACACGAAGAATAGGTGGTGCCGAGTTCTTGGTTTGGAAATGGATGCAACCTTCTGCAGCATGTGATAAAATTTTAGTAATACCATCGAAAGTGTGGCAAGGCCAAGGTATTGAAGTTTAGTTATATTTTGCATATATATGTTTTAATTTCTGCATCTAACTTTTAAATGGTATTTTGTTGCTTGAACATGAAAGACTTGTTTTCTCTCACACCTTTAAGTATTGTTATGAACTGTCAGTGCTATTTCTTTATTATCTTGCTGTTCAATAGGCTTACTTTTTCTGTGGATTCAGTTTTCAAGCAAACAGTGCCTTGTTTTCAAGCAAAATGAGCTCTTCTGTTATAGCTACTGCAGAAATACAGCAGCGGGCATATAGACAAAATGAGTTGCTTGTTCCTTTTCATGAATTTAAAAAAAAAAAACAAACCAAAACTCTTTAGTTGGTCAAACTCTGACATGCCTTATACTTACTGGAAGTAATGTAATTGGTTGTATCTGACAGCAGGTAGATTGGAGCTTGTAGACTTGAGTTTCCTACTGTTAAGTTACCAGTCAGGTACCTAAAGACAGGGTTTGGAGGAAGAGATGTTTATTTTGAAAGGGAAACCTCTGGGACAAAAAACTCCTCAATCAGCAGAACATGGGTTTTGAGCATCTCCTAGTAGTGCTTCCTTTTTGTCATAAATGTTTTTCTACACTGCATTTGTATTTCAGGCTCTGTGGTGCAGCAAAGCATTTGCTTTAATAGAGGAGGCTGTTGTCATACATGGATTTTGCAGTGGTCTGTCACTTTCCAGCTTTATCATGGAGCCAAGTGGCAAGAATCCAGTGGGTTTGCAGTTGTCTGTCTGCAGTGGTCATCTTCTCCTAGTTCTTTCTCTTTCTGCCTTTCTTCATGTTAAGCTTCAGGTTTTGGAGTGGTGGTGTGTGGGTTGTTTTTTTTTTTTTGGTCAATGAAAAATTGAAGCTATAAGACTTGAATTCTGGGTTGCAATAAAAAAGAATGGTCACTTCTATCAATGTCTGAGTGTGAAGGTAAATGTTTAAAATGAAATCTTAATTGCCGATTGCTTAAATGTTGTGACTCTTTACAAGAGTCTCTTGCCTTATAATACAGCATTACCGAAGAGCATCTCTCCAGTGGGACTGAAATAAATGCTGTGCAGAATCCTAGTTTATAACTCATTGGCTTATTTTGATGGTGAGGGAGGAGGGAGTGGTTGCTTCTCCAGTTTTGAGTTCAGCTTTTTAAATCTGATGTTACCAAGGTTGTATCATGCAGTACTATTATGGCATTGAACTAGATGCTGAAAAAAGCCTAGTTAAAAAACAGACTTTCTGCCCTTCCTAGGCCCACTTAATCAAAACAAAAATTCCCGCTGGCAAGCAACTGCACTCTCATCTATGTTGTTCTGGAGTATGCTAATTTTGGTCTTCATTTAACCTAATGCGAGTAGTAATAAGCTTCCTTCTTTTACTTTTTACTGGTATGCATTTTTATTTGTAAGAAACAATGTTTTTATTGTTTCCTATAAAAGGGGGTACAGTTTAAAGTAGCTCCTTCCAATGTGATTATTTCCTTTCCAAAGACAGACAAAGAGCTTTGTGGCCTGGAACATTTATGCTGTAGCAAGCTTGATTGCCCGAGTAAAAGTAGTGCTAGCATTCTGGTTTTGTCTCAGGCCACTTGCATGTTTTCATAAGTTCTATGTATGCTTTCAGCCCTTGAGTCTTAAATTTCGCTTTTCTGTAAGTTCAAAGCAAAAATGAACAATTCTCTCTGTCAACTTGAAAAGCCAAGTATTTTGAGACATTTGCAGATACTTGGCATGTTATCTGATGAGGGTCTTGGTAGTCTTGGGACCCATTTCTTGCTTGTCTATGCAAAATGTTGTGTTGGGATCATTATATACTTTTCAAAGTTATGCGACTGGTCTTAGCATTACATTTCTCACTTTACATCATTCATTGGAAATGAGGGCTGCTTCTTTTAAAAATACCTTGTGAATACTACTGCAGGCTTGAGGTCCTGCAGTCATTGTCTTGCAGTAGTAGTAACGTGGCATTCTGCTGTGACAACTGTACTACATGACTGCAGTTTCTCAAACTTTTAGTTAGTAAGATGTGAATAGTAACTTTATTACAAGAGTTGTAGAGCCTTTTTTTTCTAGGACATTGTACATTAGGGATGTGCAAGTGCTTTAGGTGCAGTGCACAGTGTACACTGCAGTGCAGAAATGGTGGGTTTTGTCAACAGCTGTTCCATCTCTGCAATACTGTCATGATCAATTTTCAAACTTAGCTTGCAGAAGCTATGTTCAATTTATGTATATTATAAAGCTGACTCTTCTACGTAGTTTATTGTTCAATACAGGCTGTGAAACATGACACTCCAGTTCTGGAATTTCTTATTTATTGCTCATTTGCTCTCGGTTTTTCTTGTCCTGTTTGATTGCAATATAAATCACTCCATAACATTCTGTCCTGTATTAGAAATCAGACTGGATTTTCCTTCATCTGGAAGACTTCTCAGTGTGTGATAGCTCAGGTGCTGCTTTGCTACATAGAATATACATTCAAGACTCTCAACAGAACAGTAGTTTCCAAAACTTCCTAGAAAGACGGCTACTGTAGTAGCTACTGCTAAGTACCATCTGAATTTGAGCATCTGATACCTACTTTAGCATATTGTGAATGTGGACACAATAACTTTCTCTCTCAGCTGTGACTTCTAGCTGTATGTTGCCTAGAGTATGTACTTAAGGCTCTATGCTTTCTCTTGAATAGGTTATATTAAGATCTATCCTGTTTCAGTTCTTTTAATAGCAATTTTCCTAGTTTCCTTATGTTTGTAGTTCAGCAAAGATCTTTGAAGAACTGAAATTGCATACTTTGGCTCTAACAGAAGGGCATGGAAATAGGGGTGGCTGAAATGACATAGGTTATTTGGGCTCTGTATATCTTGGTAGTCAGCAGGCAAAGGCAATTTTCACATGCAAAGGCTCTTTCTATTTTGCGTTCCTTGTTTTCATATGACTGTTGGAAGTAGTTCCATTACATGTCTTGTATTTTTTGCCCAGCTGTTTCTTTCCTGATGTTAGGAATTCTGTATGTGTGTGTCGCTTTCTTCATTTTTGGAAGTATAAATCAACTGGAATTAAGTTCGTCTTCCAGTTTTGATGTTTGAATATAGAAGTTCATAATCTAAATACTCTTCAAGACTGCTAGGTCCTGAACAACCTCAGTACATATAAAATCAGAATGAATTCTTGGTTTTGAATTTTGTGAATAAATTTCAAGGTCACAATTTTTTTAACCTTCTGAGATATGGTGGTGCTCTGTACCAGAGCACAATACCTAGAGTATGTGCAATTGAAGAAGAAAGCCTCTTGACCTGTCAGTGTGTACTAGGATATTGGTAGATGATAGCATGCATTTTAAATATGGGACCTGTAGCATGCATGAAGATCTAGGTTCTACTGTCTGTTAGTATCTGGAGTTCAAGCGTCACTGTGGCACTCTGTCCGGTCCTTCAGTATGCAGCCTGTATTTTGACAGACAGTTTGGGATTTTTTTTTTTTTACTGGGTCAGAATAAAGTCTGGTATACTTCCTTTCAAATATTATCTACTGGATACAGTAGATGTATCTGTCAAAAAAAAAAAAAATGGGTAGGTAAGCTCATTGTAGGATGATGGACAAATATAAGTGATGTTTTGAAAACAGTTGACGAGAATTGTCAATTGAAAAACAATCTTGGTCATGCCAAAGTGTAATTTAATTAAATTAATGGGCAAAAAAATACATTTCTAGTATGTTCAGTTTGCTTTTGAAAGAACAGATACTATTGTCCTATCATGCCTTTGATAACTGGAGCTCTAAAGAAAAATAGGTAGGCAGAGCTCCAATGTAGCTAAGCTAACTGTAATAGCTAAAGTTCCTTGACAGCTCTGGAGATGAGATAAAGAGGTTCTCTGAAGTACCACATCTAGGGTGATATTTCATCCTGCAGCATGGAAGATAACCTGTTACCTTGTGTGAATGGCACCCCTCCTCCCTAGCTTGTGAGAATATAATCCTTTCTCCATGTAAAAAAAAAAAACCACCGCCAACAAAAAAAACCAAACAAACCAAAAACCCCTGTTCTTAACTATTGCAAGAAAACTGTGGATTTTATGCTTGTTGTAAAATGCTGTAGCCATCCCATGCTGGTCTTCTGTAGCTGAACTTAACTTCTAATACTTAACTGTATTAAACCCCAAGTGAACCACACTCTCCTCTCTTAATAACATTTAGTAGTATTTTGATTTCAGTATCTTTCCTGTTTACTGAAGAACCTCGTGTTGTGTGAAAGTGCATAACTTTAGCATTTTCAACTAAATGTTTTATCTTTTTGTTCTTGCCTTTAATAAGAAGGGTTAGTACTTAATAAATTAGTGATATGTGGCTTAACATGAATAAATCTGTTCTTCAGAAACATGGTTAGCTATATTTGATGCAAGTCTGCAAGCTTATCAGGTGCATCAAATGCACATCTAAAGATCTGTTGGGCTGTCTTATAACCCATGGGGGTGATAATGGGGAATCCCTTTAGCAGTAATACAGTAGTAATTCAAGAGGTATAGAAAGCTGTACTACAATTTTAATGTTCATTTTGAAGTCTGTGCAAGAGCCACTTCTTCCATCAGAGACATATTCCAGTCACAGTGATAAAGAGGTTGTTGAAAGCACGTGCTTTTAGCTGCTGCTGTTCTTTGAATCTGGAATGATAGTCATATTCAGCTTAAGGTAATAAACAGAAGTATGTTATGATTGAAATACAAAGTGGCTTCCTTTTCTTGAAGGTGCTCACTAGTCTCCAAGGGGAATTTATGAAAGTCCTAAAAAATTTCTTGTCAGTGACTTACTGCACAAAGTTGTGCTTCTGCTTTTCTATTTCATCTCCGACTTTTTACCTTCATCTTGTAAGTCTTACTGTTGAGACCTATTTAGGAAAAGAAACGGCATGTGAGGTGCTTGGTTAATTATGGTGTAGCTTAGACTGTTGTCTCACAAGAATGTCTGCTTATGCCCTTATTGTGAGGAAAATATTTTGTATGCTCCACACCAGTGTAAATTTTCAAATAATCAGTACTGTAATCTGAATAGGTTTTTCACTTAAACTTGCTCTTTTGGGGGGAGGGGAGAATTAATTGTTATAGATATGTAATGAAGTTCAAGAGACATCTGTTAACTACACTATTTTGAATTTTGCTGTGTAGGTACAGCATTATTTTTAACTTGCCTGTGTCTTCCCTAGCCTCCCCTTTTGGTCCCACTTCTGACATACATTTTAATGCTTATTACAGTGCTAGCATTAATTTTGTACCTCACTGATTTCTGTGGCCATTTTTTTCCTTATACATAAAAAGCTCCATCTAAGTTGCAAAACTTTATTTTAATTTACCATGACTTTGAAACATTTTTGAGAAAAAGCAAAATTCATCTTTATTTTCATATGCTGCACTGCCCTGGGCACACTTGCTCTACTACTATGATGTTACATTAAGTTGGTAGCAGATTAGTTTTGTGCTGGTGGTGTGCTCTGGCTGAAGTCATCTCTGCAAGCACCTGAGATCTTCCAATCAAAAGGGCGTCAAGATTATTAGAAACTGGAGCAGGCAAAGCTTGGTTTTTATAGGTATCCACACTAAAGTGTGAATTTCCCATTTAGTTACTTATGCATAGGTCAGTGGTGTAGCTGCTGCCTTAAACAACAGTATGGGTTTTTTGGAGTTCATAAACAGCTTGCAGAAATGTTGATCCTCTGGGCCGAGGGTCTCTGCAAATAACCTCACCATTCTTTATCCTTGGATTAAAACCATGTGCTGAATAAACCTAGCTATTAACAATCAGCACATAATTTCCTCAACCCCACGCCTTTTCAGGTCCGGGTCCATGACTAGGCCACCCCAGATCACCTTCTCCAGTATGGTGTGGTGCCCCAGTGTACAATATGCTGGTGACATTTCACTCCCCCCTTGATCTGCTGGAGCCAACCTACATGAGTAAGGTAAGTCCATTTGTTTTTCAATGTTGCTTAGTTCTGTAAAGTTTTTATTGTATACCCTATGTATAATTTTTAATCAAGGGCAAAAAACTTTACAAAACCATGTGCTATTGAAAAAGGACTTGTCCTTAAACTATAGGCAGCTCAGAGATAGATGCAGTGTCACCAGCATATTTAGAAGTCTATTCCCAAGAAAAAACAGACGACTGTTACAGGTGTTGGTGACTTGGACTCTGCGTGTGTGTGTATTCTAGTAAGAACATTTTTAATTCTTTGGGAAACTTACGGTAGGTTCCATATTAGGTTTGGAGGCCACCTTTTCTAATTTCTAGTTGGTAATTGGTTTTTTTGCCTCAGAAATTTACATAAGGAGCAAGTTTGTCTATGCCATATCTGCAGGCAGTGAATTTTCTCTTGGTTAGTGCTTGTCTTTCACATTCAGTGTCTTCCACATGACTGAATTTCTTCTGTGTGACACTGTTTTGGTGACATACAGAAGAGCAGCAGTGTTCATGTATTTTGGATATACTTGCAAGATTTTATTTTAAAAGGTCAGCAGTAAGAAGCACAGACCTGTAGTGTCATCTGCCCAAAACTGAGACTTCTAACACTTGGAACGTAACATCTTGAATCTGTCAAACTTTTCCAAAGTAGGGATTGCAAAGGAGAAGCATTAGCATCAGTTTGGAACATCATTTTGTCTTGTTGAGATTTTTAATCTTATGTTTAAACTCTTGAATCTACTCATCTCAAGTCTTCAAAGTAAAACTTCCTTCAAGCCTTGGAAGTTGTTTTACCAGGTTATCCCCTTCCATTTCTGTTGCTGCTTTGTTGGCCCTTCTCAAGGCATGGAACTACCTTATCTGAATCTGAAGGGCTCCTTTATTCCTTCTTGTGGTGCAGTCGTCTGTTCCGACTCCCACAAGTAGAACTTGTGAACTTTAAAGAAGTTAATATTTATTTTACAACTTCAGAATGTATTTCATGGGATTGTTCAGCTTTGAAAGAGTTACTCTGTTATTTTTAATTGCCATGTTTCTTCTTACATCTGTTTTATCCTCTGTTGTGTTTCATTTCAGATTTTTGCAAGCTTCTGATCATGTGTGTAGAGTATTTAGGGTTACAAAAGCTCCATCCTTGTAGAAGTTGTTACTGCAATACAGATGCAATGCAACATCCATCTAAGCGTCACCCTATTTCTTAGTCAGATGGGCAGTAAATTGCCCCAAAAGTGGAAGAAATGAAGATTCATCAGGCAGTTAAAATTGAATGGTTAACGTGCAGCTCCAAAAATTTGCTCCAGATGTTAAGAGTATCTGTCTTTTCATGGAGATGTAATGCAAATCTTTCTCTTCAACTATATGGTATTTTTTAAATATCCTGAATTCTTTCCATGTACTGTGGCCTGGATATAAGAGAGTGCATTATCTTTTTAAATGTAGAAGTTGTAAATCTAAAAAATTCAGTTAAGTAAGATACCTTTTCTTCAGTGCAGTAGAAGACTGTGGGGAACTTAATTTGCTTGAAGCTTTTTCATATATGAAGGAAAGTATTCTTTTGAGTAAAACCAGAAAGGTATTAATGTATAAACTTGACACTTGTTAACTAGATGGTATTATGCCTGTCAATAAATACTATTAAATTTCTTTTTCTTTGTAGCATTTCATCTAGATAGAAGAAATTCACCACCAAACAGCTTGACACCATGTCTAAAGATTCGCAATATGTTTGATCCAGTTATGTAAGTAAAACCAGTTCTCTATCTGTATTTCTGTATTCTTTTGGAAGGGTCCATGTCTCTCCTCTGAGAGGGGTTTGGAAGAAGTGAGTAAACATGAATAACCTTGAAAGAAACAAATGGGTTGTACAAAAAAAAAAATCTTCCTCTTAACATATATGAGAAGACATAAATAATCTTATCTATGAGAAGACATAAATAATCTTACTGTCTTCTGTCCTTCATTGTCTTGCTTTGTGTCTTTGGATCACTTCTTCAAGAGTGTGACATTTAGTCAAACTACTTGGAGTAATGACTTATCTTCCTCCATTAACTAATTTTGTAAATGTTCAATTATATCAGCTGGCAGGACAGACTCACGTGCCCTTAACAGACTGTAAGTTTCTGAATACTGTTAAGTATTCTGGAGTATTTAGACTGTTACAGAGCTTGCACAGTTTGCATTTAAAAGTCTGAATTTAAGTAATTTATTACTTTATGGCAGTGTAACTGCCTATTACTGAAGCAAATGTATTTTTGTAGTGGGAAGGTTTTAAACAAATTAGTGCAGTGTACTGGCTTCTAATGCTCAGATAGAATTCTAAAGTATGTACCGTGTGTGAATAAGTAACACATCGTTTCACGTGCCAAGAGTTAAGGAAGAATGAATAATTTTTTTGTAGTCTTTTAGAGCTTCATCTGCTATCCTGTCATATTCTCATTGGCCGTGGACTGGATCATGTTAGGAGTTGGGGACTAACACATAGGTTATGCCAGCTAATCCTTTCTAATCTTTGAATCCTGGTTTGTCCAGTGCAAAGAGATACAGGGACTCCAGTAACTCCTCTGAAGTATTTTATTCCCTGATGTGATTATATAAGGGAAAAAGAAGATGCTATACTGTCTTACAGAGTAAAAGTGAGATGCTAATTGGGACTGAAGAATATGAGAAGTTGAGTGGAAGATAAAAGCTATTGATTAGAACAGGGAATAATGGGAAATAGGAGGGGACACCAGAGCATGGACACAAGTGATTGCAAAGTTTGGATATATTTCTTCAGCTCTGTTTCACTTCTGTTTCTAGCCACACTTAATTACTTTAGTTCCTTGCCTTATTAATTGGAAAGCTGTTAGCTAATTTAGCTGAGGACAGTGTTAACCCTAGCACAGAGAAGTATTCTAAAAACTATTTTTCTCAATGGCTTTAAAACTTAATGACTGTTGTGGGCAGAGACCCCAGCTGTGGCTTCTTTGATAACTTTCAGGTTGCAGTAGGGTGAGCAAGACTGAAATTTTAGGCATTGTTCTTGAGGCAAATTGATCCTCCTGTAGGAGGATGAAATAAAAGATGATATTTGCTAAGAATTTTGGGCGTGATCAATGTCCTTATTGTCCTTGCTACAAAGACTTCATGAGTTGTATTGGTTAGTCTGAGTAGTACTGAAAAAAATCCATTCCTGAAGCTTCCCTGTAATATTTATTGGTATGCTGTATTGGTTACTTTCTTGTTTTAAAATGTTAGCTGTTCAAAATGTCAGCTGTTAATGGAACTAGATGTTATTTTTGTCAGAACAATCTCCCTTTATAGGTTGTATCTTTGCTGTAAACTTCAGTGTTTTTCAGTACTAACCCAGTCTATGTCCAGCAAGTGCATTAAAAAAACCCAAACAAACCAACATTTATAGACTAGGAGTTGTTCTCTTTTGACACTTCTCTTTAGTGTCTATGTCCAGTCAGCTATTTTGAACAGTGCAACTTCTAATACATTCACTTTTTGTAGACCTTTTCTTTTGGGAGTTGACCTAGCTCCGTTACTAGACTGCTGGATTATAGTTGTAGTGGGATACTTCATCCAATTCCATATTGCATGCCCCAGCCCCTTCTTCTTCCATGAGCTGTCTTGCAGAGGACTGCTGCTTAAGGAAGTACTTCTTATCACACCCTTGGAATAATCTTAAAAAAAAAAACAAACCCAAAACCAAACAAAACCCCAAAACCCTCAGTGCATGACAAACTACTTTATTCAACTGCTTGTGTCAAAAGAGGAGGGAGGTTTATGTTGTTGTCCCAGATCTGAAAGGGATGAATGCCTTCACTGACCACCTGAAACACAGAATGTACCAGTGTATGTGATTAGATTGGCACATACTGTTTTGACATTTGCCATGGTTGCAAGGTATGTTTAACAAAATTAGTTTTTAGCTGCTCTTTCAGTCAAGCTATTGTATACTAAGAATAAATGTCTAAGTACGTTTCAACAATATGCTAGTAGCTGGTAAAAGCAGCCATCCATAATAAAGGTCTTTTCTCTTGACCTGAGAATCATCTGGGGAATATACCAGTTAATTTGTATTTATCAATGCCAACAGTGTAAACAATCATCTTCCTACTGCCAAAAGTCAAAAAACTTACCTGGACATTGTGAACCCTCAGACCACAGCAGCAGACTTAAACTTGGGTGTATGTTCTAGGCATTTACTATGCTAGACACAAACCTGTTTTTTAAAATATCAGTCTAAGCATCATTTGGATAAGCCTGTCTTAGCGTTTCTGCATCTACCACTAAGTAAAAGAAAGAGTGGTTCATAAAGCATGGGTAGCATTCCTGCAAGACTCATATTGACAGCTAATGAAACATACATGTGCAGGATCAGGGAAGGGCAAGTCATTCCCCTTGGGAGCCTATTTCATTATAGGAAATCCAAGTTAGTTGATAACTTATGGTGTTTCATGTCCTAGGTCTGCAAAACACAAAAAGCAGACTAGACCGAGAATGCACTTCTGCTTGATTTGCAAACGGGAAATGAGCACTTGGGAGTAATGCAGTGACTTGAGTATTTGGGAAGAATACACAGCAGAAAAGATGATTGCCTACGCTTAACAACATGATCTCTTCTTAGGTAGCTGGCTTTCTGCTGATGACAGCATGCTTCTCAAGAAAATCTGGACATGAGTCCTGGGCTGGGAGGGAATGCCCCGAAATCAACATTTCGTAGAATAGTTTGGGTTAGAGGGGACCTTTAAGGGTCCTGGCTTTTGCAACTTGGAATTACTTTTATTTCCCTAACATCCTGAGCACAGCATGTTATTTAGAAAATACTGTTGTTTACACTGTTAGAGAAAGGGAAGGAGACTTGTATATTCCCTTCATTTTGAGCTATCTAGTAAAAAGAAAACGCGCTTTTTTTTTTCTTCAAACCCAAGTAGGGTGCATCTTCTCCTAACTTTTGCAGGGTTTTAGATTGTAGGTGTCTTCCACTGGAAAGTATCTCTCCCAGTAGGACCTTCATTTGGATCTTCTTTGCACCCTTGTGTCCCTCTCCCATTCTTGTTTGCTTGTTTATATATGATCTGCCTGTGTAAGGGGCATCAACTGGAAAGTCTGATCCTCTAACCAATCAAGGTCAAATGGCAGAAACAAATCTGACATTCCATGTTGCCAGAGTCCCTCAAGTGTTTTGTTAGTGGCCTGCTCGACAGATTTAAGTAACATCCCTGACCAATTAACTTCCAGATGTACATTCTATCCCCCAGCATGTTTTTTTCATGAATAAGGAGGAAGGTAGATCAACTATTTCAAGAATTTTGGCCTTATGTAGAGAAAACTCTTTAAAACTACCCAAAGCTCTTGATAGTATTACTGAAAGAGTAAGTTCATTCTTTTTTGTGTAAAGACTATTCAGGCAGGCTTAAAGGTATATTAAGGCTGTTGAAATTGTTTTCCCTCTGCTTGGATTTATTTTATTAGGACCAGAGAGTTCCTGTAGTACCTTCACAAAAATAGAGAGACTTCTGTCTTCTCTAATGATGTACCTAAAGATTGATTGGTCTTGACAATAAATATTTTTTTTGTGAAAAGCCCCCAAAATTGGAATCTGATTTTAATAACTATTTCTGGACCTAGATTGGCATGTTCTGTCAGTACCCTATGGGATGAATGCAATTTGATGCTTTGTTTGGGATAGTGAATAGCCATTTCAGTGATGAACAGTGCCCGGATAGCTAAAAATCTCCTTCAGCCTGCTGAAGCCTGACGTGTAATGTTGCTTCTGTGACTGCTGGTAGAGGTGATACAGTAAAGGGGCAGAGGCCTTTATGCTGGTGTCTTCCCCTGCTGCTCTTCTACTGCAGTAGGAACAGCCTAGGAGTGGCCTTCTCCTTGGAACAACGGCCAGTCTGTCCGAGCAGGTGTGGGAAGACGAGTTTATGACTGCTTGCAGTTTCAGACAGGAAGGTGATGGCAGGCTGCTGGAAGGGGGGGACAACCCCCCCCCCCCCCCCCCCCCCCCCTCCCCTGCCACCAAATAAAGATTATTCCTTTTGATTCTTAGGGTTGAATTTCCTGAAGTGGACTGTAGGACCCAATTTATTGAATATTCAATAGCTAAAGTACCAAATCTGTCCCAAAGGCATTTAACAGAAAATGATGTCAAGTTACAGAGAAACCAAACTCAGTGGGGAAGGATGAGATTGTTGTGAATGTTTAAAAAAAATCATGTGCTCAATTAAATCTTTCGTTGTTTGCATAGGGAAATAGGTGATCACTGGCATCTAGCAATTCAAGAAGCAATCTTGGAGAAATGCAGTGATAATGATGGAATTGTTCATATTGCTGTTGACAAAAACTCGCGTGAGGTGAGTCTCTCCAGTAACATCTTAATGCTTTGTTTATCCTTGTCTCTTGGACTTTAAAAAAACCCAAACCCCTCTCTTTCTTAATGCAGGGTTGTGTATATGTCAAGTGTCTCTCCCCAGAGTATGCTGGAAAGGCTTTCAAGGCATTACATGGCTCTTGGTTTGATGGTAAGGAATGGGGGTTTATAACAAAACGTGGGTAGAAGTGACAGAAGATGGGTGCAGTTGGAGTTCTTTTAAATGGTGAAATGTTTTATATCTAACATATTGAGCTGTAACAAGAACTGGATCTTTTTAATAGTCATCACCTGGTAAACTAATTTCAGTGTAATGATGTGTTTGTGTGTATTACGTCCTGAAGCAAAATGTAATAATACTGAACTAGAAGGTTTCTCTTTTCCTATTTCTTTGCCTCATAGGAAAGCTGGTAACAGTAAAATACCTACGACTAGATCGGTATCATCATCGTTTTCCCCAGGCTCTTACTTGTAACACTCCACTGAAGCCATCAAACAAACACATGAACTCTATGTCACATCTGCGTCTTCGGACAGGCACAACTAATTCTCAGGGAAGTTCCTGAGAAGACTTTCTACAACTGCTAGGACTGTTACTTGCAACAGGAATTTTCCTGTTTGGCTGCCGTCTTCCTTTTTTAGTGCTTTTTGTATGTAATACTTTAATGAATTAAATAAAAGTTTGAACGTTCCAGAAATCTTGTTTCCAAAGGGACTTAGCAATGAGGCAGTAATACTGAGCTAACAAAAAAAGAAAAAAAATTGCTTCAGGAAGTTTTCTGGGGCTATAGTAAACCAATGCATTTAAGTTTTGCATGAGGAATACAGAATTCATTATACATTTGCAGATGTGGTGACTGTATTTTTGCACCAAGAAGTGTTTTTGGTAATACAAAAGCATGGAGAAAAGAAGACTTCCTGTATTTCCATAGTTTCCTGTGAAATAATCTTGTGGGTATTTTGTAACAACCAACCTACAGTTCCTGATGGTGAATAAGTTAAAAATTCTTTTTCGGTCAATATTAGTTTTTTGTTGCTGTATAAGAATCTTTTTCTGCAGCTAGGGTATGGGGAAAGTCGATCTGGCATTAGCGGTTGCATATAAGTGAGGGGAAAAAAAACGGAATGCGGATGTACTAGGTTTTGTATATAAATGTAAATGCTGGTGGTGGCAAAAATGGTTGTGTTCTGTGAGGATGTCTGCATTGAAGCAGTGAATAAGCTTCCTATTTTATTCAAAACCTAATGTTTTATATGGTTTTGGCTGTACCATGACAAGAGGCCAAATACCTTAAAGTGTTAGATACAGGTTAAATATCTTTTATAGGTTTTATATTAAAATACCTGCTTATGATTTTGTGTGAAAGGTCTGATACCAATTGTAATGAATTCAAATTTGTGAGCAATAAAGAAGCAATTGGCAGATACTGGAAAAATATTTTGTGAAAAGCTGTATTTATTATTACAATTGCCAGGGCTGTGACAAAATACCATTGGGATTAAGTGACTTTCCCAATACATTATAACTTGTTTTAATGAACCAGTTACCTGTTAAAATTTTTAAAGGTACATACTTCCTTGCAACAATTTTGGCTGATGCGACCTACAAGTACAGCTGACAGTAAACCTTGTGATTCCAAGCTTGTAAATTTACTAACATTTACCTAGAAGTACAAAATTGTTGCTGAGAAGCTTAGTTGCAAATCTAAGATTATTGGCTTTACTAATCCCCACTCCTACAACAATTTTATCTAATTATCCAGCTGAATATCCTGTAGGAGGTGAGACTGGAAGCACACCAGTCCCACAAATTTTACTGAAACTCACTTTACTTTGTAGATATGATGGATTTGCAGCATGAACTTGCACAAATAATGCACGTTTTTCTTATGGTTAAGTAAACATGATGCACACTATTCTGCAACAGAAAATCCTATTGTGCCTTACCTTTGTGCTTTTGTGGGCTCCATGTTTATTATTGGAGAGTTTGTTAACCGAAAAATTTTAAATCCTCAGTTTTATGTCTCAGATGCTAATGAATGAGTATATATAATATATAATCAGCCATGCAGAATTCTACTTACCAAGGACAAGTACATATTTTTGATGGGTAAGTAGGTTGTGCCAGGTCTGGTAGATTTTGACGAGTTTTACTATATACATATATGTATATGTATAATATACATGTATATGTATTATATATATGTATATAAACTAATTTTGTTGTATTTGATGTGCATCATAGTGATTTGTTAACCTGACCTTAGTGACCCATCTTGTGACCTGTTGCAAGAGTGAATGTAAAAATAGTTGTGGCATTTTAAAAGGTCGCCTCGATGCAAATGCATCTATCTTGCTTCTAAAATATATTTCTTGTAAACACTGTACATTTTATTATTGTAATATGTACTATTATGCAGCTTATTTTACTTTAAACTTTTAAGTTGACCAATATCCCTTCCTGCAAGACAGATGGGAATGTGTATAATACCTGAACATTTGAGAAAAATCAGATGTTTGTTGTAATTTGTCACCCTGTCCTGTAAAAACAAACAAAAAAACCAAAACAAACTCGAATTAAAGGTTTATTAGGGGTTTTTATACATGTCTCACCTTGTAGATATTTGGATGTCTCTGACTCAAATATTTTTTTCATCTGGGGGGTGGGGGGAAGAGATTAATTCATCATAGCCACCTAACTTTTAATGGTTTTTAGGACTTGAAGCTGAACAGGTGCTACTGTGAGCTGAAATGCACAACTGAGCTTCTCTTAAATGTCTGTCAGCTTGAACTTTGTCTGGATTTTGTACATGGGGAGTGCAGAGGCCTTACCTTGATTCCGAAGTCCAGGGCAGGCGATGTCTGACCTGTTAAATGACAAGAGGTGAAGAGTCTTAGCCTTGTGTTTTCAGCTTATTTGTTGTATTTTTGAAGTAGAAAAAGTCCTCAAAGGCTTTCTTTTTTTCTGTCACTGCATTTATATTATGCTGTTTTAAAATTGTTTTGGTAATGATTTGTACTGAAGGGTTGTGGGGTAGGAGGACCAAAGAAACGTAAGTCCATTATTTACATGCATTTGCCCAGCTCACTTTTAGCTCCTCCCTGTGGAAAGGGAGCAGGAGACTTGCTGTAATTCTGTTCTCCCCCCCC
>NW_008795442.1:2979805-2987829 GCF_000699145.1 Aptenodytes forsteri
CCAGCGAGCCCCTGGCAGGGTTTGCCCTCCCTTCGTCCCGGCCGTGCCGTTGTGGCGTCCCTGTGGCCGCCGCAGCGCCTGAACCCACGGACACGGCGCGCAGACCCCAGGCTCCGGGTGTCCTTTGCTGTAGCTGCTGCTTCTGACTCAGAAACGAGGTAAATAGTTTCTGGGATGTACAGCAAAATAGTTGGCTTAGTGAAGCAGTGCTTGACCGAGTGCGTAATTAGTTCAGTTGTGCTGCGGTCGCCTGCTCGGTAAATTGTGCTTCGTTGGTCAGAAAAAGAGCTTAAGCTTCACATATGCATTCAGAATTTGGTCGTGTTTTTCCAAGGGAGCTCAGTGTGCTCGCTTGCTGCGTTTGTTTTGTGTTATGCTACTGACAAATATAGTCGACGCAAAGAATAAATTATTTCTTACTGTCCCCTTTCCAAGTTAATGTAGCTGTACTTGGTGCATCTTAATATTCCTGGAAATAGACATGAGACTCAGTTAAGCTTCCTGTAACATTTGACAAATTTGCTATAAATGCTGGCTTTTCTGCTGGAGCTGAAATTCCAGTCACCGTCCCCTTAGCATACTGTCTAAAGGTGCAGTGATCTGGAATAGGGATAACCGTGTATTGAAAATACCAAATTAACAATGGATATCTACAGATAAGGCTAGATGCCTACCGTTATCTAGCGATAAATGTCAGATCTCTCTGAGAGTTCTGACCTTAAACACAGCTTTTAGGAAAGTATAGAGCCTTACATTATACACGTCATGCTTTTAGTTCTTTCTCTTTCAGGCTTTCTGTTGTTACTATTAAAATGGTTCTGAAACTGTGCTCTCTTGAAAGATGGATGTCAGAATGAGGTATCTGCAATAGGCAGATACTTTCCCTTACGGATACGGCTTGTTGATGGCAAGCGGTCTGTAAATGGAAGAGCGAGCTCCACTCCCACTATGGCACAGTGCCATTCATCTGAATCCAGCCTTTAATGCTTAGAGTTTGTCCTGTTTATGTTCTTGCCCTCGCTGAATTGACACAAGTGCTTGCCATCTTATTTGCTGATGATTCCCAACTTTTTATTGCGCTGCTGCATGCCTTTGCAGTTCGTCATGATTCCTTGTCTGCCAAATTTGGTTGGTAACAGTGCCCTTTAAGTCTGATTCTGGAAGTAGTTTCCATGTGGCTTGTCATCTTAATCAGACGTTTGCTCATAGTTCTAAAAGAGTCGCTTGCCTTGCTGTAGACATGGCTTATTTTAGAACGGTATTTCTTAATTGTCCTCTAAAATTTATGTAGGGAATTAAATGTGGTGAATAGCTTAACCAGAGTTACTAAATAATCCTAGAATTCCGAGATGAAAGAAGATCTTTTTTTTTTAAATAAAGTTCTGCATTGATTTTTCAAAACCACTAAAGTTAGTGGAGTTGAGCCATATATAGTTCAGTCCAGAATGTGGTTGGTTGGTCCTTTTCCTGTCTGACGTTCCTTGGATCTTTATAACACACACTTGAAAAGATCTTTTAGGAGGAAAAAAGAATTCTGTTTTTCCTCCAAAAGCACAATCTTTAAAAATAGTGCCTTTGTGTATGGGGTAGTATTTCTATATTTGGTAGCAAAGCCATATAAAGCAGTTGATCCTAGACAAAAATAAAATCTTTTGACTGAATGACCTTGCTTATTTTTCCAAGTGGTGGTGGTTATACACTCTCACAGGGATTTGGTTAATACAGATTTTTATGTTTGTACATACCGTAAGAATTCCTTACAGCTGTTCGATAAGGGAAACTTGCACATGAGGAAGATATTTGGTCCTTTGCCCTGGTATTTATGAAGGTATGGGAGTATCTTGTTTACCTACTCACGTTTTGTCAGCTTTATAAGATGATACTTGTTTCTATATCATTGGAAGTCCAGCCTATTTATTACATCAGAAATGCTAGAAAATGAAATTTCCCTTTTAGGTGGATTGTTAAAGGTTCCTTTGTTATTTATTTTAAAAGATGGAGGAATGGGAGGGAGAAGGGGGAGAGAAGAGATCACTCTGTTAAGGATTTAATCTTCTCAGCCAGAAGGTTAAGAGGTCTGCTTGTCTGCATCTGACTGGCATCGCTACAAGCCAGCGATGTAGTAAAGCCATCCAATTTTGAGATAGCTCTGTTGAGCTGCATAATTCAAATGAGTGTGTCCTCATTACAGAGCAACTCTTAAGCTACACGCAACATTATATTAGTCATAGGTAGGGAATATGACCCTCTTTTCTCCTTTCTATTATTTTTCTTTTTTCATTAAAAACTGCAGTTTCGGCAGCACCTAGGCTATGAATTTAAGCTGTGGAGGCTTTAGCTGATGGGAAAGTGGGATAAACTATCAGCCTAATTATAGCTTGGTCTAGCCCTGATTTGTTTAAAGGTTACTTTACCCAAAAGACCCCCAGAAAAATGGACCCTCAAATTCCTGTCGTATTTATGACGGTGTGTTTAGGAATTACTGTAGAATAAAGTGGGGTATGGATTTATCTTTCCCCGAGTAACTCTGAAGCTGGTATGCTTGTTTTGGAACAGACTCCAAGGCTAGATGGAAATAGGGTGTTTCTTGCTCTGGAATAATTGTGTCCATACATGGAGTTATTTAGAGCCTACTTTCAATACACAAGCCAGAGGTCTTTAAAACAACAAAAAACCTGCCAGCTTTTGGGGCATTTTTTTTTTGGTGTCTCATAGAGTAAGAAGTGGCTACAGGTTAACTTTCCCTTCCCTCACTCTTGTCGCCTCTGTTGGATTGTATTATTATCTTTTCGGATACTTCACTTGCCTCAGAAGGATCTTAGGTTCTCAGTAAACTATTAATATGTACTAGCTAAAAAAAAAAAAGCACAAAACTAAAGATTTAAGACCTCCTCCGTGGAAATTTGTGAATGTATAACCAACTAGCAGTGTTTTAAAAGTAATTTTCAACCAACCACTTAAGAAAAGGAAGGGAGCACGTATTGCATCATTAACTTCTGCCAGAAGATAAAGAATGTCATTCTGGGTTTTAACGGGGATTTTGGTGTCCTTAATCTGTGAAGATGGTGATCCTTATGTTTTGTCTGAAAACAGGGTGGAAGAATTCTTTGGGAACCCCATTTATAGTGAGGTAATTGGAAATTATAATTTATCTGTTTAGCTCCAGCCTTCTGGTTCTCATTTAGCAACCTCAATTCCAATAGCATTATCTGAAAACCACACGATCTGGCAACTGGTACTGGGAATAAAGAGGCTTTTCTCAGTTATGACTTTTAAGACCTGAGGAATTGAACAATACTAGCCCAAAACAGGCAAGAACAATGCTTAAACTTACAAGGTGCTAACACAGTTTCACTGTCTTCACAGACTTAAGTTATAGTTTAGCACTGTTTTGTAATATGATCAGTAGTGTAAGTACTTCTTTATTTAGGCTGAGCAGTGGAAATGATCTTTCCGGTAAGTTTTGCATTTAAACATGATTCAGCTTTTGAATGTTGCACAGACAAAGTCTAAGGACGAGACTTCTGCAGAGCTCCCCAGTTTGCTCCTTCCTTTCAGCAGCATCTGAACATCAGGATTAATGATTTCTTTGAAATGTGGGCAGCAGCTTAGCAAAACGTACACAGTGTGCTAACGCATTGTTCTGTTGGGACGTGTTACCACATCCAAGAAATCTTAAAAGTAACATCGTGCATGGCATTTGGAAGTATTTCCCCAGGGGTCTCTCTAACTCTGTGTTCTTCCAAACAGGGACAACGCCTTTGCGTTTCACCTGATGGAAAACAAGTCCTTACTAGCAGGGAATAACAATAGCACTGATGGAAAGTAGCTGCCAAATGCCACCGCTTTCACTCTGACCACACAATGAAAACAGGGAAAAAAAAATCAACAGAAGGAACCTTAGCAGCTTCCTGGGGAAGTGACCTGTGCCAGTCGTCGCCAAAAGAAAACAGCCCAGAAAGTGTTCGGTCTGGCTGAGGGATTGCCCGGTTCTTGTTCCTCTCTGTTCCCCGGTGTGTGGTTCTTGGGGAAATCCGCAGGCGAGGCTGCGCCTCCAGCTGCGCTCACGGAGAGTGTAGGCGATTTTAACCACTTCGAGGACCTGTGCGGTGGGTTGGCTGGGGTGAGAGCCACATGGATGTCTCTCTCAGTTCATGCAGCAGGTGTTTGACAGCATAGTGAGTCTGGCCTTGGGTTTCCTGCAGCTGGTTCAAGAGCAAGCGTTGGTTTGATGTAAAGTTACTGTACTTGCTCAAATTGGCTAAGAAAAACGGTTAACTTTGTACAAGCAGGCTTTGCCACCTGGGTCAGGTTGTCACCATCCTGCTGCTGGGAGGAAGCTTGATATTAAACATAAAACCAATGCAGATCTCTCCTTACGCGTCCCAATGACAAGCAGTCACGGCTTATACCCAGTTCCGAGTCAAATTTATACTAGTGAGTGATCCAGCAGTGCACTGATCCAGTCTTAATGATGCTGAAACCAAGGCTTGCAGATCAGATTGGTTAAGCTTCTACTCCTTCACACCAATGGCACTGTCAGTAGCCGTAGCATGAGTTTGAGGGAGAGAAGGGAGTGAGATAGGAACAGATGGATAGGCTGCCAGCTCGGGGACAGGCAGAAAAGTTGAGGTGGATCAGCCAACTGTGTGAAGTTAAAGCCCTGAGATGCAAATTCAGAAACTCCACAAATAAAGTGATTTGGGTTTTTGATAGCTTTATCATCACTGCTTTCGAATGGCTGCAGAAAAAGAAAATCAGCCCTGTTGGTCAAAGCCTTAGTATTTAACTGCTTGCTGTGGGAACTGTACTTTTAGACTATACCTTCATTTTTTCCCGTTTTTTTTCAGGTTTAAAATCAGTGTTTCATTAGGGCTTTTGTATATGCAGTGGAAAAATACTCTGTTCTGACAGCACACCTTTTAACATCTCTCTTCATAAGAGAAACCAAATTGTCTGTATATGTACTTGTTCTCTGTGCTCTTGCTTTTACTTAAAAGCCAGCACACGTAACGGACAAGATCTCCACTGACTTGTGTAGCAAATTAGTGGCTCACGTGGGAAGGGACCTACCAGACGCTGCTGGCTTCTAATCTTCTACAGAACCTAGCATCCCTCATCCAAAACCACAAGGCAGCTTTGCTACTTGCCTCTGAACTTGAGAGAGGTGCTGGATTGTACCAAACTATTTTAGCGGTTGTTGAATCGTGCTGGGAAGGATTACAACAGATACTTTGCAAGACCCTAAGACTCTGCCCGTGAAGTCCTTTAAAATGTGAAATACAGTAGCTGTCTGGGGGAAAACAAGCCTTTTTTGTTGCTCTGTTACATATGAATTTCAGAGTAGTACATTTTTATCTAACTACACTCAAGTTAACTATGTCAGTAATATAGACCGTGTAATAGCTGAGTGATATAATGCTATTTAAGACAAGATGCAGGTTTTCGGAGCATTATCCCATCTCCACAGTCACTCTTGTAGACTAAACAAACCAAGTTCTTAAAAAATTTTTGCGGTGATTTGGTTTTCTGAACGGCTCTTTTTTTATTTCTCTTCTGGACTTTCCTCAGTTGTCTCTGTCCTGCGCCCTAGACCAGCAGGGTATTCCAGCTGCTACCTCACTGCTGCTGAGGAGAGCAGATTTCCTCCCCAGCCCCTGCTATTATGTATTATGCTTCTCTTTTTAATAAACTCCAGATTGTCATTTGCCTTTTTTTGCCCCCCCTTTTTTTTTTTTAAATAGTTTCACACTGTTGGCTCAGTTTATTGTCACTGTAACCTTGACATCCTTTTCTGCAGTACTGCTGCTGGTCTGGTATTCTTCCTTTTGGTTTTGTGCATTTGAGGATTTCTTTTAAAGTCCAAATGTGATTCTTTGTACTTGGCTGTATTGAATTTAATCTTACTGATTTTTGACCGTTTCTCCAATTTATTAAGACCATCTTGAGTTCTGCTCAGCTCGTTAGAGTGCTTCACACTCCTTGCAGGTTGGTGTGTCTGCGGTTTTACTAAGACTGCTTGCTGGGTTTTGACCCTAGTCAGTAGGAGAAGTGCTGAACAAGTGTGTTTTTTTAAGCAGCTCTGCACCCATGTGATAGGACGTTGATCCAGAAGGAAGGTGCTTTTCCAGTTTGCTCTGTCAAAAAGTATTTTATATTTGAGATCTGTTGGATTTACTGCTTTTCTCCTGCCTGTAGAATAGAAGGAAAGAAGGAAAGTACGTTGGTTGATGGGGTTAGGTTTTGGCAAGTCCATCTTGGCGGCTTATTGCTTTCTAATTTTCAGTTGCCTATTTATAGATTGTTCAGTAATTTGTTTCAAAACCTTTCTGGGTGTTGAAGGTAGGCTTATGGCCATGCAGTTCACCAGTCGCTCTTTTCTCCCTTTTTAAAGATGGACATTGCCAGCTTACTCCTGAGCTTTTGGAAAGGCAAAAGCGTTTCAAAAATCCTCCAAGGTGCTTGCTCTTTTCTGAACGATTGCCCCAGCTTGTTTCCCAAACACTGTAGGATAAATTTCCTAACTTGTCAGAGGAGGAAGAGCAACCTCAGGCAAGGGTTGCAGACACACAAGATAGCTCCGTCATCCGGGAATATAGTAGTTCAACATTAGTGTGCCTAATTTCTGATAGTGGGTCTCATATTTATCCAGCTAAAGCACCTGAAGTGAATTCCTGAGAGTGAAAAGGAAAGCTTGATAGATTTGATAAGGCTTGCTCTCAAAAAAAAAAAAAAGCAGCTTCAGCAGCTTCATTGAGAAGATAGTTCATTAGAGATCCAAGTGGCTGTCGTGCTCCACTGACAATTTATGTGCAGAGGAAGGTCTGTGCAACGGATTTCAATGGTTTGAAATTAGTTACTGCAACTACTTCAGATGATTACCTCTGTTGTTTCTTAAAAAAAGTCCCTCAAATATACTGCCATTGAAAGTCATCTGGGCAGTCAACCTATTTCCAACCTAGTAATCTGTTGTGTGTGTTGCTTTCTTTGTATTGGGTTACAAATAGCGAAATTTGCAGATGGGCTTAACTGATCATAAATTACAGTTTATTAATTTTCTTATTTGTTTTGCCTAGCAACTACATAAAATTTCCAAATGTCTAGATAAGTTCTATCTGTGAATATCTATTTAAGAACACATAAAAATGTAAGAGAATGAGAATCTTTCTGTACATATATACCAGTGCTATAAAAATAACATACCAAACAAATATATCAGAATTCTAACCAGTAATTATTGTTTCAAAAAACCTTAAAGTGGACATAGAGCTGGTACATCCTTTGTCGTTTTATTTTGATAAGGGGTGCTGAAGGCTTGCACGCTCAGCACTGGGATGCGCTGAAGTGAACCGTGGGAGGGCAGCGGTCCTGTGCTGGGGACCGAGGATGCCATGGGGGCATGGCTGAGTCGCTGAGGAGTTGCTGATGTGTTAGTGAGGGTGGTGTGACATGTCAGGACCAAGAGGGGAAAGAGGGACTCCCACTGTTTTAGTTGTAGGATTTCCTTTTTTGGAGCACGAGTCCAAGTAGGACAGAAACAAACTGCGTTTTGGGGCAAGGCTTAATGTAAGTTCCTGACAGCAGGCTTCGGCAGGAGCGGGCTGCCTGCGGGTGCCGTGCTGCTGCCTCCACTGAGGGAAGTGGAACAGATGTCACTTTTAAGAAGATTATGCAAAGAAAACATCCAAATTTATCTTAGACTATTGATCCAGATGGGAAGCTGAACTACAAAGCCTTGAGACTAGCGAAAGGCTGAGGGAAGAGGAGAATGAACTTGGCAGCTGCATTGTTCCCCCCCATGACCCTCCAAACGAGACGAGCAGAACGGAGCGGTGTGCCTACCCCATGAGCCAGCTGTGCGGGTACGGGCAGGCCTGGCGTGTGTGTCGGGGGGGCTCCGCACAGGACTGCGGGGCTGCTGCCAGGCCTGGTGTGTGCGTCGGGGGGGGCTCCGTGCAGGACTGTGGGGCTGCTGCCAGGCCTGGCGTGTGCGTCGGGGGGGGTGTCCGTGCAGGACTGCGGGG
>NW_008795442.1:2988168-2997795 GCF_000699145.1 Aptenodytes forsteri
CCGCAGGTGGCTCACGGCCGAGGCCGCATGAGCTGACCCTGGAGATAACTCCAATATTAGCCCTGCCGTATGCTCACTCTAACAGAGCAGGAGAAAGTATTTCTGTGTTTTTTTAACCAAAGGTAAGTACTTTTCGCTGTGCAGGAAGGTTTTGCATGGTTACTGTTGGCTGCAAGTCCAGCTGGTGGGTATAGGATGAATATTTTCATCTTTTGAATGCATTTAGGGCTGGAAAATGTGGACTGAAAAAAATCTAAGGTTTAATAAATATTTTCAGTCAATTGAAAGAGGTGGAAGAGACACCCTCGCATTCCGGACACTTGAGAGAGAATTGAAGAGAAGGAAAGTAATCAAAGCAGGTTTTAAAGTAATATATTTAGCTAGAATTAATACTTCTTTTGTTCATGAATTGAAAAATAGCTTTTGGATGCCTAGAGGTGCAGATGCTTGTGCCTAAGGTTTAATAAATATTTTCAGTCAATTGAAAGAGGTGGAAGAGACACCCTCGCATTCCGGACACTTGAGAGAGAATTGAAGAGAAGGAAAGTAATCAAAGCAGGTTTTAAAGTAATATATTTAGCTAGAATTAATACTTCTTTTGTTCATGAATTGAAAAATAGCTTTTGGATGCCTAGAGGTGCAGATGCTTGTGCCATCCAGTGCAAATATATGTATGTAGCTAATTAAATAAAATAAAATGCTAGATGCTTGTGCCGCACATCCAGTGCAAATATATGTAGCTAATTAAATAAAATAAAATGCTATGTTTGTGCATTTTTAAACTGCACTGGAATGCAAATCGGAATTCAGCTCACACAGATTCCAAGTAACATTTTTCATTGAAAAAAAGGTTGTCTCTGGACATTTTCTCTTGTAAGAAGGAAAAAGAGTCCTGAATAAATGTTTTTATCCCTGTAATTACCTAAATACAGGGAGATGTACATATAATCTTGGTTATTAAATAGTGGCAGAAAATTTTGTGTAAAGTTATATGTTTTTTGCTAATCAACATACTTCATGATGGCCTAACCAAGTGAAGATTTGTTTTAAGAAAATGGTGTTACAGAAAATTAAATAGATTAATTTAACAAATACTTCTATGTTGGGCAGTGGTTTAAAATCAAACCATCTTTATATTTGAATCAAATGTGTTGCTGTTAGGACAGAAATAGTTTTCTTTGTTCTCTCACTTTTCAGTCATTGACATAGAGTATTAACTCATCTGATTGTGCTGTAAGTTCAAAGAAGATTTAAAGTATAAAGATAAATACTCTTTCCTCATTTGCTGTAGCGTCTTCTCACTTCTATTCATAAAAATAAAAGTACATCTCTGACTAGGAAAGACTTATGAATTTCTGGTTTAGTTGATGGAATTTTATTTTGGTATGTATTAGATGTTGTTTTATTTTTTTTTCAACTGCATAAAGGTTCTTTGGTTTTAGGATGGTTAATGTTATATTACAGCGTATGAGCCTTTCTTTTATGTTTTTTATGCAGTATCAGAATTTCTTCATGCTATAATTTTTTTTAAACTATTTTTGGATAAAAGGCCGAGGTTTTCTTGTATATTCATGAGGTTTTCTTGTGTATGCATAAGGCTGCTCTGCATACCATCATGACACAGTCTGTGTGATCAAAGTACATTATTAAAGAGTGCTTTCATTCTGTTGACATATGCATAGACTTCTGTGTACTGAGGATGTTATTTGAAGGATGTTGCTTGGAGGATAACTCATGAGACTGTGTAATACCTAATTTTATGAAAGGGAGGTGGCTCCTCTCTGTGGTGATGAGCGGTATTGGTTTTTAGAGAAAGCCACGTAGAAAATTTCCATGTAAGGGAGACTGCTGGGGAGAGATTGGCAGCTATGATGTCTTTAACTCGAAATACTTTTTTAGTAGCTGGGATGATAAAAAAAGAAACAACCAACCTGAATTGGTCTGAAATGCGGTTATGCTAGCTAACGGAGAGATCATAACTAAATTTTACAAACCCCATGGTTTACTTACAAGCTTTTTTACAAAATATGAGACGATACTCAGGTCTGTTTCACAGTCTGATCTGAAAATTATATTTTCTCATGTAGTAAATTATAAAAATACGGGGAGACAATTCAGCTTTCAGATGGTTTGTGCTGAAGAATTGAATGCTGAATGAAATGACACAGGCTGATGTCTGGGTAGAATGTTGGTCTATGTGTGTCTTTTGCACTAGAAGTTTATTTTTCTAGTAGGGTGCACGGCATTTATAGGCACATTATGTGCATATACATGTAGATGGATATTAGCACCGACCACTTTTTCAATTGAGAGTTTTAAATGTCTTAAAAATCTGCTGGCCATAGACTTACTGATTATTTGTTGGTAATTTCCTGTATACCCTGTAATAACCCCATGACATCTGATCCTGCATTGGGGATGCTTTAGTTTGCTGCTGTGGCAGGGAGCATCGTTTCTCTGGGTTTTTTTATTCCCTCATGCAGATTTTACTCTGAGAGCTCATTAAATCAGAGGCCAAAACCATGGCTGAAATCACAGCTGGTTTTAGCTCTGACGTGTTCAGGGACCTTGTCTCCTTCCGTGGACTAGTGAGTGTCATTTCTACATTTCCTTACAGTGCCTCATAAAACGGGGTAACTCATCTGTGATCTTTCAGAATTCAGCTTCTCTGTGCAGCAGAAGTGGCAGCTTCCTTCACACCTCCCGCACTGCAGCTCGTCTGTGCTGTGCGGGACAGGAGTGCACACTCAGCAAGCTACTGCAGGGCTGGTTTTCACTCGTCTCGTTTTAGGAATGAGTGAGACAATGCTCTTTTCAAAAGAGTGTACTTTTTGATGTTTAAGGTTGGAAGTCCTGTTAAGTCATACTGATTCTCAGCTGGAGGCTTTATTTTATGAGATATTGTACCTAAGAGAGATGGTTCATATCACATACCTATTGTGGATCGTTACCCAGGCAAATAAGCTTTGTAAGCTGAGGAAGAAGTTCGCTGAGTTACGGAGCACTGTGTAACACAGTTTAAAAGAACTCCAATTCCAAATGATGTATTTGTTTAATCTTCAAAATTAGGTTGTTTTTTTTCCTCTGAGAAGCTGAAACTATTACGAAGTTGTTTTGGAAAAGCAGAATAGAAATTCTTGTTGAACGGCTTCTGTTCACTGCTAAAAAAGAAAGTTGTGTTTCGCCTCCTGGTAAATGATGCATGGCATTTGTCCTGAATTAAAAACAGAGAGAATAGAAAGCTTGTTAGCTCTAATGTGTTGGTAAGCTTGACAAGGCAAATATTGGTGGAGAGGGAGAGCATACCTACTCAAATCGACCTGATAGTAAAAATAAGTATCATGTCTTCAGTGCTAGGGTACCTCTTGGATAGCTCCATCCACAGCAGTAACCCAGAAGTTTTTAAACTGTGTTTTTTTCTTTTAGTACTGAAAATGAGTTCTTTATTGGTGAGCAACGCAAAAAGCTTTCGGGCTTGCCAGTAGGAATTGTTAAATTAAAAGGTTATTTCCGGAACACTTGTATCTCATCATCTGAGCACCAGAAGCAATTAAATCTTTACCACTGCGCTGGAGAGGACTGCCTGGAATGGAAAAGATTAGATATTTTTCAAGATGTTGAAAGGATCGTGATTCTCAGAAAAAAACCATTTAAGAATAGTTTATGGCTGTTGCAGTTATAAACTCAGTGCCGTAAAAGGAATGGGCTGTGTGTTGGCAGACTACCAAGTCAGGGAAAATGAAAGTGCAGCTCAGCGCTATTTTAGTGCATCAGATCTGGGAGGAGCAGGAATGGATGGGGGGAAAATCCCAATTGGCCTATATTTACTCTCCTTTGGGAAGTATTGCCAGTCATAACTGTTGGGAAACAATCTGCAAATGACAGATGTGTGAGCGCTTGCAAGGCTTTGAGACTCGCTGGCTTCTGCCCTTAGCCAGGGATCCTCTTTCATCCCAGGCTTTGGGGACTCCTTACTTGTCTAGTCTCTTCCTCTCCTTGGGGTCTCTCCGCTTTTTCTTGTCTATTTGCAATTCCACTGTTCTCTTCCCATTTCATCTATTGCCCACAAAGCTTGCAGTGTCTTGTCTCTACACTAATGAAATCTCCTTCCGTTTTACACCCCTCCCTAAAGGGGGTGTAAGCCAGAGTCCCTTGAGCAAGGACCCTCTTAACTTTTGTATTACTTAAAAGAGAATTAATCAACTCCCTCCTCCCCTTGTACTCAGTGTAGCACGGATGTCCTCTTCATCCCCACTGTACAAGGCCATGTCCTTTGGCTGTTCAGAGGGGACCAGTACCACCGCCCTGCTGTGTGCAAATGTTAAGTAGTAAAATAAGGAGAATTCAGCCTCGCAGTTCTCTCCGCCATGGGAGCAGTTGCAGAACAGGGAGGCATTAATGCGCTTTTCCCCTTCTTTCTTTTGGAGATGCTACGACCTTCAAAAACCCCTTTGTTTTGATTATCCTCTCGGGGCTCGGGCCTTTTTAATTTGGCCCCTGGACACACCTCTGGGCTTTAGTTACACCAGCACACCAGCCTCTTTGTTGCCAAACTGGTTTTTCACTAGCTGCAGAGGGGAGTAATGCAGTGGCCAGTTCAGCATACAAAAAGGGGTATTCCTGTAAGGGATTGTGAGCTTCCCATCTTTGGCAGCTGACGCTAGAGAGAATGTTAACTCAATTTGGCAATTAAATGAAAATTAAATATAGCTCTGTGTTCTCTGCTCAGATGTAGTGTTTTCCTTTTATAAGTATAAATCACTTTTCTATTCTGGATAACCATTCTAATATAAATGCAGACTCACAGACACGCGGAGTCCTACTTCCTAACTTAGCATATTTTTTTCTCAACAATTGAAATTGGGGAAATTATCCTGAATTGTGCACAAAGGTTTCAGAATCTGGTTTATTTTCCAAGATTTTAATGGTTATTTTATTGGAAAGGTAATTGTTTTAGCCTGCACAATAATCTAAAACCTATTGTGGGAATCTTATCTCTGTTAGATGGAGGAGCAAAGTCTGGGTAATAAAGCTCGGACTAAAGGCTGCACTCCTAAAAAGGTCTCTGATTCACCTCAGTGGGAAACTTATATGCAGTCTAAGGATGGAATATGGAGAGTGATTAAGGATGGAATATGAAGGGTGGTTAGTCCCTTAGGCTTTGCTTGTCACTGTGTATCACAGAGCGGGAGCTGGGGTGAGCAGATGAGAATGTAAGTTCCCTCTACAGGGACTGCAGTGCTTCCATGCTGTCTGATCCTTCCTCATCTTCTTTTCGTGCTTTCTTCTATTTCTTTGTCTGATCTCAACCTTTAGACTTTTCTTCTTCCTCCCCTACTCCAGCTGTTAAAATGATGACTATAGAATATACTGCTACTGAAGCTTCCCAGCTAGAATATGAAAAAGATACATCAGTAGCATTAATAGACTGGGCCATATTACCCTATTTCGCATGAGAAAGAGGGCTGGCCTGTGGGCACCGTGAGGAAGCCGTGGGACCAGGGAGGGCTTCCTGTGCCCCTCGAGCTTGACCAGCTGTGGTGCGTGCCGTGCTTGGTGTGCCCGGGCAGGCGTGTGCCCATCTCCAGCCCGGCTTGCTCTGCGGGTGCAGGGACAAAGGCTATACTTTCCATTATGAGACATTAAATATACTGCTTGGTTAAGCACTTTTCTGTTCCCTCCACGAAACATCATTCCTGTAAGTAAGGCCCATTAAAACATCTGTAGCTGGATGTCAGTATCCTAAAGCATGTGTCATCTAAACTGATACTTAGAAATCTCTTGCGTGTTAAGACTGTCTGTTCTGTATTGCAGAAAGGTGTATATTTTAGGTTTGAGTTTCTGGGATAAATACACTCAGTTCCTATGGGAAGGGTTTAAAAACAAAATCCAGCATAAGAGAATATGTAAAATTCAAGAAAGCAAAAAGGTTTTGAACTTCATTTTTTAGGCTCCTTTCTTACAGCAGTACTAACTTCAAGTTCAAAGCTTGACATCTCCTGGTTTTCCACTCAAATATTATGAGGTATGGCAGTAATTTCCTTCTTTATCAGGGTACAATGTAAACTTCCTAAAAGTAGACTGGATTACCATTCAGTTTGCACATACCAGCACAAACAGCTATGGAGAACATGCTTTAATTGAGAGTGTTAAAGTGAAGTGGGAGTTCAGGTCTAATACTTCTGATTTCTGTGGCTGTAATTGAGAAGCTAATATTGTATGGGGGGGGGGAAAGTATATGCAGACAAGCATGCAAGTTAAATGCTACAGTACTTTTGTAGACCTGTAAGGCTAACACAATTAGTTTTTTTTAAAATGTTTTATGGTTCTTCAGTAAGCCTTTGAGAAGCTTATATTTATAATTATCTTTATGAAGTTTTGCTGCGTGTTGTTAGCTGTTAACGATTAAAGTATTTTACTCTCATCAGAGTGAGCTTTTGCAAGGTATTTTAATAGCAAATCACAAACTTGTGAAGACACCTTGTTTGCATTATCAATGGATGTGCAAGCATATGAAAATCCAGAGCCTAAAATCTCTCTTTAAAGGTGAATTTCCAAAGGTTTTGTCAATAACCTTTACAATTTTGTGCTGAATGCTTCAAACACAGTACAGTGCATTGAAGCACGCAGTTGTCTAAAAATATAATTATAAAGCACAGATGCATATTCACAGGATGTGTGGTTTTTTGAGGGCTGAAGGCTGCCGCCTCCTCGTTCTAGCAGGCTGTTGGGAGGCCAGGACAGAAGGGATGGTTAGCTCATGTAGTGAGGTATATGGGTGTGAGGAGGACACTTTGTGCACTGCAAAGGATGCTAGTTTCAGGATCAGAGGTCGTCTTGGATTGGAAGGGGGAGCTGGAACTCTTCTCTTCTCCTTTCCCCAGTAAATAACTGGCAGTCCTCATCCCCCTGCTGAAAAGTTTTCCTGTGCTCCAGCCTCCTGCCACAGCTGGCAGCTCAGGGATGGTTATTGGATCAGACCCCATTAAACATCTCCTTATAAGCTATTAAACATTGCCTTTAACACCCACCCCCACCTCAGTAAAGTTCCTAAAAACTACCAAGTGCAATGCAGGGAGCAGGAGAGACCAAGGGCTTGATATCCATGATACGCTGAAATACTTGCTCATGTGGTTCTCTCCAGGCTGCACTTTTTGTTCCTGCAGTGCCCAGTGGTTGCTCTGTTCTGTCTGCTGAGTCTGACTGGCAGCAGCTCTAGGTGAGCAAAAGCCAAAATAAAAAAAAATAAAAAAAATCCAAATGCTAAGGCTGGAATAAATGTATATATTAAATATTCCACTAAGATTTATCAGTGAAACATTTGGTTATAGTTTGATTTATGTCAAAATAAATAAATAAATGAAACCTTTGCAAAACTACTGTTTGAACTTATTGCTGGACTGGAGAAACTTAACAAAACAAATAGTAATTAAAATTAAACTGGTAATGTAACACTTGAATATAGAAGACTCACAGGCCTTTTACTGTCTTCTAACTTCTGGTTGTTTGGGTTTCTCCAGGATGGCAATATTTTTGCTCTTTTGCTTTTTCCAGTGACGTAGAAATTCCTGACATAAGAGCCTGGCTCTCTGGCTAGTGTGTACCTATCTCTAATTGTTTCCTGCCCTCCAAATGGGGCCAGAGACTTGGGGATGGGGGATGGAAATTGAAGGCGGGAGAGGGGGGGGGGGGGGAGAGAGTAGAACTCACACTATTAAGGTCTCATTATTAGGGCAAGAAAAAAAAATCTTCCCTTAAGATTTTGTGTTACTTTTTATTTTACTTGTAAAGGGCTAAAACTTCCCATTTTTCTTGTGAGAGCTGGGATTCTCATGTAATTATAGGAATTCTGGACCTGAGTTGTCAGAAAAAACACTAAATATGGAAAAACTTAAACCAATACTGTTATCAGCTCCTGAGACCCTTGATGTTTCCCTTGCAGCTCTTAAAAGCAAAATGTGATAATATCAGAATTTAATGTCTCAAGTTGTCCCTCCCCCAAAGAAATTTCACCAGTTGCAGACAGAGGTTGAGAAAACATAACCTGAGTATGTACAAAGTTCTTAACTTCCGAAGGACAAATTTGACAGACCCCCTACGTTACTTTTTAACAAATCATGTTTATTTTGGGGCCGAACTTGTGATTTCTGAATTTGCAATTGACAATATAGAAGCTCTTGAAAGCTGGCAGTACTTCAACATATGTCGATATTAGGATATCAACATCCTAAAAGGAAGGCTTTCTTGAAGTTACAACGCGTATCATCGTAGCAAAAGGCTCCTGAAGCCCGCCTAAGGACATAGTTGCTGCTGTATTTGTATGATCTATATTTATAAGATTTACAAGCTATCTCTGAGCATAGTGTCCGTATTATGTGAGTCAGGCAGATGAAACCTCTGCACTGTGCTAGGTTAAAGGGTAAAGTGCAGTGCAGGGGCTCCAAGAGGTCTGGTGACACCAGGGGACAACTGTGGAGGAGCCGGCGGTGTCCTGGGTGTTGCAGGCAGTGCAGCAAGCAGCACGTGTTCAAAAAAAAAACCCAAACAAAAAACCCCCAAAACAACCCACCAAACAACCACCCCCCAAAAACCATAAATCACAACAACAACAACAACAACAAAAAGTAGCGTATAAAAGCAGCATCCCCTTCCCTGGACTGTGAGTTTTGCACTGGGCTCTTCATGGAGCATCTGTCCCACCAGAGAAGTGGCATGTTGCAGCGCTGTAACAAAGATGTGCGCGGGGTGAAAAGTCTGCATGGTGGGAGTGCAACGCTGCAGTACTCGCCACGGTGAGTAGGTTACCATCGTTCTCTGTCAGCCTGTTCCCTGTACCTGTGGAATCAGGGTGTGAAGCACCTCCAAACCAAACGTGTTAATTGTAATGAGATTGACTTTGCTCTTCTCTTTACTCGTTCTTTACAAGCAGTTCTTAACCTTGGTCTGTAAGCTCCCCGTGGCAGGACTTACGTTTGCGTATGTACAGTACCTAACACTGGAGGTCCCCTTCCTACTTGAAACTACTGGGCATTGCTGTCACGTACAGAGTAAATCAAAATAGCGATCAAAACGTCAGCAATAAAAGAATAAAATGTTAACTGCAATAAAGTACTTTCATGAATGCTCAGTTATATTTTATTGGGCTTTCAGGACTTATATATCCTCTGAGTCTTTATGAATACTTGAGACTAAATAACATTTTGGTGAACACTGAAATATTTGACATTTTCAAGAGGTCAGGATCTATTTTATAATCCTTGGGGATTTCAGATAATTTCCTTTAAACTGCTTACACGTGAGGGAGTTGCGGTCCTGACAGAGGAGAGCAGGGAAGCGGTGTTGGTCTGGAGGTCAATCCAGGACCGCTGAGGAGCACGTCTGTTGGGCCGCAGGGCTGCACAACGGGAAGGTGACCTGGTGCGTCCCTTCTCCTCTATGCCGTGCTCGTCAGGTGCCCGTGTCTGGCTGCGCTGGGAAGCTTCACAAATACGCGTAAGAGATCATATAGGCAGGGTCAGTAAAGACCTGGCCGCGTAGGAATTGGTCGGTCGGTCGGTCCGCCCGGCCGCCCACCCTTTGGCACGCCGAACCCCAAAAGGGGCTAACGGCACTCCTGGTCTCAAACGA
>NW_008795442.1:2998142-2999375 GCF_000699145.1 Aptenodytes forsteri
GGCGGGCGGCTGCGGGGCGGTCCCGTCTGCGCTGCCCGCCGCGCGGGGGAGGGCGGCGGGAGGGGAACTGCACGCCTGGAGGGTGGCTACGTGCAGACCTCTGGTCTTTTATTAGCCGGTAGTCTGCTCGGGAGGGGTTTTATTCTATTTTTTAAGCAGCTCTGCAGTCAGTCGTGACAATGACATGTTTATCTGTGAAACGGCGCTCTCGGGCTGTCCGCCGTGCAGCGCCCACTTTCCCTCCCCCCTTTGCCGCCGTTCAGCAGCACAGGGATGTTTGGGTTCCGCAGCGAGTTTAGTTTGGAGAAGTCAAGAGTTCAGGCATGTTAATGCAAGCAGGTTTCCGTCAGATACACTCCAGAGTGGTTTGGTAGTATGTATGGCCGTGTACTATATGCTTGTTCTTCAGGATGAGACCGTGGTCAGCTTCTCCCCGGTTGGGGAAATGCCCGGGACAAACCCCTGCTCTGGGCCATGGCTGGACCCTGCATCCTGCAGCCCTTGTGCTGTGAACCTCAAAAAAGAAAGAGGGCACCTGGGAGGAGACTGGGAGTCGTGCCCTGCTGCTCATTAGCCACCTGGGGCCTAATCCTGCTTCCACCAGAGTCCATGAGAGCTTTGTTACTGACTTCGGTGGGGGTTGGCTCTGGTCCCCGATGCCACATAATCTGCTGTAGCGAGCCGTGGCTATGAATGGCTGGGCTATAGGCAGCTGCGTTTCCTCTTTCCCATCGTGGGTAAATGAAACAATTAGTATTCATGCATTAAGTCCTTCTAAAATAAAATCTTGTGACTGCCATCTCTCTGTTTGCTATATTTAAACTGGCCAGAAGATTGTTTAAATATATCTCACGGACAGTTTACAATGCGAATTATTTCCTGCCTTTAAAAAATAGAAGTCATGGTGTTGTGGTTTAACCGGGCAGGCAGCTAAACACCACACAGCCGTTCGCTCGCTCCCCGCCTGCCCAGTGGGATGGGGGAGAGGGTCGGGGGAAAAAAAAAGTAAAATTCGTGAGTTGAGATAAAGGCAGTTTAATAGGACAGCAAAGGAAGGGAAAATAATAATAATAATGGTGAAAGAATATACAAAATAAGTGATGCACAATGCAGTTGCTCACCACCTGCCGACTGATGCCCAGCCAGTCCCCGAGCAGCAGTCATCCCTCCCCTGGCTAACTCCCCCCAGTTTATATACTGAGCATGACATCACATGGCATGGAATATCCCTTT
>NW_008795442.1:3006913-3011224 GCF_000699145.1 Aptenodytes forsteri
TACTGAGCATGATGTCACATGGTATGGAATATCCCTCTGGCCGGTTTGGGTCAGCTGTCCTGGCTGTGCCCCCTCCCAGCTTCTCGCTGGCAGGGCATGAGAAGCTGAAAAGTCCTTGACTAGTGTAAGCACTACTTAGCAACGACTAAAATATCAGTGTGTTATCAACATTATCCTCATACTAAATCCCAAACACAGCACTGTACCAGCTACTAGGAAGAAAATTAACTCTATCCCAGCTGAAACCAGGGCATGTAGTTTTAAGATATCTGGCAAGTTTATTACAATGAAATGTCATGTTTCTCAAACAAGTCATCAAAAGAACAATTTTTAGCAATGATTGGTTTGCAGCATTCACTATTCAGAAATGTTGCGGAGTGTGATTTCGTTTTAAATAAAATAAATAGAAAAGCCCGCATGTTTGATTTGCCCGGCATTCCTGGGTGTTCAAAGCAGGATTCCTGCTATCTAGCTGAGGTCCTGAGGTTTATCCCTTAGTACCTCTGCATTTAAGTACCTCCATGTAGGTTGCTACCCTGAGTTGCTCCAAGTTAGGTATCTAAAGCAGCTGTTGTGAATGCCTCCTATAAAAATGCCCCCTCCCTCTCACTTGGTAGCATAGAAAGTTGCTTCACTGAACACTATGTAATATATATCAAAATATTAGGGGTGTGTGTGTCAGAAATGGGCTAAACATACTAAGAAAAGTGCATTTAGAATTGTACTCCCATGTGATGGTCTCATAAAATTGTAAGCATTGTTTTTTCTGTGAATGTATCTTAACATTTTTGATGTTTTAATTTGTTCTCATCTTTTTTTTTTCTTTTTTTTTTCTTTTTCTTCCCTACTCAGCTCTTGCCCCTGTTCTTTGCCTCTGGTTTTGTTGGTGAGGATATCACAGTGATGTCTGCATTCAACCTGCTGCATTTGGTGACAAAGAGCCAGCCAGTGGCCCTGCGAGCCTGTGGGCTTCCCTCAGGTTGAATGGGTGCTGCTTGTTGTGTCATGCATAATGAAGGCCCTTTTAGGAATGGGTGTCTCTGCTGCAGGAAACGATGCGCTATGGGTTGCTCTGGTTTGTTTAAATTTTCCTTTGAACCCGAAGTTTGTTTGCTTTTTTTTTTGTAAAAGTCAGTGGCTTGAGTGAGGGTTTTCATATACGACATTTTAGGATGCTTGGAAATGCTGTCTGACTTCCTTGTCCAACATATTCTCTCTTAAATTTTATATTGTTTTCCTCATTCTTGGAAAAAACAGTGGAATTAAACTGAAAAGAATTTATTAAATGCCACTTAAAATTTTTTAAAACAGATGCATAAAAGAACTTAGCATATCGATTGCTATTAAATCATAGGACTTAAAATATTTTCCAAAATCTTTAGCAGTTTACTATCGTTACGCTCCATGTGTCCCTTTGTACATTTTTATTATAAATCAAGTATGTTGCACTGAAAATCATGTACAAAAAGCATGCAAAATTTAAAACTTAATTATTTCATTCCTCTGACAGCATTTTCTTTAGTTACATGACACTTCTCTAAATAAATAAATGGAAACATGCAATTTAATGCCCAGATGCAGCTGCACTTTTCATGTAAGGTCCAGGTTCTGCTATTAGATCTGTGAAGGGGGCCATAAGACCCCATCTCCATGAATTGGTTATATCATGAAAACCTTGAACCTAAGTAAGTAATTTGTGTTTGACTTAAACAGCAACAGTATCTGTAACGTCTACATAATAATGTCAGTGTACATGGTTATGTGGAAGAAAATAAGAGCTCCACTGAGCTAATTTTGCATGTTACTAGGAATTTTCTTGACACCCAAATAAAAAAGATACAATCCTGGCTGATCAGTATTTGAAGCATCAAAAAAGACCCAGCTTGGGTGTTTGTACTACACTCACAACTGGTTCATAAGGGTGCAAAATGTTACGAGCACTTTTTCCCAGAGCTGGACTTAAAAAGCATACGGAGATGATGTTCTAAAGATTTTTTTCAGTGATAAGACATCAGTTTTCAAGCTGATGGATTTTTCTAAAGCTGATTACACTTTATTTGAACTAAATCTGAGTCCAATTTTTGCGGCATTTGTGTTCTGTTTCCCCCCACATGTGCACAAAACTCCCATTAACCTACATAGGAGCTGCAAACACATATTGAGGAAGAGAGAGAATAGCCCACATTGTGTCAGCCTGACCTTGGTTTCCTGTTATATTTGCTGCTGAGCCAAATTTAAAATCCTAAAAATATAGGGTAAGCAAATTTCCGTAGCCCTTATTATGCACCTTTTGATGTGTGCTCATATTGCTGGTGTCTACCTTAAAATGGGGGCACTCAGTCTTCCGGGCATTTTGCTCCTGCTCTGAAAAGGAGATCTCAAAGTTGGTCAGCTAGAAACACAGCCCCTGGGAGGTTTTGCTATTGTGTACCTGTTTGCAAAGCATTATGTTAGCTATTGTGTCAAATCGTTTTTCTGGCATAATTCTGTAGTCACATTTTGGAATAAAATGCTCATAACACTACTGTTTATTCCTGTCCCTTTGATCCATAACTGTGCAAACATTAATAGATTTGAGTTCCACTGACTGGCTACTTTATAGATTTATATATAGATATTTATAGATGATAAACACAAATTCATCTGCTAACAGTGGAATAATATACAATCACATATCTCACATATTTTAAGAGTAATATAAATTCCCCAGATGCTTATAAATTAACGTAAGCTTGCTTTGCCTTTGGTTTGGCTTTTGTGTGTGGTGTATTAAGGGGGTTGTAAAGTAAATGGTATAGCATGTATCGAATTAAAAATGGGAAGGAGATCTAGAGCCAATGTCTACTTAAATGCCACAATGCACTGTGACTTTAACTTTTGAATGCACAGAAAACGCCCTGAGTTCTCATGACTTTTTTATGACATAACACTTTGGGTTAGTACTTTTCCCACCACCCAGTTCTGTGCGAATTGCAGCCCTGTAACCTTACCACCATGCTATGTGCCCACCGAGTCTGGAATGGTGTGGAGTTTGGTCTTCTTCTGGTTGAATGGCAAATTCCATACGGAAGGAGATTTTCTAACCTTCTGGAACCCCTGCCCGCTCAGCGTAAGGGAGCAAAGTGCCGGCAGAGCTGTAAATTGGGCTTCCGAACGCAGTTTTAAACTCCATGCAGTTAAATATTTGCAGGACAAGGACTTGAATTGAAAGTATCATTTCAATTTCTGTGCTTGGAATGGTACCTCTGTCCTTCATGTAAGGAAGAAAGTAATACAAAGTAATGTTTACTTTATATTTAGTCATAGTTGTAGATCAGAAGCAAGTGAAAAATTTTTTTTTCTTTCAAAAAGTTAAATGAATGAAATAACACTAAGAAGTATCTTAGAACAGGGGTGACCTTCTGTCTCTTCTTTGAAACACTATTTTGTAAGCATGTGTGAGTTATGCTGGATTATTCATAAACTGAATTAACAGTTGTGCTAGTGACCTGTTTTCACTTGCTCTTTTTCTATTTGTATATTAGCACCTGGAGTGTGGATCTATTCTTCCAAATTGTATTTTAAAAATATTTTTTGTCTGAAGTTAGGACTAAACGTTTCAATGTGTGCAAACCTAGTGCACGGTTTGCCCGTAACGTTTTTTACAGCTGACATGGTAAAGTCGGAGTATAAGCAGGCACTCCCAGTAGATGGCACTAAGCATATGCTGTTTTGCACACCTAGCACTATATGAAAAGCTTCCCATTTTAGGAGTCATTCATACATAAAGTACGCCCTGAGATCTTATGAACATTTACAAGTATTTTAAGAAAAGCATGAGCATTGGGAAAAATCACATCAGTCTGTGCTCGTATGCAAACTCCATTCACATTGGTTCAAGGTTTCTTCATTTCCACTAAGGATTACAGCTCCGTTGTGTCTGTCATGTGATGTAGAAGTGTCGCTCCCTGAGCCTGCTTTATTAGGGTTGAATGCTCTAAATTTCTTTGGAAATGTAGGATATACTCAGCACCTGCCAGGATTTAGTTCACAGAAATTACATCTTTAAAAATCCCCCCAAAACCACAACACCCCCCCCCAAAAAACTTTTAATGTAAGAACTACTTCAGCTGCTTTAGTGCATACTAGCAAGTAACTGATACAAATAATGATTACGCAGATTCCATGTACGTATGTTTTCTGTAGCAGACCACCAAGCTATAAAGTAAAAAGATAGCTTATTTTGCTTTGCTGTGTCTTTTGATTATTATGGGTTCTCATTTCTTAAAAAAATCCTTTATTTCTTTAACACTTTGAATGTTGTGCTGCTTA
>NW_008795442.1:3011592-3057689 GCF_000699145.1 Aptenodytes forsteri
TACTTTTTAAAAATCCCCCCAAAACCCAAACACCCCCCCCCCCAAACTTTTTTTTAATGTACTACTTCAGCTGCTTTAGTGCATACTAGCAAGTAACTGATACAAATAATGATTACGCAGATTCCATGTACGTATGTTTTCTGTAGCAGACCACCAAGCTATAAAGTAAAAAGATAGCTTATTTTGCTTTGCTGTGTCTTTTGATTATTATGGGTTCTCATTTCTTAAAAAAATCCTTTATTTCTTTAACACTTTGAATGTTGTGCTGCTTATACCACATTTTTTGCATGAGATAATTTGGCTTTTCCTCTCCTGTAGATCAGAGAAAATTATGCTGCTTGTAAATTTAAGTAAAAGTCATGATGAAGAAATTACAGGGGTAGACTTAGTATTTTTTTTCTGTATGAAATAATAAAGTCCTAGATAATATTAAATTGTTGTGAAGTGTTTAATTATTAAAATAACTGCTAGCAGGAAACCATATTTTTCTAGGATTAGATTGAACTACAATACATCTGTATGAAGATGGTGCTGGGCATATGGTGTAAGTCTTTATTAAGTAAATGTCTGTAGTATAGTTTTATTAAACTTGTTTTATTAAATCTTTGTCAATTCCAAGTTTCAGTATAATGTCTTTTCATAAAATTGAATAGTTAGCCAACAAAAAATTACTGAGTCTCAAAATTGGATTTTTAGTAGTAATCTGTTAACATAAAGGATTACTTTCAGGAGCAGATCTTGCAAACAGTTACATACATGAGTTATTTGTATGCATTTGTCCCTCTGAACTCTCAAACTGCTCATGTCAGTGAAATTATCTGTGTGCACAGTGTTTGCCAGATCTGGCTTTAACAGTGAAAAGTCTAGGAAAGACCTTAGTCTTGTGTGTCAAAGTACGGTAGCTGTTACCAAACTTTGTGTGACTTAAGTATGTCTAAACATTTCATGTTGTATGTTTCTATGTTCAGAGATACAATTTCTGTAATGTATGTTATAACTTTCCCATAGCTTTCCGTAATGTGTATCACCAAAGATGTACTATTACAGATGTCTCTTCACATGGTCTGAAAGAAAATAAAAGTAAGACTGATACGTTGTATAGCAACACCTGCCCGTATGGCTATGGTTAACTGCCTGTCAATGTTTTCATTATAAATCCCTATTTTCTGGGGTTTATATCTTGAACGTAAAAATTTGCTCCGGGTTTAATTATGTCATACAAGGTCTCAGCTGGATGTACTTGTTCCTCAGAACTGGTTGGGGGGCAAAAATTAAAACTTATTTCTTCTGAAGCTAAATTTAAAAAAAAAAAAACAAATATCAGTTTGGAACAAAAATAGATTTTTGAACTTAAAATACAGTCTTACAAATTACCTAGTTCACTACCTCCCAGCAGTTACGAGGAATTTGATAAATGCTTGAAAAGAGTCTTGAAAACAAGCATTATGTGAGCACAATAGTAAATAGCATGTGAAGCTGTTCATGTGTCATTATTATATAAATCTCTGTGTGTATGTCTGCCTCCTAGTCATATGATAGTAGAATGCTGCATTATCATAATAGAGCATAACATTATCATATTTTTGGAATGGCTTGAAAATGGGTTTTAAAAATCACCTTTGTGTAGCTGTCTTAATAGGAGTACATTCAATATTGTGTTTGCTTAAAAATTATCCTGTATTGACAAATGTTTATTTTGTGCAATAGTATTCAGTCTAGAATATCTTATTTGATACAGTTTAGAATGAAATTTATTTGTAGATATCTCATTGGGAGTAATACTGTTATTGTGCCTGATGCTTGCAAAACTTGGGATCATAAAGAAGACCAGAAACCCTTTGTTAATGTACCGGTTTTGTTTGCACCCTAGGGTTTGTACCTTATTTTGTCCCCCTTTTTAACTCCTCGTTCTGGCAGAGTTTTGCACTCTCCCTCTTCTCCTTGATAAACAGACGGCGCTTGTCCCTGCCTCGTCTGGGTGGAGGCTCTGCAGTCACTCTGTGGCACTGAGTAGCACAGGGATGATGAGAAGTTTCTTGTGCTCCCAGCACCATGCACAGAGCCAGTTTCTTAATGTGTTCCCTGATGGATCTCTTAAGGTCATTTGCTTTCCCTTCCTACTCCCATAAAGGACCCACCACAAGCCATTTCTACCTTTCTTGCAGGAATGTTTTAATTCTGGGAGCTCATAAATTTCCTGCGTTCCATTCCTGTGCCCTCTGCAGCTCAGGCTTACTGCGTTTTCTGCTGAAAGTTGGGTATGGAAAAGATGAAGTTTCAGCACTAACTGTGTTTCTGTGTTTTAAAGTCTCCCATAGAAAGCTACTTTTTTAGTTACTGGACTGTCTGTTCATAGCAGGTCTGAGAAGTCCTTTAAGGACTGCTTTCACTTTCTCCCCTTCAATTAAAAGCAACCCCTGGCTTTATCCTTTCTCTGAGGAGTACATGATGAAGGTTGCAGAGAAGAATGTGATGTAAAGGAGAGATGACAGCACACAAAAAGGAAGGAGATTTTATATATCGCTAAGCTGAGGGAGGGCAAGCAAGAAAAGGTGCAAGATGGGAATGTGAACCCTAAAGTCAGTAAGAGTATGCTGGGAAGTGAAGGAGGACATGATCCAGGGGGTCACTTAGGGGATGTGTGAGCTTGGAATTTGATGGTACATTGAATGGGTCTAGAGTGTGGACTGGGAGACAGGCACCAGAGACACGAACACTACCGTAACTTAGCTGTTATGTTAACCACAGGTTGCTACAGATCATGATTTGGGGGGAAATCAGTAGAGAGAAATTGTGCCCCAGAGGTGGCTAAGAAGCAGAAAATGCTTGTTCTTAGTTACAAGCTAAACGTGTATCTCATCTCGTGAGCTTGATACAAGCTAAACGTGTATCTCATCTCGTGATTTCCTTCAAAAGAAGCTGTGTTGGGAAGGGGCTTGTGGCTGGGGTATGAAGGTGCCCCCTGCTCCACCTGGAGGAGGGGTTCTCGTGGGATGGTAGCTGCTGGCAGCCCAGGTTTCAGTGCTGGTAGCTTTGTGCACCACAGGTAAGAATTCCCTGCTCAATGCTCTGGCCCATGTCAAGGAGTCCCAAGGAGAGCAGAGCAGGGAAGGGCTCAACCGAGTCCTCTTAAAGCCCTTTTATAGGGCTTGACCCCATCTTCCTGACCCATAAAGCATGACTGAATTTTACAGAAACATAGGGAAGTCTGGAAGGCTCACTAGGGAAAGAAGTTGGCAGTTACTAACCTTTTTGGCTGTTTCTCTACCTTTAGTCCTGAAGCAGGTTGAGAGAGGAGGGGGCTACAGTGTTTTCTGTGGTGGCCGTAGCAGAGCAACAGCTGGAGCACAGCGTGTTCCAGCTGTTCCTGTCCTTATGCTGGGTATGTCCCTCAGTGCTTGGGGATGGGGGATGAAAGGCCATGGAGCAGGCTGTGTCTGCTTGCGTCTTTGCTAAAGGGGTTCCTGCACGGTTGGAGACAGACCAAGTTTTGCAGGGGCTTAGATCTGGGCTATTGTAGGGAATTGGAGGAGAAGAAAGACCTCCCCCCACCCCGCTCCTTTCCTCCACCCCCATCCCAAGTATAGATTGCGGCACCTTGATTCTTGAAACGCAGTGCTCATTTCACAGGCCACACATCACTATTGTGGAGGAAGCAGCAGGAGGATTTAGCAACAGCCTGAAAGCCACAATAAGCTACACACCACTGCGGTAACCGCTGGCAAATGCTGACTTTTTAATTGTTTCCGCTGCAGGGTTAAACCTTTATTAAAGCCGTGTGAATAAACTTATTTTAATGGCTTACTGAAATATTTTAAATGCAAAAGGTAGCATAAAGCACTCTTATTAAATTCAGCTTAATTCTGCTGTTAATAAAATGCCTTTCCATATGTTGTGCACCCTTTTATTGATTCTGACAGGAATCTACTGACCAGATACAGTGCTCAGTGTCTCTGCCTTTCTTGTTTTTAATTCAAACAAATGTAGTGCCTGTGAAAGGTGCTAGGATCATATCAGCAAAACAAAAGTCTCTTTATCTGTTAGGGGAGAGAGGAAGAGAAATCCATCACTATAAATGTTCCCTCCTCTGCTGCTCTACCAATAGATCTCGATCTTGTCTTGCCTGGTTTGCGTCCAAGAGTAAGGCAAATAGGTCAGCTGCCCCGTGCACTCTGTCTTTGGCCATCTCAGCAGAAAGGGTAACAGAAGTGGCACTTTATAACGTAATGAGCTTTTGCTCCACTTAACTGAAGGTGCTTCTATTCACCAACCTCTGTGGAGCAGGCGCATGCTCCCATCGCTATAGTACCGGTGAAGATGACAGCTTGAAGAGCCCCAGGGGAAGCTGCCTTCGCCTCCACCGGCCAGCACAGGGTGGTGGTGGAGTCCTCAGTGGTTATAATTTGGACAAGTCGTGAGACCAAGATTGTGGCTGGTAGTGACATTTATTTCATTAACATGAGATAAGGAAGTAAAGTAGACATCCCTGGAGAGGACAAATGGAGCTGCTTTTCTTTCTCCCTTCCCCACTTCACAAAGTGCTTCAATCTTTTGGTACATGTATTTTACATTGGCGGGGAGGGGAGGCAGCTTCAGATTTCTTTTCCAGGGAACGTCTCTTTGGCTTGCGTGGCTACCTCGGCCACGTAAACTGCCACAAAAAAGCTTGCAGACCTGAGGAAGCAACAAAGCCGCTTCACAAAGATGCTTGCAGACCTGAGGAAGCAACAAGGCAGCTTCTGTTCCCATGGATGCTGCCTGTACTGGAACCACCGGGGTTCCAGTACCACTTTCTTTGGAAAGAAAACGAGTACACAGAGGAGGTGCATTAGTTGGGAGTTTGGAGTTGGGTTTTTTTCAGTGCTTGAGAAATTTGTTGTCATCGATGGGAGAGCTCTGATGGTGACTCAGAATATATACATTTATATAAAACACAAGCCATGTAGATGACCAGGTGGAAAAAATGAATGTGACAGGTCCGTTACCTGATTGCATGGGAAGCTTGCGAATTTGCAGAGAAGGGGCTTGCCCTTCCCCCTTGTGGCCATGTGACCCTCCTTGGTGTTAAGTAAGTAAATAATTTTTTTTAAAGACAGTTAATTTTGGGGTGTTGTTCTTTTAAGATAGAACCTGGCATTTGACCCAAAATTGTAACTGTTGTCCTGGTACCAGGCTTTTGGATTTTCAACGCACAATATAGTGGAAATGGTCTTCGCCCCATTACTCCTAATGCTTGCATGAAACTGCAAATGGTATTTCAACAGCGGGTGGGAGTTAGCTACCTATAGCAAGAAAGCAAAGGAGCCATATCTCAGAAAAGAAATACAGATCTGTTTTTCAATGTGTAAAACATTTGCAGGGTTTTTTTAATGATGAAGTTTGGATTTTATTTAAACTTGACCTCCCAACATTTCAGGGTTCTTTTGCAGCATCTATCCTAGTCAGCAGCATGCCTAGGTAATTTAAAATGGCTCATAATGGGATTACAAAAAGATCTATCATGTCAAATACATGTTTTGTAAAACAGTGTTTTCCAAGTTACAAGCCAATAGAACTGTTTGCATCGATTTGCATTTTCAAGAGCTGTTCTTTTTTAAACTAGATGAGCAGTTCCTGGCTTGTTTGCAGTGAGAGGATGCTGCAGCATTCTCCCAAGGCTGCAGACTAGAGGCTGCAGAGAACAGACTAAACAGAAGTGAAATAGAGAGTTGTGCATTTGCCTTTTCCTAAGCAGAGAGAGAGGCAAAACTGTAAACAAGAGGCATAAACTGTGTAAATGAAATTTGAAAAAATAAAAATGAGAGATTCCACTTTTAATAATACTGAGTATTAGCGATAGCATATGTAAGGGTATTTATTCAAAGAAGTATTTTTTAACCTTGCAGGATTCCTCTTAATGTCAGTTTGAGATAATTTACCATCGATGACTAAGGTATGACCCACTCGTGAGGGGACAGGCTTTGGGAAGCAGAGAGATGTATACTTAGAGCCAAATCCTGTAATCTGATGTACATTTGTAGACCCTTATGTAGTTGTTGGAGCTATGCATATTCCCAAGGGTCTGCCCACACAGGTCACGTTGCAGGATTGGGGCTGGGGTGGTATATGAATAATAAAATGTGCTGGAAGGCCCCTAAAAAACTGCTTGGGTATATTAAAAGACGTAGTACTGAAAACTGGAAGCCCGATTTATTATATGGCTGTGCTCTGCTGGAACATTTGATCTTGCTGTATTTAATTCAGGAAGTCTTAATGGTATGTGCTCAGTACATGACTGTAATGTCCATTAATGCTAGTGGAACGTAAGCATATGTAGAAAGGGGAAAGCGTACGCTGTGTCTTCCACGCAGTTGAAATGTTGAGTTAATTTCAGTGATAGGAAGCAACAAAATGTAAGAGAAAATCGTTAGAATGGTTCAAAAGACTATTTAAAGAAGGAAAGCCATCAGGCAAAATGTCACCGTATTTCAGGGCATGTCAGACACTAATCGCCACCCTCGGGCACGCTGGAGCAGGTGAAGGGCTGAGTGGTGAGGAGTAATGGCCTGCTAACTTGTGTCCATCTGTCTGGACGTATCTCATTGCTAGTTTTCTTGTGATTGCTTATATGGAAGAAAATGGCACACGCGTTATGAACCACAGATTTGAAAAGTTCAATTGAAATTGGAATTTATATGTGAAGTGAGATGCTTAATGTCTTCATTATCAGGTCAACACCCAGAAAATACTTTCTGTTCACTTCATTTGTACAGAGGAGGACTCCAGAGCTGAACTCTGAAATGCCCGTAGTCTGTGGGTGAATAGTAAATGGCAGTGTGCATTGCGTTGCTTTTCAGAAAAGCCATTCCTAAGCACAGGAACTCCATGAAGGCTCCGACAGGGTTTCTGTTGGTGTTTGTTTTGCCCTCCTCAGCTTTTTTTTTATGTTTATGCATTAAGATTTGTGAGCCTGGCCTTTTCTTCGTGAAGCCTTCCATCCCGCTCCAGGATCTTAACAGCTTTTAGGACTGCTGTAACGGTTGTCAAAAGGCTGAAGGCAGGTGGCCTCAAGTGGAAATGCTGGTGCCTGTTCGTGGAACAGTTGCATGCACACTGCTCTTCTAATGAGCACCGACCCCCACGAAGGCACCGAGGTGCGCCGATTAGAGAGATTTAATTTAGCCTCCGATCCCGCAGTGGAAGGTAAAGGGAATTTTGTCTGCCCTTGCAGGCCGGCGTTCACCACTCCTAACAGTGGGATCTAACTGGAGTTAGGAACATAGCTGTCCTGGGCTCTTCTAAAAGTCACTGCTGAGAGCATCACCTCCAAAGAACAAGTGAGATCCAATCCAGAGTCTTAATATAGATCTAATGAATCCAGACTCTCTTATCCTCACAGTGTATTTAATTTAGTCTCACCTTTAATGTAATCACACTGATGTCATGCTGTATGTAAAACTGATGACCTTTTGTCTCTTCTGCCTTGAACTGTATAATTTGCAAATGAACTGTGAGCCTGCCTTTATGCCCGAGTTGCTGAAGAAGTTTGTTGCCTGTATGGGAACCCCTTCCACAGCCCATAGCTGGTCACTTCTTTGGGGAACCAGACTGAGGAAGGTGGTCAGCTTGCACCTTTATTCTCTGCTTTAATAACGAGTTTGATAACAGCTGCATTACTAGTAGCGGCTTCTCTCGTATTGGGCATATATTTGTGTAGCTTTATGTTGACCCCTCCCACGATACAGAGAGTTGGCTTGAATGTAGCAGACATCTCATATATGCCATAAAGGAACAGTGAAAAAATGGCAGCAGGCACTCTTGTACTGCAAGCTGAGCACTTTTGTCCCTCTTGCATGTTATTTTTTTCCTAACTGAAGGACTGTATTCCTAGGATCTCATCTAGTAATTTTTAGGATTCATTGCATTTTATCGAGGCTTGTAGGCTAGCCCTGTTTCAGATAATGTATCCTTACATCCGCTGCAGTCAGGGGTGAGGTACCTCCTTGGCTCTTTGGCAATATGGAAATAGTGCAGTCAATTTCCTGAGCTATTTTTTTGTTGCTAGCAGTTAAATAATAAGTGCAATTAATTGAATAGGGCTGTTCTTGAATGTTGAGGGCTGGACCAAGAGATTTCCTTTATGATTTGTAGTGCAACTATAGCTTTTTGCTGATGTATACTCCATTAAATTACAAACCTTTGTTGGGGTAGGTTGCAGTTTACCCCAGTGCAGTTTGGCAGAATTCCCCTGTAGACATAAATACTTGTCTGTATTGTAAAACATGCAGTTAATTATTAAAAACAATGGGAAAAAAATCTTTTATAACATTCTCCCTACTTCGGATCTGTGTCGTGGATCAAGTGGCATATAGAAATTTTCTTGTGCATATAGTGAGCCCATTGATTGAAGAACACTAAATTTCTAAAGTAGATGAAAAATTATTCAAGGAGAGTAAAGAGAGAATACTGACCATTCTTTAAAACATGCGGTATTTCCTCTGACTTTTTCCAAAGTGAAGTTATGTTTGGTTTGCTTTTTTGCAACATCTAAAGAGCAAACAGAATTAAAAAAAAAATAATTGGTAGATATTTTTAGAAGTGAAGAGGTGTTGGTTTGTGAGATTCTTTACTGCTCTCTAGACTACTTTTTAATACTGAAATTATAGATGAAAGACTATGTCTCAAAACAGTTTCTTTCTGAGCTGCGTAATGCAACATAATAATACCTATTTATATAATGCATATGCTTCCTTTCCCTGTTAGCTATACTTTGAAAGTCTTATTAGTCCTAGTGACCTGCACGTTTGGAGAATAAAAACCTCCAGCATTTGACAACTTTAAATAAGCAACCAAACGTTAAAAAGAACAAACCTCACTTACAGTTAGGAAACAATATTTACATTTAAGGTTGAAAAGCCAGGATGTAGGAAAATTCTGCTAATTTGGAAGGTGACCTTTAAGTGCACCAAAACCAAATAATTTGTAAGCTATGGCACAGGGCACATTCCTGCAAAATTTGTGTGAATACTGCTTTAGTGGTTCTTGAAAGACAAACAAAGAGTCCTGGAATGAAATCTTTATCCCTCTCCCAAATAAGATTGAAGCTAACAAAGGCATACAGCAGCGCTCTTTCAAAGCTTGCCATTAAAATGAAGGCTCTGCAGCACAGCTAATGAGATGGCTCAGAGTGGAAAACAATCTGTTTTTAAGAATGTTTAGATCAAAAGTAATTTCTAATCTATGAAATAAAGTCGCTTTTCAATACCTTTCTTTCACTAGTAAAGCTTTTTATGTTTGCACTATTTACTTCAATCAGATGTTTTCAATTTTACTTTTTTCTTCCTGAAAATACTTCCTAGGGTTAGTCGGTAGTGACCAACAGCATTATTCTTTTTCTCTCTCCCCTGTTCACCAACCCCCACACATTAAAAAAATGAGAAAAGAAGAGGGGGAGGAAGAAAGAAACATCTTTTCTTAAATGATTTGCAAGCATCTGTGCTTTAAGCTACTTTTTATGAACACTCCTTAGTAATGACTCAAGGTAAAAAAGCAGAAAAGCATCCAATGTTAGGAAATTGCAATCCAATACCATGTAATTTAAACCTGCCATTGCCTCTCCTGTACTAAATGACATACAGATGGGTAGCTCTGTTCCCTCTACTTTGGGAACACAATTGGTCTTTTTATGAGTGTATATACATTACTAGCAAAAAATATTTTTGTCAGGACTGTTTATTTCTAATTGTACCATATTTTAATTACTGTCATAATTAGAGTGCTTTTTCCCTGCCATATTTTGTCAGCTAATTTTTGCAAGCGATTATCAAAGTTATTTGAATATTTGGCAATTTCTGTTACTGCTTTGGGAGTTTTCATTCTCAAAAGCAACCCTACTGTTATTTTTTCTTTCCTGATGTGATGTGAATTTTTGCACTATACAAATGTTTTTTTACAGTAATCCTTATGTACTCCTTGGATTTTCTGTGTGAACTAAGCAAAGCATAAGATGAGATTTTCAAAGGAGGATAATTTCAATAGCAACCCTAATTTTTACAACAAGTTTTTGTTGAACCTTGTACAACTTTGTGCATAAAGAAATTACTCGCTCCTCAGGGCTCCTATTCTAGTGCTTCAACAGTAAAAAAATACAGTGGTTAATGTTACAAAGTAAAAGGATGAGGATGCGACTAGAAGTTAAATCAACCTTACTGGAATTCTAAAGATTTAGAATTGTTTTTCAGCTACTTTAAAGGGTAATGAAATTGTTGGATGTTGTGGCTGAACATCATATGCCCATTACCGTAAGTCTCCAATATAGATGTCTTGTAAAGAATGTTTCAGCTGTAGTTGGTTTTTTTGCAGATTTTTTTTTTAACGGTGGGAAAAATGTTACTTTCTTGTGAATGATTGTGTGCGCAACAGTTTAGTGTATAACACACCGAAGGGCTTTGGCTGTAGCACATTGTCACTGCTCCAGTGGAATCACCTGGCTCTTGAGCAAAATTCTTTTTTAAACTTGGATTTGAAGAAATAATCAGCTGCAGTTCAGCTGAGCCATTCTTCGTGCATTAGGGACCGGTCTGGTCATTGACAAGTGAATGCAGAAGCTATGCTGTGGCCGTCTGCCAAAGCAATTATTCAGGATTTAAGCTAAAAAGGCTCCTTCTCCCATATCCTCTCCCTTTGCAGGGTCATGTAGGGATAAAAAGGACTGTAAGGTGGTCTTTTCCCAGGAGGAGCTGAGGAAGCGGCTGACACCCTTGCAGTACCATGTCACTCAGGAGAAGGGGACTGAAAGGTAAGGCAGGACGAAGGAAACGCAGTCCTCGAAACACAGGCATCTTTCTTTTCTCCCCCTCCTCTTACTGGTGCTTCCTCACCTTCCCCACCAAGTTTTGTTTTGTTGGGTTTTTTCCCCCCCAGGATTTCTGCACTTGTTTACTAACCCCTACAAATTAACACCGCTGCAATGACAAGCATCTGCAGCACGGGGGCCGAGGCCAGGGGTCTTGTGTGACTTTTTCTTTTAATGAACACTGCATGTCTTATAAAGTCACCGGGCTCATGTTTAGAGTCTGTTTTTAGTTTACTACAAAATGTGTGGAAGTAATAGCGGTTTAGGTACACTTTTTTTGGAAGACATCGCAGTAAGCAGAACCACGAGGGAAATGGCCCCGTGCCAGGAGGCTGGAGTTTTGAAGGTGGCCATTGTAAGTATAGACGTTTTGGCTGCAGAAAGAAGGTAGCATAATTTAGTTCTTTTCCACCCCACTCCAATTTCTTTTTGAAGCACATGTGGAGAAGGTATTTATTGGCTCATTTGTGGTTGGAATGTCAAAAATTTTCAATAACTGCCCTCACATGGCTTTAGTCGCTGGAAGCCAGCCCCGAGTCCTGGAGATAAAAAAAAGGGACTCGCTTCCAAGACTGTTTTTAGTGAATAAAGTCTCTCTCTCAGCTGATTCCAGCATGAAGGTAACTTGCCAAGGCCTAGCCATTTTTTGTTGTCTAATTTATACCACTGAGCTTGGCATAAGGCCCTGGCTTTACCTCTGCTCCAAACGTACTAATGATGTAACCGCTTGTTTTCATTCATGACCTGAAAGGGCTCTCCACCGCACGTGGGGTCCCGGTTAATCGGCAGCGCTCTTCCTGACAGCGCGTACCGGTGGCTGAATTTGCTAAGGGGGTTTGGCGGGGACGGTCCCCCTCTCCGCCCCGGCCCCCTTCGTCCTCCCCCAGCCCCGGAGGGGCAGGGGGACGTTGGCCTCTGCCGGGAGGCCTGCCTTCCCCCCCTGCCCTCCTCGCTCTTGTGTACGGGACCAACAAAGTGATTTAATGCACACAAACAATCGGAGATTAGGTCATTCTTAAAAATCCTGTTTATAAAAAAAAATTGGACCTCATAAAAAGGGTGAAAGGATAATAAAAACAAGCTGCCGAGCACATAGGCTTTTTGTTGGGCTAGCGCAGCTGATTCGTATTAGATGAATGACCTCCTAGCCTTTTAGATTGTTAACTTAGAAAAATATTCCCTTAAAGCTGTAATATTGCTTTTCAACTAAAAATATAAGGCGCACACAGCTTGAAATGGTGGACCAATTATTTCATTTTCAGCTACAATGCCTCTGTCGCCCCGGCAGCCTGTCGCGGCCTGACCCAGCACCACGGCTTCCCAGCTCCCGGGCGGCAGGCACCCAAGCGCTTCACACCTCTGCCTTAGCAGCTGAGCCCACCGCCGACACATTTCCTAAAGACAAACCTAGAGAAGCGCGTCAGGTTGAGCTACATGTCAAACAATCCGTGTTTACAAAAACTTACATTTCACTTGCCAAACAGGGGAAGATTCCAGTTTTTCCCTTGTTGTTGTTGTTGTTGTTCGGTCCTTTGAACTGCGGGACAGTTCACCTCCTCTTGCACGATACACACCTGAGGCACACTAATGAGGACATTCCCCTTTTCCTGTGCCTGCTTTATTTGCTGCCTTTAATAAAAAACAACTGCCAACTTTTAAGTTGTGGGGTTTTTCTGTTACATTTTTCTAAATTCTTAGCTAATTTAATAATTTAAAAATCCCAAAATGCCTTTATTTATTTTTAAAATGCAGTGTTGTTGTTTTCCCAGTGCCTTTGAGGGGGAGTACACACATCATAAAGCTCAAGGAATATACAAATGTGTTGTTTGTGGAACTCCTTTATTCAAGTGAGTATGCTAAATATAGTTTTGAGATTTCTGTCTCATAGTTTATGTGCTGTGTTCCTGTGTAATCTTGTGTATATTCCAGTACTTACGTAATTGTATAAGATCATTTAAGTCATTCAAATTGATAAGGGATACAAGAGAAGCAATGTAAATAATAATAATGCTGTAGTAAAAATAGTCTTATAGTAAAGATAAAAAATTTTAGTAAATAAATAAGACAGTAAGATAACATTCAGGTAAGATAGGTAATTTGACAGGAAAAAAGTAGTAATGCTTTTTTTCCCCCCCCCGTATGCAGCCATGCCAAGTAATTGTAACGCAGTCTTTCACTGCGCTGATAGATACTGAGTTTTGGCTGTTAGCATTACCCACAGGTAGCTTTAAGATCTGGATCCCGGGCGGCGATGCTGTATCCATGCTACAGCATTGTATCTGATAATGGAGAAAAAAGTAGATGCTTTTTTAGAATTCAAGCAGTTAAGAAAACAAAACCCAGGAAAATTGCATTACTTACTGAATTTTCATCCATCCCAATTAGCACACATGGAGAGCTGGTTTAGGAACTGAAGCAAGGATTAAGAAAGAAATAATAACCTTTGTGTCTTGCATGAAAAATCTACTTTTTAGAAGTACTGTGGGAATTACAGCCCTAAATTTGGTGCTAGAAGCAGTGCTGATTGAATTTTCTCAATCACTGCATTGTTCTGCCCAGATTCAGTTGTTGTTTATGTGTTTTTTCTTATTTTTGGTTGCTTGTGTTCATTCTGGTGAAGAATTTCATTTTTTTGCTTGTTTTTTCCCTCATTTGACACTGACTCAGTCCCTGTCACTTGAAGAGTTACCTTTACAGCAGCATGAAGCAGAATGGTCAGGATAGTGCTAATAATAGGGAAAATTGGGTCAGTAATAGGTTACAAGGGAAAATAAAATTGATGTAGCTCCAGAATGACCAGATGTGGCAGTGATAGTTGTTCTCAAGAGACTGTCTGTAAAGATGAAAGAAGCACTTCATCTCTGTTATGTGTGATTCCTCTGTTAGGAGGATTACCTGCAGAAACTTCAGTAATAACGTGAATCTTTTGAGTTGGAAAACTGATCATTACGAACTCAGCCAAGGCAATATTCTCATTTCATGTGTTACTGTGGTGCTTGGCTTGGGGGTACAAAGTGGGGATCTAAAGTCTCCATAACCTGGTTTTCTACTCTGCCATTTAGATGTTCCCCTGCTTACTATAGCTAAATCTTTATGGGGGAAATCCTGGCTCTCTTGAAGTCAATTCAAATTTGGCAAATGAATACAATGGAGCCAGGATTTCACCTTCTTCAAGACTGGCTTCCTTTCTGTCGTCTGCTGGAGAAAGAGTAGGGATTTTTGTAGGGTGAGATTTGGGCAGCAGTAGTTGACATAAACGAATGTGAACTAGTTTCCAGTTGCTTTCACAATCCATATAATATGGGAAGAAACTGCAATATGAGGCTTACCTGTGATCATCTCAAGCGCGCAGTATGCTTTGGCATAGTCTTGACTTTTTTGAGTTAACGAGTTGGATTTCTCTATGTGAAGTGAGCTGTATGGAAATGTCCCTGGTTTCAGCTTTGAGACTCCCCATGGATTTTTGTGGGAGGAGAGAGGGGGAAAGAGGGTTTTTTTTATTTTTAGTAAATCCCAGGCCAGTGGGCACCTGAAAAGAACACCTTGCTGATTGCGTCCCAAGTCTGGACTGGCCTTAGCCCAATCTCCCCAAAGTCTTTGTGTTGCTTTGTGAGCTCTTGCCACCTCTGGTCTACATCAAATTCAGCCAGTTGTTCTGAAGTGGCTGGCAAGGGTGGGAACAAATGTAGAGGCCGATAGGGTCCATCTTCTTCTGTTTACTGACCCCAAAATATCAGTATATAATGTCTTCCTCAACTAGGGAAGATACATTCCTGTATCTTGGTGACTGCTTCAGCCCAGACAGCTAAAAAAGAGAGAAGGAAACATAGATAAGAGAATGCAAAATGTATGCTATTTGCTAAATTTTCCCCACAGAGTATAAATCACCGAAGTATTTTCTTAGGGGTAAGGTGGTAGTACAATACAAAGAAAGTTTACTTAAAATGCAAGTTGTTTTTGTGGTGTTGGTTTTTTTTTTAAGTTCCAGATAGTCATCTGAAACTTGCATTTCCATTTGTTTCTCATTGGGTGTCCATTAATTTTTTTTCTTTGTGTCGTTGTAATCTGTAAATATATATATTTGCACTATGGACCTGACAGTTTAACCGGGAAAGAGACTGGAGCTTCAGCAGTAATATTAACAAACTTCAACTTTTAACATTTCTGATTTACGTTGTTTCATTACCATGTGACACATGAGGTCAGGGAACACATGAATTTTACACTCCAGATGAAAGACCTGGGTTTTGGTACGTCTTTAAAACAGAACTCTCTTTCTATCACAGGAAAGATAAAAGGAACAATTAGGAATTAACATCTCTTCATCTACCTACTTGTACTAGTGTTATGAGAAACCTCCCAAGCTTTATGGAGAACATGCTTTAACTTTTTCCTTAACAACTAAAGGTGCCTCGCACATAAAATCCATAATCATGCCGTTGAATCTAATTATTCCATCTCTGAACTTTCACGCCAGACGGTCTCCTACATCCCAGTACAGCTGCCTAAAGAAAGCAATAAATGAGAGAGACAATAAACTAATCTCAAGGACCTCCTTTTTCTGCAAGCCAGCCCTTATGTGGTTTTGTGTTACACTTACTCCAATCTAGCTGCAGGCTTATGCTAAAAGAAGCAGCCCTGCTCCCCCCACCTTTCTCTAGGGTGTTTTTTCATAGCTTCCCCTTCACTGGACCTCACCTGGTGTGGCTGGAGCATGTCTCGATGCAGCACATTGATCTGATAGAAAACTGTTCAGCCACAGAAAAAACCCTCATGCTTATCAGCTATACCTGCTCATGTTAATTTTTCATGAGCCATGTTTATCACGGCTGGACAGCCTCTGCAGCAAGGTTGTGTGTTTCTGTATCAGTTCACAGAACGCCACCTACACCACTTGAATCTTCAGTGTTTTCTAAGGGCCAAGTGTATTTGCAAGATTGCACCAACTTTAATTTTTCAAGGCATTTTCTTGTATACTATGCAAAAATACCATTCTGTCCACAGCCATGGCAAGAGGAGGCTAGAACGGACCTGAGTGAAATCCACGACTTGCACTATTGCCCTAGGAGAGGAGCTATTCCATATTTAATAAACCACGGTCATGTCCTTTACCATATGCAGGACTGTGTGAGAAAGGTGTGGTATAGATGGGAACTGGGAAGCCTGGGAGAATGATTTCCTTTTAAAAAAAGAAATATTATTGTTGTGTCAGTTTCCAATTTTTAGGGCCAAGGAATGAATTGCCAAGGCTTCATAAATCACCCACTGCTGCCTTTATTGCTTCCTGGAAGGAATTCTTGGTAATGGTGTTGGCTCTTCCGAACATGCGCTAGGAGAAATAGCAACACCCTTATTCATGTCATGTTTTCATTTGATTTTCATTGAACTGTGTCAGGTCTTCTCAACATCTCTCAGACATCCAAAAGCAAATCATGAGAAAAGCAAAACGTGGCTGGGCAATGTTGCAGTGCCATTAGCATTGTACCACTCTTGTCTTCACAACACAAGGGAGGATTTCAGTCCCCAGGCTAGATCTATACAAGGAATTTCCTTGCCCCAGTGCTGAGTGCTTATTTAATGGTCTTTAAGCTTTCTTAATAGTCTTTATATTCTTGAGCAGGCCAAATGACAATTCAGCACTGGCTATCTGGCTAGGAGAGCCCATATGAAGTAACTGCTGTAGCGTCTCTAATAAGAGCTAATAGAACTGCTTGAGCAACTTCATCCACCCTGACTGACGCTTAGTTCTCTCACAAAACTTGTAGTTTTGTGTGTCAAAACCAACAGCTTCTGCTTTATAGAACTTGTTTGGAGTAAGTTAGCTCTTGCCAGTGTAGGAATTGGTCAGCAGGCAGTATTACCAAATAGTTCTCATCCAAACTCAGATTTTTAATAGGTCTTGTGTAGCTCCAAGAAGCTTGAGGATCTTAAAACTTGCAAGAATTTCTGCAGTTTTTTGTCCCCTACAAAAGGCTGGTAGAGTTAAAAATCAGTGAAGTTATCACTGAGCATTGATTTCCTTTTGCTTAATCAGTTTTTGGTTGAAACCAGCCTCTGTTTAGAGTCTGCTGTGTCACTGCTGGATGACAAATTGTTAGGCACTCCTAATCACCTCACCAAAAATGAAGATAGGAGAGTGCTCATCTTCCTTGGAGCTATCGAGGTTTAATCCACCTCTGAGGATGACCATCAATAGGAATGCCGTATTTACTGCAGTCCCTGCAGTAAAGTTGCTTTGTGAATACAGCCCATGGCATCTTCCACATCTGAACATACCTGAATGCTGAAAATGTGCTGAACTGTGTACAGCTTATCACAGCTGTAGCATGGGCCGTCGCTGGAGCTTGACCTGGCGATTACTGATTTCTGTGGTGGTTTGGAACAGGACTTTGTCCTCCTGGTCCTCAAAAGCCCATTGGAGCAAGAACAGTACAGTTCTGCCCTTGGGTGGAGCTGCTGGGCGGCTCTCGGGGAAAGGCTCCTTTCACTGGATGCTTGGCAAGCGTGGCGTAGAGGAGCTGCAGTCATTATAGTAAAAGATTCTGCACTCAATCGGCCCATGGGTAGTTTTTAATATCCACTAACTGGCAGCTTCTTGGCTGGTGCTGAATGTTCATTTCACTACCCTCATATAAGCAATGAAGTCTGGGAAAGATTTTTATGTTAAGGATTAGGAGAGCAAGAGCAAATTTGGAAAACAAAAAACACTTGATCTCATTTTTTTCCTTGATCCACAAGCCACCTGGTCTTGTTTTTTCAGTAGATCAGCTCTTACCGTACTGAGCTGGTTGCTGCCCACAAATGTAGTAAGGCACTGTCTGAATTACTGCAGGCCAAGGTCACTGGCTGTGCAAGGAGCAAGTTGGATGAGACTGCCAGCTACAAGCCAATACAACAGCAAACCTGAGATTTCCTTTTGCTTGTGTTCTCCGGGTAACACCATCTCCAGCAGTGAAAACACGTACAGGAATATAGGGGATCTCACAGTTTGCTAGGCAGAGAACATTTCAACAGGTATCCTTTCCAAAAGGCAAATATTGATGTAGATTTCCTAGGAGAAATGCGTTAGGATTCAAAAAAGAAGGAAAAGAGGACTTGAAATGTAACATTTTAAATATTTCAAGGTCTCATTGAGACAAGCCTGTGAAATTGTTTTGATTTACTTATTGCTGAGCACTGAATTGCAAATCCTTGTTGAAGGTACTTAGAAATAAGAGGAAATAAATGCAAAGACTTCCATAATCCTAGGGATATGTGTCGATAACTTCCACTGATTTTACTACGAATTTAATTGATATTTTCACTGTAAGTCTGATACGTAATTTCCCCTGTTTGAAATTCACGCTGCTTTGTATTGACTGTTCATCAGTCACCCTGCTTGGAAGAATTAATTTTCAGCTAGTCTTAACCTACCTTGTGCTTTACTATGTGTATGTATGTACCTGAAGTAAAAATCAGGTAGGAAGGATTGTTACGGATTATGACTGCAGAAGCTGTAGATTTCTATATTTATCTGTTTATAAATCTCACATTAAAATAAACTCTGGACAGAACTCACCCAGAGACTACTCATTGGCTAACATGATGTTAAAATGCTCTTTTTGAATTTGGCTTTTCATCAATATGCAGAACAGAAATTGTCACAGCATCCATCAACAGTGAATCAATCTTTTTTCTGTAGTCTAGGAAAGCGAGATTAAAAATATATCTTTAACCAGGCTTCCTAAGCCAGTAAGGCTTACAGCATCGTGCTGTCTGTGTGTCAATCCTTTCCTAATAATAAAACTGTATCATTTAATCTACTTGCCAATTTCAGCGAAATTTGGCAGGGGAGTAGCTATTAAACCTCAAAGATATTAAGTTCTTAAAACTTTTATGAAATTGGGAGAGAGATCACTTTCAAGCCCTCTCTGAGGGGAGACCTGAACAAGAGTTCAACTATATTATTAGATTATACCAGATAATATTGTTGTAAATAATATATATATTATTGTATTATAAAAGAGAATCCACATGAGGGTGGAAGAGAGAGAGGCATTATGAATGTCCAGCTCTGGGAAGTACCTGTGAGTAACTTTGCCACCTTAGACACCACAGGATCTGTCCCCTGGCCACAATGCAGCAGCAAGCCCAGCTTTGCTCCTTCTGCTGCCCGAGGAACTACTTGGTTCTTAATGCTTGGGGGCTTCTCAAATTCCCTGCTGGTGCGGGTCTCATAAATTCCTAGATAGTTACATCAGGTATTAATTTTTACATTGGAATACTGCTGCGTTTTTCTTTCTGGAAGCTTGCCTTGTTATTTGGAGCTTGGGCTCACGAGTAAGATCAGTGACCGCTTCCAAGTAATGGTTTGTGTTTTCGGAAGGGCTATGCCCATACTTGTAAATAAAATGGACAAAAGCCTCTTCTCTGGCCCTAAAGGCAAGTGACAAGACATGGCTTGTGTTTGTTAGCCTAAATTCCTCTCCTCTGAAACACAGTGGCCTGGTTCACCCTGCTTGTGGGGAATGGTCCCTGGCCTCAGCCTCCCCTGCAGCTTGCCTAGGTCCTGTCTAGGAGAGTGCTAGTTCGCACGAACATGATATGGGCCAACACAGTGTCCAGGGACGTGTTCACAACTGAGCATTTCTGTCCTGGCCTTCTTTAGCTTGCTAGCAATGCTGTAGCCAAGAACGCTGATACTCCAACTTGGTATTTTCTGTACTATTGGGGGCAAATGGGTAAGAGAGAGGAATGATTTTATTCTGCTCAGTCACCTGGGCCAGGACATTGGTTGGCTTGGATAGCATTGGGAGCCTGCTAGATCCTTGTCTCTTCAGCAAACTGCCCATGCCAATATAGAGTAAAGTTCTTTGAAAATGAAGATGTACCAAAGCTGCACCTATCATCCTTACAATTGCAACAGATATTTATTCAAAGTCCTTTTCAGAGGGGAGTTGTATTTTGAATGTCTGCCCCTACCAATGTTGTGTTTAGTATCCTTGAAGCAAAACCTTGCAAAGGAACAACCTGGTACAAACTGCTAATGCAAAGGTGTAAGTTAAAGCCAAGAGGAGTCAATGACTCCTTCAATGTTAAAACAAAAGGATCAGAACTGCAGAGGTTTCATCAGGTGCTTTCTGAGAGAGCTGTGGGGCTTTCAAAGGCCGTTCCCCATGTTGGGCTTCAACAAAACCTGAATAAACCTGATAAAGACTTCATCAAGAAGGGTGAAAGGAAAAGGCAGTTGTAACGCAACACTAGGGGTCCTGCAGTAAGTCCTCTTTCCCCTCTCCTTACCAAAAGCCCACTTCACTGGCAAATAGCAGATCTGTGTTAGCTTCAGCTGTCATGTATCTCGTCACGCCGTGGTATGTGGCACTGAACAACTGCACTTCAGTCATACTTTGGAAGGCAGTAGTTGAAAATTCACACTATAGGAACACACGGTGATTATCATTACCTGTTTCTCTCTCTTTCTCAGTACTTGGCAGTCTGAACATCTAGTTTATGGTGCCTTTTAAAAGGAACAAGTCGAAATCCTGCGCCTCTTTGCAGTACAGATAAAGTGACCATCATGTATTTTATTGTTTGTTTGATTTAATTATTTCTGGGATCTTTAAAAGTATTGCAGCACCTTGTCCTTAGGTAACCCTTTCCAGTAGCTCACTATTTCCTTGCATATCGTGTGTTGGTAGATGAGCTACTTGGCATTTGTATTGCCATGTGTTGTGTGTATTTGTCATATCACAGCTGGAAATGGAAAGCACTTTATAAATATCCTCTTGCTCTATGCATAGAGACTCCTTTCCAAAGATATTTATGAATGATTCCCTGACTTTCAGAGTACTCCTATGGGGCAAAAGTAGAGAGAATACGCACCAAGCAATTATCTGTTTGTCGGGGGTTTTATCCCCTCTTGGCGTGATAAATGATAAAAGACATTTCCCTGACTTTCAGAGTACTCCTATGGGGCAAAAGTAGAGAGAATACGCACCAAGCAATTATCTGTCGGGGGTTTTTTCCCCTCTTGGTGTGATAAATGATAAAAGACATTTTGTAAAGTCGATGCCTGGCTCTGTAAGGTGCATCTTGTTTGGTAGGACGCTTAGGTTAGATATCAGAGTATGTACAATGATAACAAACAATGTACAGAGAAGTTTTTCGTTCTAGTTAATGTATTTTTAAAAGTATAAAGGAATCGGAGTGAATATTTTTGTGTGTAGCAGAACATCCCTTTGGAACATACTTTCAGCATTTAATTTTATCCTATTTATTGGCCATTTTTTAGTTGCATATTTTTAACACCTGTGTGCAACTAGTTTCTGATACCTTTGTCTAGCGTGCTGTCAAGAAAAAGATGTAAATACTGGAAGATCTAGGGGAAAAGTGCTGGTTCCATTGAAATTGCTGGAAGCTTTGTCATTCCTTCAAGTAGTCAAGATGACTGTCATCTTTGTTCTTGTAGAGTGCTTCTCTCACATCTGCTAGTTGTTGCTTATTTGCAATGCCAAAGACGCTTCATTATTTTCCTCCCTTTTTTCTGTGCCCTTCTAAGATCTCTAACAATTTCTGTAATACTGTGTCCTAAATTTTGCATTGTTTTCCCAAGGTGACATGGTGACCATAACGTCGGTGACCCTCCTCCTCTCGATGGCTCCTAGCGCTACCTCCCATGTTGTGTTTTCTTTCATAGCTATTCTGCTGTTTCCAGACAAAGTTCTATTCATTTATCGCCCTGTATTGGTTTCCTGATTTGTTGTCCAGTAATTTATGACTGTTTGGAGCTTTGGTACTCATTACAGTGCACAGTGACCCTTGTGACCCTCCTCCCCATGTACTCTCTGCCATCTTGGCCCCTGGGCCAAAATGTTGATGCCGCAAGTTGCAGTGCATATGTCCATGCCAAGCCATGCAGGCTGAGAAGCAGGGTCTTTGTTTGACCAACTAATACCAAGTATCTAGAATTTAGGCAACGAGAAGCTGATTGTGCAGATGAACAGACGCTGAGGGTAAGATTCGTATGTTGTCTCTGACTACGTAGGTAGTAAGGTGTTGCTGATACAGTAATGGGCAAGACAGAACAGTCTAGACATATACTGCAGCTTGAGGAGAATATTGTAAATAAAATACTGCGTAAGTGGCTTTACCTGGAACTCAGTGGAATTCCCCCCAGTTACCGGCATGCACCTTTTGCAGGGTACGGACTTCATCCTGCTGGGCGTAAATACCAACTGAAATACACTGCCAAACAGGAGCATGGGCTGGTGCCCTGGGCAGTTATTGGTGGTGGTAGTCATGCAGGCACGTCAGCAACGTACTTTTTTTGTTCAGTGCTTTTGGTGGTACTTTGTAAGTACCAATTAGGAAGATAAGTTACGTTTTTTTCCCATCCATCTTTTCACCACCTGAGAATTACATTTAAGACATAAAAGATTGTGAGCACTGGTGGAAGGTGGAGAATTAGCAGGAAGGGAGGAGGGAGCTGTTCCCTTTCTGATGGCTTTAACTGTAACTAATAGTGTAAACGTTCATTTTTTATATCATGATTTGATATTTGTTTGCTGTAGCATAGATCTTTGGTACGGGATTACAATGCCAATTATATGAAATATATAGAATACGTGTAAAATACATCTACACATACCTGCATGTACAAGGTTATAAAATAAAAGAAGAAAATAAATCTGCAATTAGTTCTTGAGCTTCAGTCAGTTATTTTTGAAAAAAGAAGGACTGTAACTTCCCAAAATACATCCCCTCCCTGATGCAACATAAAAGGATCGAACATTGTACTTCCTCCTTAGAATTTCTGGGGAAATGCATTTTGCTGCCAACGTAACATCCTTTAACAGGTCTCCTGCTGGTCAGACCTTGTGTCCTGCTGTGACAGCCATGACCACGTGTGCAACTGATTGTTAGTGGGCAATATAAATCTGATTGGAACATGCCTGTTAATTGGTTTGAGAGCTCGATATAGACAATGCTGTCTTATAGCAGATTGTGTAGATAGGCCCAGTCATAGGGTTAATTCTGCTTGACAGCACATCAGCAGCATCTTGAGAGTAATTACCCAACTTAAGTTTTCCCACAGTTGAATTGAGATCTTCAAAGGCTTCTACATTTACAAGTATTATTAACCTATATCTGAAACATGATGTTCCCACAAGGGCTAATTTTTTCTTCCTTTTATTAAATATACAGGTTATAGGGTTCATTTGCTAAGTGCTAAGCCCTTAGAAGAAAACACTACTTGTTAGAGAGAGAAAAATCTGCAGTGCACGACCAAAGCTAAGGTGCATAATGCACACATCATTGTCTTTTTGCAAAGACTTTAAAACCAGTTAAAGTTTAGGTCTGGCTCCCTTCCTCTCTCCATCTCTCCCACTCCCTGCTTTCCACTTTTAAGAAAATCAACCACTTATTCCTATGTGCAGAGTGAGTAAATTGAAGACACGCACAAACAAAACCCTCCTAGGATGTTGTACAATTAAGTACAGATCATTGGATACAATACATATGACATTAATGAAATGGTATCTGCTTCAAAAATAGATTGGAAACATTCATGAATAAATTAAATCCTCTTAATGACTTTTCAAAAATGAAAATGAATGAAAACAATATTTATTATATAGGAACAACTGTGTTCCAGGATTCACAGCATATAATTTAATCCTGTTTTAAATTCAGATTCTGTTATTTTCTGCATTCATTTCATGATTTGTCTTTTAAAATATCTTCTTTGTAACTCTACATCGTAAAAACCCCAAAATGTTAAAAGATAATGGTTATTATTTGGGTTCAAATGCCCTTGAATGCATTAAGTATTAATGTACAGAGGTAGATGGTCTTGTTAAAGACAATATTTGCTGGGGGATCAGTCTGACAAATGGCTTTTATGGCATAAAGCAGTTCTTGTAATTTACGATCTTTTTATTTTCTTTTGCAGGTCAGAAACAAAGTTTGACTCCAATTCAGGTATGTTTAGATTTACAGTGTTTTGCTGAATGTACGCTATTCAGGTTAATCTCAAAAGAGTAGTTTCTCAGTTCAAGTTCAGTTTAGTTTTAAACAAACTGGGGTAGGTCAGTCTTAAAAAGGATCTTCATTTCTCACCCTCTGAAAACAGCATTATTACTGTGAAACATTTGCTTTCATTCCTTTCATTAGTTCCTGTCTCTTTACATTTTCCCAAAAGATGATCAGGAAGATGTATCTTGCGACAGGCTTTAATTGATCCAGAAAAATTACAGTACAAATAAATGATAATACAGACTAAAGCAAATGGAGGATTGAAGTGAAGTTTGAGAATGATAACTGCTTTAAAGGAGAATGTTTTTCTTCCTGGTGGACAAAGACATTTCATGGGAATTTGAAGTCAGTGCAGCCTATCTGTCAGGAAACAGATGATTTTTCATCAAATTTTCATGACAGATGCATGTACACAATGCATGCCAGACCAGTCTGTAGAGCTCACTTTAGGAGGTTTACCAAAAGGCAGTCTCTCTCAAGTTGTCTTTTTAAAGAATTTTAATGTGTTGTAGGGACTGGGAGGGAAGTGAAGGTCAGTCTAACAGGTTAATGTGTATCTAACAAGACAAAAAACACAGGACAGCAAACGGGAACAGTTGGGGGAAAAACAGAGATCCTAATACCAGACTGTTATTTATTCAGTTAACTAACTATTCCTGGGTGTTCCTTAAAGTTAAACAATAGTAAATTAAGAATGGGCTGTTGCCCTGGAACTAGCTGAAATGTCCATTGCCTGAAAAGGTCATTCAAAATAAATTTTTTTGTTAGGATGAAAATAACTTCTTCAAACAGAAAACCTAATATTATTATGGCAAATTTGTATTTAGGCCAATGTTATCTTCTCTATGGTTTGCTTAATGCAGTGATTGTAATTGCTTTTACAATATATATTAATCAGAGTATTTATGAAATAGCATGTTTCCTTTTATCCCAGTTATAGCATGATTTGGGTTTGAAATGTGAGGTATTACATTGCTTTTTGTTTCCACATTAGATTTTATCTTTGGAACTGTATAGGAGTGAAATCTACAGCAGGAAGCATTTATATAGCCAATTCCTACGTCTTGTATACTTGAGTCATCTTGCTTCTATTATGATTTTAGTCTGTGAGGTTGAGGTTACTTGCTTTAAATATTGCTTGAATGAACTCTATGCTAAGACTGCTTCTTGGATCTTGACAAAACAGTTTTACATGGGGGGATAGCTTCACACATTGTCCGCCATCAGCCCCTTTCTTTTACTAAAGTCACCAAAACTATGGTGTGGAGCAGAACGTCAAATGCCTCACTTTTCTGCTGAGGGGAAAATGCTCTCTGCAGAACTGTGATTTGCTCAGTGGGGTAAGCGACAAACAGTTTTCTGACTTCTTCTTTTGAAGCAGCTTTCCTGTTAGGTGCACTATTCTGTGTGCTGCTCTCCTTGCAGTGAAGGCAGGGGTATGGTCTTTCCTAGGGAGGACAGAGTATTGATAAAAAGTTTGGCACCGTCGCAGCTATGGCAAACGCCTGCTCAGTAGATGTCACCAGGCCTCGGTGATTGGACTCTGTAGGTTGAGCGTGAGCTCTTGAATGTCTCCTCTTCCTTTGTGTGGGCTCCATAGGCTTGCTTTCCTTGAGCTTGGGTCTGTGTTCTGGGCACAGGTTGTCTCTTACTTCTCACACAGGGGTGTTGGAAACCCCGGTTGCCCAAAGACCCAAGGACAAGAGTTGCTCTCCCTGCCCTGCTCTTCTGAAGGCACTCCTTAGGCATTATTCTTACAAGGTCAGAGCTCTGGCCTTGTGGATGCCTGATGCAGTTTTGTCTCCCCAAGAGCACAGAGCACACGGAGGTTGTAAAAAGATTTGGAAGTAAAGACAATTTGTAGGAGACCACACAAAAAATACATAAATGTAAATGAGCAGTAAAAGACCCAAGATCTTCTCTGCCTCCACTGTTTTTTGCTGCACCTAAATATTCTCTGGACGTGCACCAGAGTTCTCTGCAGCAGGTGATTAATGTTATTTTGCTGAGTGTCAACATCAGCAGGTACCATGAATGTCAACAGGAATTCTTAGCCTTGTGCTGTGCTGCTTCCCACTTCAAAGTGCTTTGTGTACCATCAGGGATACAGTGTGGGAAGGTCTGGGGCTGAGGAATTTCTTAGATTTATTCCTCCTTTTTCTGCAGAGTCTCACTTTCATCTTCTGCTTGTGATCCCTTTCCCCTAAATCCCTGGGGAAGTCTTTGGTTGGAATAGTTTAAGGCTTTCCTGTCACGGGACCCTGGTCACTCCCCAAGGTGTTGAAGGCTCCTCACCTAGTGATCCATTGTGGATCGCCAGTGTGTGTGGCTGGCCAGGCCAGGCTGGGCTCCTGGTCTCATTTTATGCTTTGCCCCAAATGTTCCATGTGGAACTGAGAATTACTGAGGTTTAACGCCTTGGTCTTATCAGTGCTGCCTCTTTCAGTGTCTCATCCAAAGAGAGATGTTAAAAGATAATAGAAAAAACAGATTAAGCACACAATAAAAATGGCATTTTAAGAAAAAAGAAACCACAGAAAGTCCATAACCTCAAAGTGCATTTCACGGCCAGAAACACCAAGGCTGAAAAAAATCTTTCTCTTTGTGAAATGTACACCAGCCTTCCCTTTACAGGGATGGTGCTTAGTTCTTCCACCCAGAAGCTCTTCTCAATAGTCAGCTAGTGAAAGCACTTAGAGTTTATCTTTTGTTCCCAATAAGCGAGAGCAGAGAAGTGGAGATACCGAGATCAAGTCAACATGTATCACCCAAATAAAACATCACTGTTTTTGTTTCCCCACCAAACAGCTTGCCATCCAAAACCAGACAGTAAGCCCAGACCTCCTGCTGCCTCTGAGTGAACAGGAGGGTATAGGCAGGGAGTGGAAGGACGCGTTGGTGATGGCAGAGAGGCATCCTCGTAAAAAAATATTTCTCTGGTGTGAGAGGGTGCAGTGCCCTCTGCAGCACCATGTTCTGCATAACGTGGGCCTTTGAAGTGTGTAAATGTAGCGTTGGTTTTAAAAGGGCTGCTGCCATTTGAAACCAATGACTCTATATTTATGCAACCTTGAGTTCCTTGGAGACACCTTAAGGTATTTTCATATCCCTCATTTTGTTTTGAATTCCCCAGACCGTGATTCCTGAGTAAACCAATGATCCCACAAACTGGAACAAACATGCTTTGTTCTCATTTATCTCACGTTACTCAAAACAGTTGAAGTGTTGAACGTGAGAATGAGGTAATTTTATTCTAGAATTAATATTTTCTTCCAGGGAGCTGTTCTACAACCTGTCGCGTGCTCTAAATTAACCCTAATGTTAATTCCAGTTAACTTGCAAGTCTAGATGTGCCCTTGTTAAGCATTTATCAATGCTTATTGTACTTGTCTTTCCTAGAAATACTTGTGAAGCACTGAAGAATTAAAAGAAGTCTTTCTGAAGCAAGTACAAAGTCTGGAATACAGCTTTAAAAGTGCCCAGTAGGCTTACTGTAAATGTAACCCTGGAAATGTTGTTCAACACTGAAATATTAGGTAAACATTGTCAAAAGAAGATTAATTTGGACTTAAGCATTAACTTAAAAGAAGGCTGTAAAATTCCTATAGTGCTGATCAAGATTTATCATATAAATAGCTATAACATCTGTAGGGGACACACATTCTTCATATCATGACTAACAGTTCCATCTCAGAAACTTCTTTTTCTCTCCTGATTCTTTATAAGTCTATAGCTGGCAGAATTTCTGTCTCAGAGACCATGGGGTTAGCTTCATGCTGTTAGAAGATCTTATGAAATGAAACAATTTTGCTTTCCTGTCATAATATGATGAATTTCGCTGGTACTGAAAATAGATTTTTCCTAAAAAAGTACTTGAAAGCAAGAAAGGTTGTAGGAAAAATATTTTTTTTCTCAAAATCTGTTAGGGAACAAAGTAAACCACAAAAACCACAGCTGAAACAATTTTGTTCTAATTATTAGTATTTTGGTAGTGTCTGAAATGCTTGTTGTGCCGTGTGCTTGGTTAGCAAATTCTAGAATTTAAGAATCATATTGAATAATCAGTTAATGAAAGATTTTTTTTTAATTTAGAGAAAAATAGGTCTTCATGATGCTGTTCCATAACAGGAAGAATTTGTAGGTCTCAAAAGCTGTCACTGAACACTGTTAATCCCACTTTAGTAATAGAAAAATAAGCATAGAAAATGCAAACAACTGTCTCAGCATGCCCACTGGTCGCCAGGGAATGGTAATGGTGGGTTTCCCACTGCCTAGCCAGGAGGGCTGGAGTTTTCTTGGGGCATCTCCTGTAGTATTTGGTGTATCCTGCACGTCACTGTGGAGGTGAGTCATGTGATATTCAAGTGATAGCGTTGGCAGTGAAATCGTGAAGGGGAAGAAATCTGAGTTTTGTTCTGTGTTAAAAAGAAAGGACAAATCCCTGGACAATACACTTGGCCTCCAGTGGAGTTTCTTTTATATAGATGTCACTCAGATGGTGGAATGGAGGAAGTCGGAGAGCGCAGGGTGCAATAAAGTGTCAGTTGTGGAAGCACCATGCTGTAGAAACGCATCTGTGCACTGGCAGAAGAGAGGGGAGTGCCCAAGGGCGCACACTGCCTTCAGCTGTGTTCTTCATCATTCACTGTGCCAGCTTCCTGCTTCTCTCAAAAAGAGGGATGCATCTCCAAAACCCGTTCTTCTGTCTCTCTGCTTCTATACAGATCAAATGAAATGTAGAGTTTACCTATGTGATTTTATATCACTGTTTGTGTCAATACTTTGGAAACATTCCAATTAGTGTCAGGAATTAAGCTGTAATAGCTGCCCATGCAGCTAGAGGCTGTCCTGAGGGACAGCTACACACGAGCTTTTGTTGGATCCCTGCCGCCCCAGCAGTCAAATACAAAGCAAGTCAAGGAGCCCCCGACAGTTCCTGGAATTTCCTTCGCCTGCCTTGTCTGGACTCACAGTGTCAGCCAGTGACTCTGCACGTCGTTTCTCCTCTCTGCACATCGCTTTTTCCACCAGAATGAGTGTATCCCCATGTCTTCAGCGCTGCACAATGCTGCCACCCCTCTATCCCTATCAAAGTTCCCATCTTTTCCTTTCTCACCTCTTGTATTTACTGGTATCATTCCCTTAATGTGGCCCCTACGATGTACTAACTTGCTAGGCTACATGATTCAGCACAGGTGCTAGAGAACAGTCAAAGAAAATTAAAAGGTTGGGGGTAGTCAGATGTTTTCCTCTCATAAATTCCTCTTTACTTCCAGATGTTCAGCAACAGACTTTCCAAACTCTCGCTATCAGCCCTGATTTCCCCTAGCCTGTCATCAGTCCCATTGTATGAAAGTCATCAGTACAACTATTAAGAGCACAAGGAACTCTTCTCCCAAGTAAGCAAGAAATTAAAACCAAAAGGCATCTTGAAAGTGAGCATCTCTTACTGACCCTTGCTACTAGGGAAACCCAAAAGAAACTTAACTTCCCTGAAACCTGAGGTCCCTGAAGCAGCAGGGTACTTGGTAATATCATCCATTGATTGATTGGATCATAGATCTAAATACAGATTAACAAATCAATTCCTAGATTTTATTGATGTCAGTTTCTTCATCCAGGTTGTGATGGAGTGCTTCTTCATTTCTTCTTAGCGAGGCTGAGTAGTTTCAGGAACAGGGAGGAGAAGAGACGTTTGGTATTCATAACAAAATCATATTGACAAGTTCATCAGTCACCCTACAACCAGAGTATTTGATCTAAAAACATAAAAAGAATACTTGCAGAGCCTGTTACAGGCAAAAGTGGCAAAATCAACAAAGATACTGAAGAATAGGGATGCTCCACAGCCTTTTGGGTGAGGCAAATGACCTCTCCAGAGTCTCTTTCAACTATGAGGAATTATTTCCTCCTCTCTGGCCACCACCAACGCATGGATTCTTGAAAGGGTGCATGAGCTGGCCCAGAGAGACGGTGGGGAACAACAACTACATACACTGAACAGCAGCTCAGATTATCTTACTTGTCGTTACTTGTCAGTGCTGTTTTGTTCTTGGCATTAACAACTCTACAAGCAGATCGTTAGGGATGCAATGGCTGGAGCGAATGGTCTGTTATATTTGTTCAGCAGCGAGATGAGCGTTCAGATTCAGATGCAAGCTGAACCATCTGTTGAGTGTTTTCACGGCCATACTGCAATGTGACTTGGGAGTATAGATGGCTGGGACATCTCACTGGTACTTCGCAGTGAACTATGTGCTTGTAACAGCGCTGACCTGCGGTAACCGATCATCGCCCTGCTCTTACATCTCTTGTAAAGGATGGCAAAAGTTGGTCAAATTATTTCAACATGCAGAACGTTTTAATTTGTGGAGGGCTGACTAAAAATGTTGTAAGCATGCAGGCAAGCTTGCTCATCTAGGATTTTTAAAGAAGGCAGTCAGCTGCCAGAGGACTCCAAATGCCTAACTTTCCAAATTCTAATACTGGCTTTGCAGTTGCAGATGTCTTTTCCTCCCTCTTTCTCTGTTCATCTTATTTGTATCTGAGCTAGGCTATTCCTTGCTATCATTGGCATGATTCTTCTCAGTTGTCAAAGTATTTTAATAGGAAGCCTGTTCACTTCCATAAGCTAGATCCCTGAATCTGCCAATGGAGGCCAGCAGCCTTGATTGGACTCACAACAGCCTTGAATCATTCTGTGTGAATAATTTGGGTAATTTCTATTTTGTGGAGTTTTTTGGATAATATATTCCTCCCTCCAAAAAATCCTGTTTCTGTTTTCATTAATAGGGCAGCTACTTAAAGATGCTCTGTCCTTGTGAGCTAGCACACATGCTCACTCTGCCACTCCTGCAGGGAGCACTGCCCGTTGGCATGCGGTAAGAACTGTGCGTAAAAGGACCTTGCTCCTGGAGCCAGGAATATAATATCAACAAAGACAAATACAATTTTCTTTTTTTGTCTTACATCTACTTTAATAATCATTGCTGCTTCTTTCTTGCCTTGCTCTGAGGATCTTGCTGAGAAGGATCTTGCAATGTGTTTAAATTGGTCCTGTAATGAAAATATTTAGATTTAGGTTTTCCATTTTATTATCATTAATGTAAGCAAATTCATCAGATTTATTTAGGAGAAATTTTTTACCCTTCTTTCTAAGTACTAAAGACAATCTTTTGTATTTCATTGTAAATAGCTAAAAAAGGCAGTCTTTAAAAAACAATTTGGCAAAAGTAGTCTGAGAAGACATGAGTAATATATAAATCATGGTTTTATTACATGGAATTGGAAACTGGTACTCAGTTAAATTATAAACTGTAAAGTAGATTGGCTGAGTATTTTTTATTTGTCATAAGTATAGCTCCTTCAGATAGGTTTGGTCTATTGGGGAGTTTATTGTTAGCAAATTGCTCTTTCAAGTTAGCAACATTCAGCAGCATAACATCTTTACTGTTCTGGAGGGCTGGATTTCTTAAATACAAAAATGTTGTGATTCTTGCTTAGACCTGTTAATCATTGTGCAGTTTTTTTACTGAGCAAGGCTACCTAATTACTTTTCAAGAGCTACTTGCATTGCAGTCTTGTTCAGTGGACAAAGTAGAAGAGTTTTGGTGATACTCTTGAATTACCCTATACTTACGAACTTCATAAAGAGTTTTTCTGTTCCTTTTAAATGAAAATTCATTCAGTCAAATTAACCCTATTACAGACTAACTGTGATAATTAACTTTGCTGTAGTCCCATTTAATTAGCCAAAAATGGAGTATGTGCAAGAGAAGCCACAAGAATGGACAAGCAGGGAGGTTTCTGGTCACAGCTGTGGCTCATTGAGATGGTTATATAGCTCAAATGTGACTTACCCACACCATGTACAGCTCAAGTCAGTTGTATTGTTTCATTGCTTTATTAGTACTCTATTCATTTAAGCCATGAAGGGGGGGGGGGGAATTGCCTGTCTGCTTTGTAATTTGGAAGATGAACTATAATTCATTTGTAAGTGGAGTGTTATGGCATTGTGCATCATGAACACACTTCTGCAGAGGTTTTGAAGAATGGCAACACGGGATACTGTTTAGCTCACTGCATGGTGCCAGGAAACAAGAATTCTGTAGGATACAAGAATACATCACGTCTCTACTATCTTCTGGTGCAGAAGCTACCAGCATCCATCTGGATGTATATAGGTAGCTGAGATGTGCAGGTTTGGACATAATTTGGATGGCTGCTTCATATTTTTAATGTTGTATGGGCATCTGCTGATTCTGTACCCTGTTCCAGCATGTCTGACAGCTCTGTGACCTTGGGCAAAGTACTTTTTCCCTGTGCCTTTTTCCTCCTGCCCATTGTCTGTCTAGTTTGTTTACATTGCAAGGCTTTTCAGGGAAAGAGCTGTCTCTTGCTGTTGAGCATGTCCAAGACCTAGTGCAGTGGAAACACTTTCTCAGTTGATATCACCTCTTAGGTCCACCATAACTCAAATCATGGGTGGCTTTTACAAAGTGTCTCCTTTTAGACTAAGTAAATGAAGTTATGTTAGAAAGAGTCTCTGGAAAGCAATATAAAAGGCAGCATGGTAAATGTATTCAACTGAATTAGAGTTTTTCACACTGCCTACACAGTCACAAAATTTGTGTCAAGGGAATCTCAGTTCTGTGCAGAAGAAATACAATTCATGCAAATGGTCTTCCCAGGTCCAGAATCCCTCACCTAATTGAACTGCATGATTTCTGCAGCAGAATGCATGACTGTGGCTATAGATAAAGGCCTGAAGTTGTTTGTTAAAGTCTAATATGTAATAATAGTGGAGTTTAAATGACATGTAAATATAAGCTGAGGGCTTAGGCATATAGGACAGAAAATACTGATAGAATATAAAACTTTTAAAAGCTCTTTAAGAATAATATTCCTATCAGTGATATGGGTCTAAGAAAGCAGGTTTTTACCTGTTTATCATAGGATCATGCATTAATTTCTGAAAAAATCCCACCCCTTGTATTTGCAAATGTGAATGAGACTTAACATAGTGGGGCCTGGAGGATGTTAAATGTCCTGGTCAATGGCAGTTCATGAAATCAGCTTGAATCTTGCAAGATTCTGAGCAGTCTCATCTCTTTCACAGGCCGTGAGAGTTGAAGATGCTGCACACTTGTCATGGATCAGTTCTATGGTGTTTTCTATTATTGGGGAAATAATACCGATTTGGAGGGGAAAAGGAGGTGAAATCAGAGACAGTGCCCTGTGAATACTGAAGAGATCCTAATAAGATGTTTGTTAATATATACTGTATTTGGTACAATCTGATGCATTCTCAAGACAAATTGTTTTTTCCTCCTTAAAAAGTAGTCTCTTTTTAAGCTGTATCTCCTGCCCGATACACCTGAATTTACTCTGAATCAGTAAATTCCTTGCTTATTCTAGAAGTCCATGTTGAGTCTCCACTGCAGGTCTCCACTCCACCCTTCAGGACAGTTTTAAAAAAAGATCTTAAGTACTTCCATTCCCTTCTCATTCATTCCCATTCACCTGAGGATTCCTCTTGCTCTCTTTTCGGTGGCTAACAAAAATTTTCATCTTTTATTTGCCTGGAGGCCAAGCAGCTGTGGAGGTTGGGCTGGGGCCCTTCCTTGATTTAGGCAGTGACTAAGGCTGTGCTGGGAAATCAAATGCCGACTCAGTAGTTCCTAGACCCTTCTTTCGGTGGACCACTGCATCGATCGTCCTATGAAAAGGCATCCCTTGTTCCTCATAGTGCTTTTTGTTCCACCTCTTTGAAAATAGACCAGGTCAAAGGAGGAGAAGGCAGAGTGCAAGGTGGCAAGATTAGTGGCCTCTCTGAGATACTAAAATCCAGTTCCTACTCGGCTTCTCATGGAGGAGGGAAGTTCTTCTGTTCATGGGATGCCCTGCTGAATCAAAGGAAGGTGATGAAAATTGTGACTCCTCAGCTGAGGAGTGTTCCCACTTTTTCATCCACAGAGTCTAGCAGCTGCTTTGTGTTGGCTTTCCAGTTTCACAGTAAAACCAAATCAAACCAAACTTAACCCAACTCCCTCTTTTTGGCTGAGGGAGAAGAATTGCTTAGGATGCTTTCCTTCACCTGCCCTGGCTCTCCCTTCCCGCTCTGGGAGGAATCCACAGCTTCAATAAGGACAGCAACAACTTAAGCCAGCAATAGCGTCATTTCAGTTGTGACTGTCTGGAGGTGCTTGTCACTGCTGTGACCTGAATTGAACCCAGAGGAGATCTAGGGCTATGTAAAACCACTGGGACAAGCACCACACTGCCAGCCTCATCAACCTCTGGGATAGATTAGAGGGCAAGACCATGGCATTCAGAGGGTGCCCCCCCTCAGCCCCCATACACTATGTGTCAGATGGCTCCTTTGATTTCAATAGCTTATCTGTGGGACAGTCTGCAGCCAAACAGCAGGCAAATAGGACTACTGAGGTGGTTTTTGCCTGTGTGCCTTGACGAATTTAACAGGACGGGATGGTCATGGTCAACGTGTCCACTCTTTTTCTCGTTATTTTCTCACTACCATAAAGTGCATTTTCCTGTTTTGGTTTTAGGCAATGTCTCATTGAGCACTGTACCTTTGTGGCTGAGTGCATGTTGTCCAAAATTGCACATCTTCTGTTTTGATTAGCATGGTTTACGTGGTCATGAATTTGAACAAGAAAGAGGAAGAAGCTGGTTTTGTTTCTTCTCTCTGGATTTGTCAAAGAGAAAAAAACCCTTAACATCTTTTCTACACAAGATGATGAGAATGATGTCATACAGTATTAGTTGAAACTGGAAGAAATCTGTTATTTGAAAAAAATTATCTGTTTCATGTCATTAGACTGTACAAACTAGCCAAGTGATAATTATTAATGACAGAAGATTCACTAAAGTTTAAAATATTTCATGTTTTTCTTTCATTGATATAGCGCTGTAAATTTATGACCAGTAAGAAACCGTATGAAAGATCTGTCAGCTTTTACTATTTCACGTTTTAGTCTCTTATCAAAACTGATTTCAGGTTTTGTAGTACTAAAAGTAAAGGGGAAAATGCAAGCTGCTTTTAATCAAACTGGAATGTTCAGTGATTACCATCAAAATCTTTACAGTGTTGATCTGAGTATGAAGCAAAGAACATTAATTTGTCTTTTGTTGAATTAATTTAGTGGCAACCACAGCCTTTAAGATGTAATGGTAGACAAGTTTGTGTCATACCACTGCAACTGCCACTGTACATGTGAACACCCATCTGCTTAGGATTAAGTCCTAAGTCAAATCTAATGCTGCCAGTTTAAGTCAGACACAATTTGCACTGAGTTTTACGTGAGTAAGGACAGCATGATCAGGTCTTAAGCCAGACAACAGTGAATTAAGTTACAAGGGCTGAAAGTATTTCTGCAAGGAAAGAATTGCATCCCTATGTGATCTGATCAGGTGTCTTAGCAACCTTGTTTTCCATCGGGGGCTGAATTACCATTCTTTATGGTTTGCTATACCATTGTCATGCCCGCCTATTGTTCTTTACAGAGTAAGTGGTCCCAGCCTTTTCATCAGCCATGGTCCAGATGTCTGAACAATCTTAGATCTGTATGCCCTTCTCCAAACACCATGCCTATGAAGATCACAAAATCCATATCCTCAGTGTTTGGTTGTTCTGAATAAACCCTGGAGCATCTAATTTAGCGCTAGTTTTTGCTCTTCTTTACTAGCTGTAGCAACGGAGGTGCTTTGATTATTTGCATAATATCCTTTTCAGGTTATTTCCGTGTCTAGCTTTCACACAATCCCTGTGTGTCTGTGGAGAAATGGTAGCATTTCATTTGGAGGGATATTTTATAAAAGCTATTACCGTATCAGGGGGAGTGGGATCATCTTACCTAACATAACATAGCCCTCTGAGCTTTATCCAGAGTCAGTTGGAAGAGATAAGCATCCTCAGAGGGATTCGTCCCTTCTGCTGCAGAAGTATGTCTGGGGTGAACTGAATCACCTTTTTGAGTGCCCATCAACTTTGGAGTTAGGCATGTAACTTTGATGGTTAAAGTTAGGAGAGATTATCTCCATCTGGAATGGATGTGCATAGAGCTGGGGATGAGTGGGTGTGATCCCCAAGTCACCTTCCACAGCTGCCGCTGTGGAGGTGTAGTGGAAAAAAATCATAAATTTAAGAGGAGAGCTACCCAATTATTCTCAAGTTCTTCTGCTGGGTGTCAGTAAACCACCTGTACACAGAGCTTGGGTGCAGTGTATTTATGGGAAGGAGTTTACCTGCGATTATTTTAGTTCTGTTTCTTCTTGTATGCCTTTTCATTTCCGTTTTCTTTTCTTACCTTTCTTCAAAAAAAACAAATCTGCTTATGTGTCTCCAGTTACTGTTACCCCAGAGAATTGCAGCAATTTTCAGCTCTTTCTCTTGAATTACGAGTAAGAATTGTCAGATGTGAAAAGGCTGACAAAATGTGTTTTGTAAATAGATCATTCACCACTGTTCATCCATTCATGGGCAGGAAGAGAAATATGTAACTGAAAGAGAGATGGCCTAAGGGTAACGAGAGTGAATAAAAAATGTTGTAAATGTATTAAATTTAGCTTCAGTCAGGGCCCAAATATTAAGCTGGTCTTTGGCACGTTTCAGAAAGCATGTGAAATTTTCCAAAAGGTTAGTAGGCAGAGATTTTGCTGATTTTATGTCACTATTCTTGAGCTTTTAGAAAGTCAAAGTCTTTTAGTCTGTGTTAACCATTCTAAACCAAGTTAAGGACACCTGACACAATAAATGCAGATGCAAAAACTGAAAGGTGTATTTTTAAAACATGAAAATTTAGAAACAGAAGCATTCTGTTTCTGCCTCTTAGTTTTCAAGAAGGTGGTCATGTGAACAGAATTCCCCTGTTTATATTCTCATTTAAAAAGTGTTTACCCGTAAGATTTCTGGTGTTTGAAAGTGCTCATATACTCACTTCCATACTATTATCTCCCCTTGAGTCAGTGATTTTTATTGCCCTGCCACACACTCTATATAAAGGGATTTAAATGGAGTCCCAGGAATATGGATTCGCAGAGGGACGGGATTTGGAATGTCAATTGTCAGCGCCGATAGGATATCTGGAACCTGATTAAGACATATTTAGGTTGAAGAGTGGTGGAAAAATGTGCCGGCAAATAAAAAATCTGCTGCATAAAATACTGTGTTGAGGGCATTAGGGCTCTGGAAACAAGTTTAAAAGGCAAGAGGGGAAGATACAGCATTTCAATGAAATTTCATCCCTCCCTGCTTTCAAGGACAGGAAGAAATCCCTGACTAAAAGAGTACTGTCAGAGCTGGACTTTAGGTCATGAGTTAGTATTAGTGTTAGACTGTGGCAAACTGAAGCTACGTTGGCCATCGCTTACCCAGTTAACTGGCTTTGCTGGAGGAGAGAATTACAGGAGCTCTCTTTTTAAATCATTGTATTTTCTTCACTGTCTGAATGTCTGAGACTCTTCCCTAGCCCCACAACGATGGCATATCTCGGGCATACCTGGATTTGTGTCATTGTGGCAGTATGATTAAACAGAGTTGCATTTTACTGTTGAAGAACAGCATGATGTTGAAACCTATGCTGGCAGCTGATTTTACTCCTTTGGTTCCAGGCATCACGGTATAGACCACATAAAAAGTAAGTCCCACTCCTAAAAAACCAGAGAAATGTACATAGCAGAATTGTAATCTTAACACCCTTGCTCTAGTCTCTGTAAAAGTAATTTCTTTAATGATACATTAGCAAAAGTTTTCATGTTCCTCTTTGCTTTCTCACACAAGGAAGGTCTGTGCCCAAAGGACCTACTCCTGGCCAGGACATGTAATGGGCCGGGGAGACTCCCCACTGGGACATGCCCCCTCCTGGGCTCCTGTTTCTGTGGAGGAGGGAATGAGTACCTGACCACCTCCCCACCTCCTGTGAAGACTATGCACAAGTCCAAGTTTGAGACCCATGTCGTCACTCACTTAGGGTGCCTGCTAGTATGGCACCCAGAATGGCAAGGTAACTTGACTGTATCTGGGTGGGAGCGAGGACACGGACCTTCATCTACATGCCCTTGGCCTTAAGGTGATCTGATCTTCCTTCATCAGAACAAGAAAGGGGTGGACCATACAGAGACTCTGTCTATCCCTCCCCCCTCTGCCCTCCTTCCCACAGCGAAGGAGGTTATTGGGAAACTTCAGAAGCTGAAACTCATGAGATTTCCACTGGCACTTTGCCTCTGAGAATGTTTTTACTTATCCACAAATGACTGAGCTTTAATGAGTTTCTCATAATTTGTACGAGCAGTAACAGTCTGTTTCTTTCGTTTCTCTGCCAATAGTTCTCGCATTTTTTTTTAAATTTTCATAAACTGTATTGGCCAGTGCCAGGCTTAAACCTTGCACAGATGGAGGTGGACAATAACATTAAAATGCCTAAGTATTCAAGTGTATTACATCCTGCAGTTCTGCTTTAGCATTTGGATAGGAGTGTGTTACTTCGTATTTAAAAACAGAATACGGCAGGGTGTTCTTCAAATTCATAAAGATTAATAAATGAAGGGCATTCAGTGTCATCTTCAGTGCAGTGTAAAGAGTAAGATTATCTAAGTTATGCAGAAATTCTACCTTTAATTCAGGCTGTATTTACAGAAACTTCCCACACATATCTCATTAGTTCATTGTTATGGTTTATTTGTGCAAGTCTGTTTTAAAACTAATGAATGACGGGGAATTAGAGTTACAGCAGTGATAGCACGTATTTTAAAAACATTCAGAGCAAGAGTGAAGAATGCCACACTCTCAGGAAACCAGCTGATACTTACTGAAGCCCATGCAAACATTTAAATGATCCAGTAAAGATCAGGAAGAAAAAACAAAAGAAAAATAGTCTCATGGGATGGGCATAGGAAAGTAGATTGTTAAACACAGGGATAGCAGAAAAATACACTAGTACAAAGCTGCAAATAAAATTATTGTTTGCCCTGCTCACCTACTTTACATATTTGGATGGATGTATAGCCTTTGCTATACATTCTTACTGTAGAAAGAGGTAAAACGTTCAAATAGAGGTGGCTAAAGTTAGTCCCAGAGGCTGGGGTAGCCACAGTTAGAACTGTGAAAACAATAGGATTTTTTATTTGGGGATCAAACCTGTATATGGAAACAAGGTTCGGGACTTGTGTGTCCAGGAAACTTTGCTTTAAGTTGGCAAGCAGAAATAAAAGGTTTTGGTTTTTTTCAATGTATTGAACGGGGGCAGGGTGTATATCCCTCGGATTTTTTAACATAAATTGATATTGGAAAGGAAACATTTCAAACATAAGCTTGAACTATATGCTTTCAAAATGAAGAGTGGAAAGCAGTTGAGCTATTTGAATTTTGTCCAAATTCTCAAATTTTTCCAGAAAATTTTTTACAAAATTTAAGAAATTTTCAGAAAGTTTTTTAGACCCCTAGAGACTGCGGTTTCCAGTCAAAATTTTTTACAAAATTTAAGAAATTTTCAGAAAGTTTTCTAGACCCCTAGAGACTGCGGTTTAAGGCATTTTTATTATTTAGAAAGAAAGTAAAAACAAATTCCCAAACCTGCCATCAACTCAAAACTCAGGCACCATTTAATTAGATACTTAATTAATTACTGGCACCCACGGGTTGGTTTCCTAGATTACACAATCAGCTGGCTGTGATGGCCTTTCTTTTCGGTGCTGCCCCTGTACAATGCAGCTGAACCCCTCTGTGACCCCTGGGAATGCCAACAATAGAGATGATCAGTCATTGCCCACGCAGCTCTCCAAAGGCTGATCACTTTGCTTCAGGTCTTTCTAGAAAACGATTCATAGTTTTGCAAGTATTTTAGACTTAACTTTTCTTAGGGTGTAGATTAAAAAATGTGTTACTTGGAGTAACAGTATGAAACAAATATTAGACCTAGTCATAGCAGTGCTGGACACTGAAGTATAGAGGTTGAACATTGAAAGTTTTGCTACTGAGGCTGTTTTGAATACAACAGAGTACGAATCCTTCCTCCTCCCCACTCTATTCCCCCCCCTCAAAAACACACCAAATCAATGGGATGGTGCCTTGTGCAAATGAAACACCATCATGTTTCATGTCAAAATGTACAACCATTTTAATGTGGTTGAAGGTGAGGCTCCAAAACTGATGTCAGATACAGCCTGTACTGAAAATCTGCAGGTCATTAAGCTGCCTGGGAGGGAGGGAACTTTGTTTTTAAGGTCCGTGTTGGAATGTGGGTCTGAGGTCCCCAGATCCTCTAGTTCTTGCTCTAAAGCCAGAAGCTGCGAGGCCTATTTGGGTTTTCTGTGAGATGCTTTATGGACTGTTGCTTGTGGCATGGGAACCAAGTCATTTTTCAGAAACTGATTGTGCTGTTGGCTCTGTTCTTTTCCTGCGGAGATTTGGACCGTACTTCACCTCTTTAGTTGTTTTATAGGAAGGAATCCTATTGAGATCACCTGGAGTGATACAATTACAGCATGAGCATTTAAAACCATGGGTATGCCTCAGCTTCCTGGGGAGCTGGGAAGAAGTCAGGGAGTGCACGAAGATCTTTTGGGCTGACTGAAAACCATTCAGGGTACTAGATGCCCTGTAAATTTCAGTGGAGGTTTGAGCTTAGAGGAGTCCCTTTTAGGCAACCGAAAGCAGACCTTTTCTGCTAAGGCTAAGAGCGCTATGCAGCCAGAATGTGTGCTATTTTGGTTGCAATCTGATGAACATGTGAAGCGTGGTAGAGAGGGAAAACCCAGCAACCTCCGGCATTCCAGTCCTTCCCTGTCCCTGCAACTTCCATTGTTGTGATGCTGCTAAATCCGCTTTGCCCGCTCAGAACTTAAGTAAACAGACATTGTACTTGTGGGGAGTTATACAGCATTTAGAAAAAGGTCTGAGTTTGTTGAATAGAGTTGGATCAGTACTGCGGTAGCTTGGTGTCAAAGGTTAGATTTTGTTATATCCAAGATAGGGTTGGGAACTGGCATACTGTAGCTTTTCTTGAGTGACCTATTTTTTTAAGTGCTCACAGCATGCTTAGAGAATGAAAAGTACAGCATGTTTCAGTCAAAGTACATCCTCTGCTGCCTGCTCTCTGAGAAAAGATTTAGCCCAGATAATAACCCAGGTAATTTATTTTAAGTTCTAAATTCGCATACTTTGCCTTCTGTAATGCTGGGACAGAGAAGATCTTTGGAACAGAGGGATCACAGGCTTATTTGAATTACAAAGGCACTGACCACAAGCAGCCTTTTAGTCAAATCTGTTGTTCATGTGGTCAGCTTATAATCATGTTTCTGTGGTATTAGTGCAAAGACGTAGTGTCAATGCTGAGCTCAGAGGTTTACCTTATTCTAACCGTAGAGCTTCTGTCAATCAGGGACATCACAGTAAGTCATCACAGCACTATTTCTGTCATCCTTACACCCCTTACCCTGTATCCTCACCTCCTGCCTTGCATTGCCTCCAGTGGTTGTTTAACCTCTCAGTTAACTGATTGAGCTTGCTAGCCCAGAAAAAAAGCTGAATAATTTTCTGCTGGTTTAGTGAATTGAACCTTCTCCCCACAAATGGATAAGCACCAGAGACGGTGAATGGTGAGGAAGCAGCAGGACCAAGACAACTGAGAGCCAGGGCAAGAGAAAGGCAGGAAGCTGATGGATTGCTTCAGCCATCTTATGACACCTTCCCCTAAGTCTGCCTTCCTAAAGCATCTCCACTTTGCATACAAAATATTAGAAGTTGATTAGAACAGAAGCCTCCCATGCATCTCCCATGGGACCTCCTGACCAGTGGGTTACTGGCTGTTCTGGGTTGAGTGGGTCTTTGGTGAAGCAGAGACATCCCTATGAAAACATTTGCTTCCAGCAAGTAGGCATTTCATGTTTCTTTTGTTTAAAAACCTGTTTTTATGGAAGATTTCCTACTGAGCCCTCGTCAAGATTCTGTATTTTGCCTTCTCTGGTGAAAGTCTCTATAAGACTTTCCTTTTAGAATGAACCACAAACTTGTCTTTCAAACCTAAACAAAATCTCTGTACAGCTCCTTCCAAAATCTAGCCTAATCAAGGCTACGGTTCCTTGACTTCACTCTCCCAAGCACATACTGCCTGAGAGGAAGCTCAGACACCCAGTTTGCTGCCTTTTTGAGTGGAAAATAAAATAAATAAATATTTCCTGTAGCATAAGGAAAAATTAATGAAAAGAAGAAAGAAGTGGGAAGGCTGAAAATGAGAAGTTGGACACATAGGGTGTAAAAAGCATTTAATCAAATTAAAATCTAATTAAAATCTCCACCTGCAGCTACTTTTCAACTTAGCTATTCTTGCTTACTGTCAGTTGGTGTGGACTATGTTTCTGTTGGCTAACTTCTGTTTTGTTAACAATTCTTCTTCCAGTCAAGCCTGACCTACCTCTGTCTCCCCACTTGCTTCATCCCAGGGCTCTCTTTGCAGAAGTTCTGGCAGTAAGCAACCAAATAAACAATTGTATGTATGAGGTGTGAATTGGCTCTGCTTCAGTAAGTACAGAATACCTTGCAAACTCATTCGGCACTATTTATGCAAGGTTTCAGCAGAGTTTACTTTTGAAATAAATATTAAAGTGAAATGAGGTACAGCGCTGTCTTTGAATGCAGAGCATTATTTTACACCTCGTTAGGTCTATTCTCCTACTAATACAGCAGTGGCAACTGGACAAGTAAAAGACTGATGGGATGAACAAAAGCGGTGTTCCTTTCCTGAGCGTGCCAAATCCATTCTGTAAATGTGGCATTAAAAAAAAAAAGTCCCCAAACCACATGGCAGAAGTCAGGCCTCCCAAGGAAAACCTGCGCTACAGCAGTTTGCACAAGCTCATGCATCTCTATTTCATGTTTCAGATCCTCCTTTCCCTTGACATTAGAAGGATCATTTGTCTGTGTGCAGCTAATTTGCTGTTTTACTTAGAAGATTTTCTCAAGGAAATATGCAAAATAGTATTGTTGTTGGGGTTTTTTCTGCTTTTAAAAATGTCAAGTTTTTATAAATGTTGAAAACAACTTGATCCTGTAACTTAGCAAGGCCTTTATTAATCTCTCTTAAGTAACAACTCTTACCCTTGTTTTGTGCCCTGCTGGTCCCAGCACAAGCTTATGCTGCAACAGTTATCATGGGGAAAGTGTCCCGAGGATGTGTCTGAGATGCCCTGCGAGAATAAATAGTGTAGAGGAGGAAACTTATCCTTACTCACAGCTCCACGCAAGTCGCTGACCCCTTGTCCAGAAGATTTAAGAGTATTACAGTAACTGATAGTATCAAGATTCCTTTTTTTTAGGGGTATATAGTGAATGGTTCAAGTGGTACCTCCCATCGCTACCTGCATCACATCTCTGGCTAAGTGTGACCATCAGCTTAGTGTGAGTAAACCAGGACAAGAAAGGAGCCATGAAATGTGAGCTGTTCCACAGAAAAACGTGCACAGCTTTCATAGATGCATCAATACTATTGTAGATTTAGTGATGCTCTATTTTGACCTAATAATGACAATGCTGTGGCTTTTGAATACCCCTTCTTTTTTCTCCTGTAGAAGAAGCTTTGTAGTGCTACCCCTTCATACCCTGTTTTTCTTGCTTTCAAGAGTAAGATTTAGCTGCTGATACAGGATTCTAAAAGGCTTGGGGGTAATGGAGTGAATTAAACATTCCTCTTCCAGCTGCTGCTGTTCACAACACTTTTGACAGTTAAAATACATCACACATTCTCTTGTCTGTTTAATATAAACAATTAGTATTTTAAGTGGAGTCCAGAATCAGCCCCAAATAGGAGGATCCAGACAGGCAGTTCAGATAGGAAACTAAGCAGTGTCCTAAATTTATATAAAAGTAGTTTGCAGTCAGTTCCGTCTATGCCTAACATACTGTCTACCGCAGGACATTAGACTGTGCCAGTGGCTTGTCTTTTTGGGATGAAGGTTTTATTTCTCATCTCAACATTATTTTAGTACAACTTTTTATCTGAAATTTTTAGTATGAAAAAGGCATCCAAGATGCAATACTACACACACAAATCAAAATTAAAGTATTTTGGTTTTCATATAATGAATTTATTGTATAATGAAACATTTTAATTAACCCAAGACCAGTTTTGGAGGAAAGCTTGTTTAAAGAGAATTTTCCTTTTTATTCCATTCTGGAATGAAGACATTTGAAATCACAAAACTCATTGAAACAAACAAAAAAATCTGGCTTCTCTATGCGTTTACCTCCTTCAAGCTGAAGTAAACCTGAAGTAATAGAAGGGCTTTAATGCAAACTTAATTTTAGTATAGAAGCAACATTGTGAGAAAAGTAACAGTCTGTGTAGAGTTTTAAGAATTCTAACATGATCTCTGCAAAGTGCAAATTGCTAAAATTTATTTCCAAAATGAGAAAATTTTTAATAAAAAGGTTATAAACTGAGAAAGCTCCTCACTTCTTACAAAAGGCATCCAAGACGCAATACTACACATATGTAAAACCCTTCTTTTGAGTCTAGATGATGCATGGCTCCATAATGTAGAGGAGGTAGCATTCTGTATAATATTACTTCACACAGGTGGTCTTGAAATTCTCTGTACCTAAAGTCAAGGCCCTTGTGGATGTGAGGATCTCTCTGGAAACCTCTCTGAGAACTTTTCCATGTCAAAAGCTAAGCATGTGCCCAAATAGGAAGGTGGACCAGGTCTACCTGTATCATATAGGATAACATCATATATAACCCTCTAGCTACCAGCATGGGTAAAATAGTGAATAGGAAGCATTTAGCCTCACTTCTGCATGCCAGGGAGAAAGTTAAATTTTAGGTTATAAGCCTAAATCAAGGACTGTCTTTCCATGTATGCCTTTGTCATGATTAGTGGCTTGATTGCACTGAGGCCTGTAGGATCTACAATAGTGCAAATAATGAATCATAAATAAATGACTTCCCAACTTTGCGAAAGGAAGCCAGACAATTAGTTTCTTTTAAATTGAGACTTCATCTAAAATGAAATAGTCCCCTCAGACCCACACGGCAGCTTCTGCAGCTGTCAACTCGGTTTGCACCTTTAAAGAAAAAAAGGAGCAGGGCACAGGGAGTAAAAATGAAAACAGCTTCAGGTTGTTCAATTTCCTGTTTATTTAAATTTGTCCTTCCTGACATGCAGATTCATCACACTCCTTTCCTGGTGACTACTTCATTAGATTAGTTTAGTTAGGTATTCAGAAGGATTTTTATCTTCTGACTCATAAAATTCTTGTATTCCCCTAAGAATTTCCTGTGTCTGACTGGATTTTTATGTCTTTGTAGTTTTGGCTGGACTCCTTGAAGAAGTTGTTTTTTAAATGACTCTGCTTTTGAGGTCTCCAAATAGCATCTGAAGAGCCAGCTCAGACCCCAGTTCCTGCTTTTCAAGAAAACTGATCCGTGCCAGCACTTCACCTCTTAAAATTTTAATCAGCTATTTTTCTTAATCTTTTTAAACAATTCCTTTCCCGACAGTATTTCCCTTTGCCACCCATGCTCTTTCCAGGTGTCCACTTCAGAATATTTTTGTCCAATTCCGAAAATGCACCCCGGTGGCTCAGAGTGCAGCCTGCAAGCCTGTCCCATCAGGTTTTCATCACTCACTTGCTATAAAGCAGAGAGCTAAGGTTACGAGTATATTGGACCATTTAGCAGTTGATGAGAAATGCCTTTGTATATCCCTTCCCTGTCTTTTTAGTCCTTTCTGAGGAGGGTGAGAGCCAGGTTAGGCTGGAGCCCTGGTGTGTGCTTCTTTGACGGGTCCAGTGAATTGAAGGTGATGCTTTTTGACGTGTGAGCTCCAGAAATGTATCGAGGGATTGTAGTGCCAACTTGCCTGCTTACACAGGAGCTTCGTCTGCTTTCGTTTCCCTCTCTCTGCGAAGTGACGGCGCTTGGCTGGCCTTGGTCATCGGAGCTCGGTAGTACCTTTCAATGTCTTTGAACAGGAGGCAGCAGACGGCAGAATGGCACCATGCTTGTTTTCCCAAAGTCTGGGTGAAAAAGCAGAAAAAAAATGGTCACCCGTTCCGGTTTTAGTGTCTTTTCTCCGCTCCCGGATCACGGTGTTTGACTGGGGCGGGACCTCCTAGATAGATGCCCCGAAACACAGCTTTAAAATAACCGGCACGTGTACTTATTTCTAAGGTTACTTTCCCCGAGTATATTTGCTTATGGAATCAGCAGGTGGAGACAAGAACAAGGCTATG
>NW_008795442.1:3058224-3089457 GCF_000699145.1 Aptenodytes forsteri
CCCTGCGGCCAGAGCTCCTTCCCCCCCACCCCACGCCGGCGCCTTTCCTGACCCTCGGCGCAAACAGCCCTTCCGGAGGCAGCAGGAAAGGGGGAGCGGCGGGGATGTTACACATCCTCTTCTCCCTCAAACGCCATGGCCTGCGGGGACTTCCTTTCTCTTCTTCCTCTCCCTCCTCTCTCCAGGGTTTTCATTTGGGAGATGCCCGCTTTCGATGTTCAGAGGGTCCGGGGCGCCTGACAGCTGGCCTGCACATCGGGCTTGCTGTGCCAGGGCAGCGGTCTTGCTGCACCCAGGCTGTACAGGGCATCCTGAGTATGGGCACTGTACGATGGCCTGTGCCCAAGCAGTGGAGTCAGGACGTCTGCTCCACCAGGGCTGTGGGACATCTGAATGGCCCAGAGGAGAACGCCCAGGGAAACACAAATATGAAGCAGCCCAATGCCCAGGGAAACACAAATATGAAGCAGCCCTCAGTGTTACAGAAGAGAGTATCGAAAGGGTGTCCGTAGCTGACGATGTGAACTGCAGCTATGGCTGGCATAGTGCTGGGGGAGGCAGTGTGTAATGGAGACAAATCCCCATGAGTATGGAGGGTTTTCCTTGAGATACTTGAATGCATCTATTAGAGGACTGCATGCCCACTCCTAGCCTCTCTTGCCTCTCTCCAATTTTCTGCTGCACATTGGCCCATTTCCTTTTGCCAGTTCTCTCTAAATCTTCTCTTATTTCTCCGCTTGCTTATTGCATCAGGTTTCTTTTCCAAGACAATTATTCCTTTTTACATATTTCTTTGCCTAGAATAGCGTAAAAGAAAACAAGACTCTGAAGTGAGTTGGATGTTTATAAACCAATATTATTTGTCTGCAAAAACATGTAGTGAGTATAATTGACTTCCACTGTGACCATTTGTACTGTGCATAATTACAAATGCTCTTAGCTTAGGTTGAAAATGACTTCCATGTCTTGAGCAGTTTGTGTACGGTACGTTTGTGTTGTTTAAATTATTTATTCAAGTAAAAAATATAATAGAATGCTAATCCAGAAGAAAAAGAAGAAATCAGAGACGTGGTCATGTAAGGAATAGCACACGCGCTGGAGCTAGTAAGAGACCTGTGCTGAGCTGATCTGCTCAGCAGCCATGTTAGCACTTGCTCAGTCTTTGGGTGATTACAGAGGCAAGCTGAGCTTCCCCCAGCAGAGCATTAAAGGAGGACAGCTCCTCATGAGATTGTTTTTAAGCAGTTTGCTGTTTCTTCCCTTGGACTGTGTCACCGGCTACATAGCATGGCTGTGAAAAGTTTTCCTTTGAAATCTTTCTTGAAAGAAAATACGAGGTTTAGCAGAAAGGGCATGCTTTGCTTTAGAAACCATAACAGAAAGCAAAACAGAAGGTGAACATTATAATCTGAAATACGAACTTTTCCATTTCAATAGTTTCAGTTTTCAGAAGTTTTCAAAGTACAGCTGAAGTTTTCCACAGAAAACGTAAAGGAAAAGGAGTGTGTGGGAGTGTGTGCACATGTATATTGTTTTTGTCAGGCTTTTCTGTGAAGAAAGGTCTTTATTTTCTAGTCAGCATTATTACCTGCCTCCTTTTGTTTGCATAAGAGGTTGTTAAAAAGATTTAAACCTCCCCCCCAAACCAACACTAACTCCAAACAATCTAAGCCCCCCAAATAATTCCTTTTTTCTTCTTTTAGGATTTTGTGCAGTGCATATAGCTGTTGCATCCTTTTGTGCATGACAGTGCAGTGTTCAACCGTGTGTTGTAGAGACAAAGTCTTAGGCAGAGGGCAATGTAAAGCTATCCTGGGTACCAGGTCCAAGGTGGCAGAAGTACCTCAAGTCTTTGCATGAAGCTGCAGTGAGCAGCTTCTGCACATCCCAAGTGAAGGAGGGCTTCATGGCAAAGTTCCTTCATAGAATCATAGAATCATAGAATCATTAAGGTTGGAAAAGACCTCTAAGATCATCGAGTCCAACCGTCAACCCAACACCACCATGCCCACTAAACCATGTCCCTAAGCGCCTCATCTACACGTCTTTTAAATACCTCCAGGGATGGGGACTCAACCACTTCCCTGGGCAGCCTCTTCCAATGTTTAACCACTCTTTCAGTAAAGAAATTTATCACAATGAAGGCGAACAGAGAATTCCTTCATGTTTAATGCAGCATTTTCATAATCAGGAATTGTCATTATATTTTTTTTAACCACTTCTAAAGACCTCTGTAGCGGCTGTATGTGACCATCAGCATAGGTCATTAAAGGTAAAGATGACAGCATTTTTTTCTCCTGTGTGCTACAAATAGCTGTTTACAGAGATATTGCACAACTCATTGCAGTGTGATGGTCTGTAGCAGGCATAGGCCAGCATGTGATCTGCCTCTGCCTTCTATTAATAATTCAGGAATATTCAAGACTACTATTTTAGATTGTGCCAGGCACAATACAGAGTGCCATTCCTAAGCCCTGCAGTCCACTTCATCTATCCCAAACTGATTTAACCATTTTAGTTGCAGGGCTTGACGAGCCCGTAGCTCATGACGAGATGTTCCTGCACTGGGATGAAAATCCTGCTCTGGAAATCTGTCTATTTTAACTAGCTTAGTGGATAAGCTGTAATATTAGGCAGAGAGGAGGGTTTTGCTCTCCATCGCTTCATGGTGGCATCAGAAGGAGCCATACCCCACCTTCCTGCAGAGTCTTGTCCTGTGGCCAAACGGCCTTTACAGCAGACCTGGTGGTTTGTGGCTCTGTCTTCACCCTGCTGTTCATTACTCTATTCTGTTAACCTTGGGCAGACATTGCCATCTGCTAACTGCCCCAGTCTTGGCCCAAATCCTGACAAAAGCTTTCCTTGATGGCCAAGAAAATTATGTCCCTTCTTAGTTATTTGTGACCAAGTTCCCTCACCAAGACATCTCATTCAATATCTAAAGTAAACAGAAGAAAGGGGGCCTTTGTCTTTTTTTGGTTTTAATCAGTGTAATAACTCTTTCCCTTGTTTCAGAACTTTACAACTGCAATGAGAGCCTGTTTGTCCAGCTGTAATGAGGAGGGTGCTTGTCTGCTAGAGCACTCAGTGCTGGAGGCACTGTAGAAGGAGGCTCAGTAGAAGGGATGTAACTGCAAAAGGAAGACAGTACAGGCTGCTTTTTTTTTGAGTTAAAAATAATTCTGTCAGAATTCCACCTCTGTAGTTTCAGTTTTAGTGTGTAACTGAGTACTGGCTGTTCTTTACAAACTTTATTTCCCAGATATGCATAACAATACTACAGGAAAATATTTCAACAAACAAATTGTGGATGTTCATTACTTGAAACACCCCATGACAAATTTTTCAAATATGTACTTCATCTGTGACTGCTGTTCATTTCAGTGCCAGATGCTGATTATTACAAGGTTGCATTTGCTGGTTTTTTTTTTACTTTCTCTCTGAACACACTGCATTAGGATTCCAATTTTGTCAAATCACTTCCATCGTAAGGCCTGCCAGCTCTACTGCTATCCTGATTTACTCATCCTATATGAAAGCTTCAGTTATTTTAGTGAATTGCACAGATAACTCATAGGTATACCGACTGCAAGATATTTTGCAATATATAAATTTGTTTTACCAATACTGCTTTTGGAAGGAAAACAAAAACATTTATTCGAAGTTGAATGGTTTGGACTGAGGTTACTAGGTCAACAGTAAATTTTAAAAACTATTTGAGACATTTCTTGATGGCATTTTAAAATTATAGCTTAAGGTTACACTGCTTCACATGATTCTGTTTGGTTCCTTTGATGCTGAAGATCTACAGCTGACTTATGTGTAAGATATATTTTTAAAAACATTAGCCGTGATTTAAAGTAACAAGAGACACTGTTCAGATGAGGGGAGAAACCCATCCTTTGGGAGGAAGCGAGTTAGGTTCAGTAGTTCTGTTGAACCTGAACCAAGAAAGAAACCATTAGTAACTCAATCTTTGTAAGAAGACTTGAGGAAGATCCCAGCTCCTGCCTACCTGTTGATTTTAGCAGCAGCCCGGACATTGGGGGCGTCAGGGGTGTTATAGAGGAAGGCTCTAAAACAGCCAGCTTGTATTTAGCAGTATTTTAGAGCACAGCGAAAGCACTAAGGAAGTAGCTGGGGCAATAGCGGTATTGTGATACAGTTATTAATTGCTGAAGAGAGCAGGCCCCATGCTCAAGAGACATCAGGGGCACTCTTGTGAAAAATTCAGATGTCAAATGGAATTGTAGATGCGAAGTTTCAGATCTCCCTTAACAACGATTTTAAACAAACACAACCTCCTCCCACTAACAAAGAAATAAATCTGGATTGCATATGCTGTTGTATAGTAAGTTGTTTTGATGCTCAGAGTGCCATAGTGGAAGAAAACAAATACCACCTTTATTTATGGCTTTCACTTTTTTGTTTCACAAGTGAGAAACATAAAGAAAAAAACAGATGACGATTGTCTCATAAAAGCTGCTATTAGAAGGTCAATTGTTTTGTAAAATTCCCTTCCCACACTGTTCTGTCTGAGTGGTATTTGCCTGCTGCGGTAGCCCAACTTTGCTGTTAGAGACAGGTAGCGTGTTAAGAGATAAGCCCTCTCTTTACTTTTCCTTCCAAAATTAAGCTTCATTTTGCCTTTGTCTCCCTCCCCCCAACCTAGCTACCACTCCGATGCTCTGCATGTTCTGCTGAAAAACAGTACCATGTCGTCCTTCTTATATCTGGATAGTGCTGGAAAGGACCGACTGTTCTCTTTCCAGTGGAATACATATCTAATGTAAAGTTGTTTGCTGGTGAACAAGAATGGTTTTGTGCCTGATTCTGTTTCTAGTTACATTTGGGTAAATTAGGTGAACGTCCACTGAAAGTAGTGTTACCTGATGGTAGAATATTTGTGAAAAAGAATATTTATTGTGCATTCATCATCATGGAGATATTATGAAAAATAACCCAGGATGTTAGCCAAAAAAAGCCCTATATCTGCGCAGGCATTCTACATAATAGCAATATGTCACTTTGTAGTTCTCCATTAAACTTGCATGTGAGAAGTTACAGCTGTGGATGCCTGCGTCTTTCAGATTCTGTTTCAATAAACCTGTGAGAAAGAAGAAAGTGAAGGCCCTTCAGCTTTACAGCAGTTTCAAAGCAGAAGCTTTATTACCTTTTTTTTTAATCCTATGCACTTTATGTTTTTACACAGACAGAGCTTCTCAGTGAAGATAAATGATGAGACTCTACCTTAAAAAGCCTTTGGGTTTTCATTAATCCGCATTAGGTTAAAAGGGAATCAGAATTCTAAAAATACAGCACATCAGAGAAACAAGGTATTTTTCAGGTCAAGGTCCTCTTTTCCATCTGGTGCCACTTGGTAGTTATAACATCTTCCATCTCCCCCTACTTCTCCATCTGTAAATAACTCACTGAAGTAAATGCTTGGAATAATTACAGCAAAGAATGATAAAATGCAGGTTGAACTTAATCTCTTTGGGATCTAAAATGAAAAACATAACTACAGACATCACAGTTATTGAAAAACTGTGGAGGTCTCCAGTCAGCAGGTGTATGAAATGGGAATAATGTCAGAGCATTAGATGCTTTGGGATTGCAACCGTGCTGTTCAAAAAAATGTCAAAAGGAATATTAGTTCAGGAGAGGGGAAAAAATAGCCTAGCAGGGCTGATTTTCAAAAGCAGCCTGCCGTTTTGCTTCTGCAAATAATTATAGACTCATATTTTAACGGTTAGATGTCTAAGTGCTTGCATCCATTTATTAGGAAGTTGGAGATCTAACTACAACAAAATGTGTGCAAACTTGCAGAACTGGAAGGAAGTTTGAGATGCTTCTAAAATTGATCAATCAATCAACAGCTGGACTGCTTTCTGAAAGTTTATGGGAACAAAATGTCTTTTTTTGTATGAGGTCAGCATTGCCCCAAGAAGGCATCCTGGAGTAGCCCCCGAGATGAGGTGCTTCAGAACTTCCTGGGTTAATGTGAAAGAAACAATCTACTCCTGTTGGGGTTTCATATCTCTACCAGGAATGCACAAGGGGGGCTGGACTGTAGGCACACTGTTCGCTGTCGCTGCCTTACTCAGGCATTACAACTACTTCGGCATCTCGTTTTAAGAAGGAGACAAACTGTTCAGTTTGTCATCTGTCTGGGACTGCTGTGTGCTGGCTGCCTGTGTTGTCCTGATACCTGCCTTGTGCCAGCTGCCTGTATAGGTGCCCGCCTTAGGCAGCTTGTTAGTAACACGGACTCAATGAGGTACCTAGAATAGGAGGTCTGAAAGTGAGAAAGAAGATGCCTCTTCTGAATGATTTGAAACTCTATGCCCAGGGCTGCAAAAGCAGCATCCAGCATAGGTTACCAGAACCAACATTTCTCTTCCTCCCTGTTCTTCACTGTTGCTGCCAAGGGCAGTGCCAGGCCATCTCTGCTCTGAAGAAAGCATTCTTTGACAAAGAGGCATGAACCGCTGTCTCCTCTTTGCCAGAATAGGGGCCATTATGAAAAACAAAAGATTCGGTTTTGGTGAGGGGGCGTGGGATGAATTTTAGAAATGCTGTGCAGCTTTTACAAAGTATTTGGGGGATGTCCCAGAATGAGGAAGAAGGGGACATGACTCAGTATGTGTGACACCCAGCAGCATAAGATCCTTTCTATTACTCATGCAGGATGGAGCGGAAAAGATCTGTCAGTAATGTTCAGTTTACACATGGTTTTCACTTAAGCACTTGACAGAAGAAAGTTTCATTGCTTTATTTAGTGTATTTTAGATCCAAGAAAGGATACTTGCTATATATCTGAGAAACTATTCATCTCTGTGGCTGGCTTATTAACGTACCAGAAACTGGCCCTTAGAACATAGCAGCCTGACTCCCATGTAAAGGGTCATCAGAGTGATCACAAACACAACAGACTCTTATTTTAAAGCCCTTTTATATTGCCAGTGTGATGCAAAGTGATTGTGAAAATAAGAATGAGCCCATTTTAGATGTCTATAATGTGATAAAAATTGCTGACCATTACTGTGTCATACTCTCCCTCAAACTAAACTTTACAGTCAAGGATAAATGTATTCACAAATCTTAGCTGCTGTTCACACACACAGAAGAATGTGCAAATGTCATTTGAAGTTGTTCACTCAGCTGGGAGACTCCCCCCACCCCCATCTTGTCTCCTGCAATTACCCTTTGCCCCTTTCCTCCAGCAGCTATTTCTTCCTAGCTGTTACGTTTTACCATCCTTCAAAAGACACTGGCCCCGCTCCTGCTGCCCATCAGATGTGGTGAGCTAGACCTGCCAGAGAGCCATCACCCGGGGAGGGCTGAGTCTCTGCGCCAGTGTTTGCAAAGAGTCTCCTCCAGTGCTCAGTCTCTGCAGTGCTAAGGGTTACCGTTTCTCTCTCTCAGCTCAGCAGAAGCAGAAGAGATCCAAAATGGGCTTCTTCCCCCCCCATTCCTGCAGAAGCATGCCCTTTCCAAGTAGCCAGAGAGCCTTCAAAGGCAGGCTGAAGCTTTAATGCACAGCTAACAGCAGTCTAAAATGTAGAGCGAGTCAGCCATTTTGCAGCCTTACAGCAGGAAGGAGGCAGGCGCTCAGGAGGACAGGAGTGGAGAAGCAGCAGCCAGTGAGACAGCAGGAGAAGTAGCCTGGGCCTTGCAAAGTGGAGGCCACTGCTGGGGCATTCACCACTTACAAAGACAGAAGGATCATATGAAGAGTCCACAGGGGTCTGGCTGGCTTTCTACGTCACCAGGAGTTGCCTGATGTGCAGGCAAGCAGACTGCTTCTACAGCTTGTTCCTGGCAGCTTTTGAAGTAGAGAAAATGGCCAGAGAAGGCTTAGCAAACTGTCAAATGGGTTTTCCACTTTAGCTCAGGAGACAGGAAATGAAACAGCAGAGGGGGATTGATTTTCCTGGTGAGTTTGGCTCATCAACTCAATGAGCAGTTCACTTGTCTTCCTCTCAAGGTCAGCAGAGTGACAGAGTGTCTCACCGTGCCCTTCAGGACCTTTTCTGCTGCAGAGTTTGCTCAGTTTTCAGTCAACCCTCATGGAGTTACTGGTTCGTCACAGCAATGCTGGTGTCTGGCCTGCCATGTCACTCAAGAAGAGATGGCATGACTGAGAGTTAAAAGTCCACACTGTGGAGGCACAGGCTGTTTCCTACTCCCTGTCTTGGGGACCATATGTGGTAGCGGTGGAGCCTTTGGAACATGTGTCACGTGTAGCGTGAACTGACAGCCTAAACTGAAGTCACTCTAGTTGGCTACAAAGGCTACTTTAGGAGGAGCTTGCCTGTTTATATAGGTTTCAGATGACTTCATTTTTCAAAAGTGCATGGAGTGCATCCAAAGCAAATAATTTTTCTGTGGTGAATGGGAAGACCAAAAGGAAAAGTCTGGAGAAAGGAGGATGGATGGTCTTCCTTTAATGTCAAAGCTGACATAAACATGTCTCCTCCAAACCCTTCTCACAAGATAATTTTCTCAGCAAGACACAGATTGCTTCAATCTCTGTGTAGCAGCCTTTGAAGCTTCCCCCTTATTGCTGTTATGGAGGAGGCAGGGTTGTCTTTGAGAATTTCTGCAGCACTGAAGTGTTCCTCCTCCAGAGGCTTTCACACGATCATATAGTTGGTTGCTCCAAACAGCTCCCTCTTTGGAACTTCTCTGCCAACACACAAGGGCAAACTGATATGTCTGTTTTGCAAAATTATTAAATTAAAAAAACTAAAAAGGCTTCATTAAAAATATTCTGACCAGCTCTATGTAATACCTCAATTTTCATTAGACAGAGGCCCAGCTAAGATGACAACGAATGGTGTTGGAAAGGAGCCACCAATTAGGAGACATCAATTTTTCTGTCAACAGGATAACCCCTTTTGCAAAACTTGTCATATGTTTATTCCTTTTCTGTTTGTGAAGGTATTTGTTTGGCAGGGATATTTTGCATGAGGGGAAGAATTTATAAATTGTTTTTTTTTATGGTTGTCATTGCTGCACTGTTTTGAGTTCCTGTCTTGTGGGATATTTTCCCAGTTCAGAGTTCTTTCTCCTCAATCTGTCTGCTGTCTGTAACTCTTCCATTTGCAATACTTTTGGGGAAAAAAATGACTCTACTTACTTCTGCAGTGAGTTCTGGGGTGGAAACACTTGTGATGGTAGTAGGCACCTTGGGAGCATAGGACCTGGGGCTTGCAATGCCTTCAGGTTGCAGGTTTAGGAATGCTACTATATGGGTGTTCCCAAAAGGAAGAGAAATGCATTTCTGAGCACTTCTTTCTTAAAAAATTATGCCTGTTATGCTTGCATCCTAATAAGTGTTCTTCCATATTTAATGGTTTAAGATACAACTGAAGACATACGGATTTTTTTCCAGTTTACACACTTTCTTTACCCACAGTCAGAAAACTTGATAGCTTCCACTCTTCCTTTTACTGTATAGGAAATTTTACTCACTTTACTTATGGGAGGCTGTATACATCCTTTATTCATCTGCGTGCAGTGATTCACAGCTGCTGCTGTGTTTCTTAATAGCTTATTGCAAGTCATTTTATGAAATCATCAGTAGCAAATGCTTGACAGATATTCGAAGACAAAACAAGGAACTTCTGTATACGTGGGCATATGTGTAATACACAGAGAGCAAGAGTTGCCTGTGCATGTTATGATATTTGGCAAGAGACTGAATGAGAAGGACAGATAGCCAGTGGGATTTCAGATGGGCACTGGTAGATGTTGACGTGACCTTAAAGCCTATCAGATTCTTAGGTGGGAACCCAGCTTCAGGAAATGGAGCATATGATGACAGGTTTTTGAGGGATGGCTGAAAAGTTACAACTGTGTAATGGGTATCTACTGGGACACTGAACAGACCTATGTTGTTTTTTACCTGTATTGTGGAGAGGGGGCTTGGCATGGAATAGTTAAAGAGTGGAAGGTCATTATTTAGATGATAAGTGCCCAGTATTTGTAGATCAGGTATACACCTCATCATCATCTGGTGTCACATCATGCTGCTCAGTGCTCAGCTAGCAGCTGTGTTGAACATATGTGTTAATGACTGCAATTGTTTTGTCCTGGAAGCAGACCACATGCAGACCATCTACTAGTGTCTAATATAGGCATAGTTATGACTCCACCTGTCCATGGCTGATCTGAAGCACTCATTACTGTTTTGAAATTAGACACAATAGTAGTCATCTCACTGCCTCTAATGTGTGATGGGTCAGGGTCCGAGCACATCCTTCTGGGTGAAGGCAAAGGTTAAGGCAGGTTTTGGGGCTCTAAATTGCAACTTACCAACTCTTTTTTAAAGTACCTTTACACTGCAAAAGCAAAAACACTTGCGTTCCATAAAGTCTCGCTGTTTGTCTTCAGAGTGGAATTTGTGTTCTTTTAAGCTAATGGTGAGGCTGAATCTGGCTTACCTGAGCAACCACCTTTGTGCCTGAGCTAAACTGCTACTGCTGCTTGCGGTGGAGTGCAGGAATCTCTGTTGAGATGGAAGATGGGCAGCTAGTGGCAGCTTAGTCCTCGCCTGTAAACAACTTTGTATTTAGAGGGGAAATTTTTCAAAGTACCTAAGTGATTTAGGATCCAAAATCTCCATTTCAGTTATTTCCAGGCTCTGGAGTGAGATAAACATTTTTCAAAGTGTGATTGTGTCTTGCTTTTTACAATGCCATCTGCCACCAGGATGCCCTCTTTTCTTAATTATCTTGTTCCTCTTTTCCAGGTTGGCCTGCCTTCTATGATGTGATCAGTCCCGATGCAATTACTTTCAATGATGATTTCTCCTATGGGATGCACCGGATTGAAATATCCTGCAGTCGGGTTAGTTTATAGCACACACAGACCATTCCGATAGCAAAGGCTGCAAAAATCATTACAGCATGCTGTACTTTCCCTAAGATTTGCAAACCTTTCAGTTCCATTAAATAGTAATCATTGTGAAAGAGCACAATGGGTCGTAGGTATAACAGCTGGGTGGAACGAGCTGCAGGCACAAAGGACTCGTTGGAATGCACGTTGTTGTCTCGTGTGATATTTAACAGAGCAGATGTAAATGGTTGGACTCGGTGCTGAGTCTACAGAAATTGTCTTCCTGAAGAGTGTCCCTTCAAAGGAGCTCCTGAGCCTGAGCCTGGCCCACTGACTCCACACATGAGCAGTTGAGGGGGAAGTCGAAAGCAGTGGAGTGACTGTCTGTGTGCTGATTCCATCACTGTGCATTACTGTGCAACCATGCTAACTCATTCCCAACCCTCATTCCCAGCGCAGTCCTAATGGCTGCCTCAAACAATCCCATCTGCCGTAATAATGAAGTCAGTAGTCATTCAAAACATACCCAAATTTTCCATTATCTGTCTTCTTCTACTTTCTCTCATCCTTTGTGCTGCCTTCCTCTCTGTGAAGAGAATGGCATAATCATTACCTAGCAAAGGGAGAACCTGCTGCATTGGCGTTTGGCAGATGTACCCAGCAGCTTGCGGTCCTCTAGCTCCACATGCTCAAACGCCTCCTGAGAGAAGCAGCAGCTTCATTTGGGCCTTGAGAATTTGCTGTTCTCTTTCCAAGACAGTATTGGTGGAGGGATAACTGATTTCATCCCTGATAATACGCATCCTTACTAGTCAGTCAGTCCTCATATATAAATGCTCAGAGCGAGTTAAGAAGCTTCCCAAAAAGAGGCAAGATTGTCTTTATGGAGAATCCATTAACTTCAGTCTAGGTAGAGGGTTTGGCCCAACATGTTAATGGCCAAATCAGCATGTCTGCTAGTATGTCATGTGTACTACATAATTCTGTAGTTTTTATATTGATGATATGCCTTAGAAGATCCACCTAACACTTTTTGGGAACATCCACTTCCCTAAATTCCCTAGCGAGGTAGCAACGGGACTGCAGACTGGGAATCTTGTGCTTCACCAGTGATTACTGGCATAATCAAAAATGCAACCCACTCTCTTTGGCTCTGCTTAGTAGGCCTGAATAGTGCTAAAATCAGCATATTGCCAACCTCCTGAGCCTGTATCTGCTGACACCCTTCAAGAGAGGGCCAGAGCTCCTGGTTTTCACCTGAGAGAAGCCCAAGGCAGCCTGCAGTCAGGCCAAGGAATCTGGGAATGTCATTTACCTGTTGCCAAACAAAGTAGCGTAACCAGACCTGAGACCAGCAGTATTAGCAGCAGTCATACACAGACACAATGAAATTGAAGCAAAACCAAAAACTGAATTTAAAGCATTAAGAAAAAAATACGACCAAGGTTGCTATATAATCCAATGGCAACTTCTGACCAGCTACTCCAGCTTCCTCGGGCAATAACCCCACTGATGAACAAGTCATGCAGGAAAATAGCTTGAGGAGTGGTGAGCATCTTTGCAGCCACCGCTCAGCACAGTTAATACCACCACATTGTGTATCCATAACAAAACCATTTCCTCCCCTCCTCAGAGCCCTAGGAATGTGAATCACACATGCAGCTGCAAAAAACCGCAGTTTTACTGCAGCCTAGAAAGCAGTGGGATTGATATGGCAGGCCTTGGTAGAACTGGAGGGAAATACCCTCTCCCAAACCCAAAACCTTATTAATCTTTTGCAGATGAAAAAGTAGTTGATTTTTCTTTAAAAGTCCTTCCACCTGTCTGAGAGAATAAAAAACCTCTCTTTTAATGTTCTCCATTATAGAAAGCAAACACTGGGGGAAAATCGCTGTAATATTAATCAAAGACATCCATGGGATTATCCTAGAAATAACTTCTACAGTTTTTTGGAAACACATCACCCTGGAAGTATTTAAAAGGTCAACGATTAGTGACAGGTAGAAGTTAATTACAAATGCATTTGAGGAATACTGTAAAACTGGTTGCATCTCTCTTTTTTTTTCTCTTCCCTGCTTGAGAGTCCCTTCCCCTGAGGTCTCCCTAGCTACTATTTGTACCTGCACAAATCAATAAAATTCTTTTGTCACAGAAGTACTGTTTGCACATTGATAGCTCAGACTCGGCTACAGCAGCTGACTGCAAGCTGCTTTCCGTGCCTCCCAGCAGCATATTAGAACCAGGAGGCTTGGGAGATCCAAGCATCCTGACAGTTAGCAGTGACCCCCCCTTTCCTGCTCCCAAACACATACTTCAAATGCTTTACTCTAACCGTTTTGCCGTCCCAGTGCATTCTACCCAATATATTTATGTGCAAGGCCGCAACAGATGATTGTTTCTTTTTGGGAGGCTTTGCAGACATGTATATACGTCCTAGAAAAATGGTCAGCACCTATTATGTGTGGGGAGGACAGTAAAATCAATTCGTCCTTTGTACTCTCAGCTGAGGGCCAGGTTTCTTACACTGTGATACAAAGGATTGAATTACGTTTCTTTTCAGGGCAGATGAGTTACAGAGTCCTCTACAGAGAGAATCGCCACATAAATTTTTGGTGAGGGGTAATCTCAAAAGGTAACAAATTTTGCAGTAATCCAATCCTGGTGTGATTCTGCCATCACAAGAAGGTGTAATGAGACTACCTTGGACTCTCACACAGCTTCTCAGGTTTTGTGAGGAAAACCTTTTTGACAGATTGTCTTTGTAGTCTGTATGTGAGTATATTACTCCTGCAGACCGTTTCTCTCTACGGTTTCTCTTGTTCTGTTTCTGTCCAGTGGAGAGGGAATGATTTATCTTTGGTTAAATGTTAATCTGGAAAAGATCTGTTTAACACTTCTAGCCAGGAGGTTTTGAAGCATTCTTAGTTGAGATGAGATGATTTAATTAGGATGCTGAGCATTTAGAAAAATACTCTCTCTGGGACACTTAAGTTTTTTTAGATTTTTTTTTCCCCTAAGGTATGGAAAAGCTTTATAATCAGGTGAAATGCCTCATTGTGAGAGACCCCACTCTGAGAAAGAGCTCAGGTTTTCTGCCTAAACTGCCTAAAAAATGCCTTCAGTCTAAAGGAATATGAAATAAAGTAAGCAGTGGAGAATGGAGGAAAGGGTGGCAAGAGAGGAATCTTTCAGGAACAAGACTTGAAGCTTTGGCTTCTCTAGTTCCCATGCAACTTTCCTTTGCCTTTTCCTTATTTGCCACGTTCTGTCTTCCTTGCAAAGCCAAGCAGCTGCTGCTTAACCCAAAATTATCTATGCCTTTTCCCACTGCCTCTGGGACCTCGTCCTGCTGATACTACAGGCTAGAAGCGCCCTTGTTTGTTATTGGGGTCCTTGCTGGACTGCCGTGGCTGGGGGAGGGATACTTCTCCAGGAGCAGGGAGCCTGCCCTGGGATGTGGCTGCACGGGTGGGACCGACGGGCGGGAGCACTAAGGCTTCACATGCCTACCTGCCTTGCTCCCGGAGGCAGTGAGGATTATTGTTTCAGCTGTCATTAAACGAGAAGTTTCTGTCCCTCCTAGCTGGTGTGAGAGCCTCCCCCAGCCTTTCAGTCTGTTGAGAGAGTTTATCCTGAAGCCAAGACTTTACCTGCTTTTACAGACACCCTTCCTACTGCTTTGGTGAATTAAAGTCCATAACAGCAGGAGAACATTAGCAACACATTAACTGCAGGGTAGAGATTTGCCATTACTAACTCATTCACAGTTTGGAATAATCAGTATTGCCTCTATGTATTTGGGATACTATGAATTAATTAAATGTTAAGAATAATTTGCAGTCTTTAATTTTTGCTCTCTGACTGTGAGCCCACAAGCAGCTCTGTGATCTCAGTTACATCATTCCAGCTCTTACTGAGATCAGCTATTAACTTGAAAGGCCAAGGCTCTTTGGTAAAGCAGCATGACTTTCCTGTTCAAGATAAATATTTCTCCAGTGCAAGGTTTTATTTTTTTATTTCTCATGGCAGGCTGTAAAAATGAACTTGTGAAATTTAAGTGACTAATTGCAAGAAGTTCTTATTATCCAGATAAGTTGTCAGCCATAATGTGCAGTGATAGTAATCCCAATTTTTGAATAAGGATGAACTAAATCAGTTTCTTCAAAATACTGTACTCTTCTGTAAAGCAAGGGAGTGTTACCTTTCTTACAGACAGGAGCAGTAGTGTTCACCCTGAATACCACTGCGAGTATCTGAGGCTGATTCATACAGAACAAAAGTGTCAACAGACCATCTGTAGTTTCATATTCCTTATAAAAAGCAAATTCAGCATCATTCCTATTTATAATTACTCCCAGCTAAAGATTGTTCATTCAGAAATATTTTACATATCTTCACTACATGTCTTTTTCAGTCGCCTGTCCCTATCTCCTATGTACTACAGAAAGTAGTATGAGATGAGTAGTGGATGAGCTCCATCCCCTCCAGGGGCGAGGAGCAGAGGTGCACCCAAAAGGACCCTGATGCTCAGAAGAGTGCCAGGCTGTGGAAAGAAAAAAAAATGAGTATGAAGGCATACTCCAAAGAATATCTTCACTGCTTTAGGTCCTTGCTGGGATCACCAAGGGGTTTAGTGTTTTTTTACCAAGGGGCGTAGCAGATGGCTGCAGGCTGAGGAGAGCCCAGAGCTCAGGCTGCCCCTTTCTTACACAGCTATCCTTACAGCAGTAAGTGAAACATGGGCAGTGCTGCCCTCACCACCGTGTTTTTAACTGAGCTCCCGCCATGAGATCATTACAGAGACAGGCGGCTTCTCAGAAATGGTGGCCCAGCCCCAACCCCAACATATGCAGGGGCACGACGGGAAACACCCGGAAAATTTGGGCTTGAAGTCTTAGGGACCCATGGTATCTCAGAAGATCATCTTCCTGGATCACTCTTGCAAATAAATGTAGGTTGTAAATCCCACTTGAAAGGGTGATGTAGGCACCACCAATGTGCTTCCTTGGAAGCAGCTGCTAGTCATTGCTTAACACCACGGTGATGCCATCAAGCCGCACAGAGACACAGTGATACTCTATTGTATTTTGTTTCAGTGTGGTGCTCACCTGGGGCATATTTTTGACGATGGACCTCGCCCAACTGGCAAACGGTACTGCACAAACTCTGCTTCGTTATCTTTCAAGCCAGCAGACAAAAGCAACGCTGGAGAAGGCAGTGGTAACGCCAGTCCTGCCCAAACAGGCAAAGCTGAGCTGTAGGACGAAGCAAAGCCTGCAGAAGACTGTGCTGATCCCACACAGCTTACAAGGAATGCTTTCTAAGTTGCCTGCTCTCTTATATCCTAAGAATGTTTAAATGTATGAAAGCATTTTGCACCATCCTTCTTCTTCCTCACCTTTTCGGAACTGAGGCCTTGCCTGCTGGTGCATTTACTATATAATTGGATTGAAAAACGTGTTGACTGACTCCACAGGTTTTCTTTTCCTTTCTTTTCTTTGAGATTGCTTTGGGGAATCCTTAAATCGAGAGGCTTTGGAATCATTAGTTATTAGTTTTTTCCTAGTGCTGTGTTACTCTAGGTTTGAACACTATTCCTTTTTGTGTGGGAGGTGGGACTTGTGTTTATCTCCAGTCTATAGTAAACTTCTGGGCATAAGAAAATCCTGAATTCCTAGCACATCTCTGCTTTGTTCTGACTTGCGAGGCATACAGCCTTTGGTCATATGTATTCAGCCATCTCCCAGCATCAGCCGCACCCTGCAAAAACTTGTAGTTATGGCTGTTCCTTCCCAACTGAGAGAGATGGATGAGATGTAAAGCCCATCCTTTGGCTAATTTACTGCCAAAATTTCAAGGGTGTGGTTGAAAGGATGTAAACATTGTCTCAGCATCTATTTTTCCCCTTTGTTTGGTATTTAAATCAAGGTTTTAACCAGTAAGGCTCACTTTTGCGGGCTACTAATGAGGCTTTGTCTTTTTGTGAGGCCTATTCAGCAACCGTAACTCAAATCTGAATTAAAGTTGAAATCTGCAGGGGGTAATTATATGGACAAGTGCAGAGATAAACTTGAGAAGTGAAGTAGATGAGGGATGACACTAGGCTCTTCATCTTGTCGCTTGTTACAAGGATTCAGAAACATGACAGTTTCTGCAAAAAGGGAGTTTAGGAATGAATGCAGCAGAAAGAGGGAGACCCTCCTGAAGTATCCGATTTTAAAGATTAGCTGGTCTGGATGCATACTGCCTACAAGGCCACAGCCTTTAATTTGTGCAATTGCGGTGTAGGACATGAGTGAGGGGGTTGGTTTAAGACAGAAATTTGAAAAAAGCCTATCAGAGCTCCAGAAATTTTCACGTAGCAAAATTTGCTGTCCCATAAGATGTTTTTCACAGCTGCTTTTAGATTTTGTTGAATAACAGTTTCTCTAGAATTGTGCATAATACTGTTCTTTAAGCTATACTATACAGTATTTGCTAACACCACTTTGCCTTTAAGCATTGAGAGACAATGAATATAGTATTTACTTTTATTAGCAAACTTTGTGACTAACATATTTGGATCGAATTTTATTTCTAGTAGGAGCAAAGCAACCGCTGATTTTTATGGAAGCAGGATTGAGGTTTTTATGTCAGTGATAATAAACATATTATCTAAAGTACAAACATCCTTCAGTTAAAATATAGCTACTGTAAAAGCATACGGAATGATCAGAATTGCCTTTTTTTAGCAACATAAGAAAGACATGAAAAAAGCATACAATACCTTAACATGGAATAGATGCAAATAAGGATGATAAATATTTAGAGCTAAAATACTCGGGCTCTGCTGTAGCGAGCACCTACTCACATGAGTATTCCCCCAGATGTCATGCAAGGAATTGCTCATCGGCTGCAGGAAAGGTTCTGCAGACTGACCTTTGGTGTTTCAAGGCGGTCGAGTTTCTTCTGGTCCCATTGGATTTTAGCAATTTCTTCTAGAAGGACTGCTTTTATCCCTTGCTTTTATTTAAAGAAAAGTAGGTTTTCTCTACCACATTTTCTGACATAAACATAAAAAAGGCAGCATCTATAAAAATGTGGTACATAAATGTGATTTAATTCCAGATTGCTGTTGGATTTAAGTGTTATAAAATTTCAGTATATTCCTGCCTTACGTTAAAGAAATATATTACTTAAACTTCAGTACGCAGTTATGTATGCTGTCCTACAGGAGATTTATTTTTGCAGGATATGGAGTGCAATGAAATGAGTCAATATGGTGAGGTGTATGTGATCTCTGGGAGTTAGACCATTTAACATAGGAAATGCATTGTTCTCTCTTGTGCGCAAACTATACCACAGCGCAGTGCAAGGTAAGACAGATTTCCTTTTATCGCTCTTAGAAGATGCTAGTAAGGGCGAGTATTGAACCCTCCAAATTCGGTTCGGTCTGGTTATGATGGTGACAGAGGAAACTTGGGAGCTGAGCACAATGTATAGAATAATAGGAGAGTATTTCTGTATGTTTAAATTTTGCACTGTCTAGATGCTTATAAAAACTGAATGCAAACTGTGTAGAAATAGCAAACTATATTTTGTAATATTTCTATTGTTACTCAGATGTTTAAATAGCATACCTTAAAATATCATGTAAGTCACATGTTATTTATATATACTATATATATATAAAATTGCACATGTTTTTTATATATATATACGTACACACACATATATTATCCAAGTATAATTTTAGCCTTCGGTACCTTTTTAATAACTAAAACCTTTCCTTAAGAGGGTTCAATACTTTTAAGAAGTTAAATATACATTTTTCAAATTAAATTTGTTTTCATATATTTGTTGTACACAAATATAAAATAAATTTCTTTATAAATAATTCTGTTCCCCTTCCTTATTTATCTGTTTTTATGTCAGGTTTTTGCATCCCTAGCTGCAGCATGTCTTAGGGAACTGCTTTTACTTTGCTTTCCCTTAACTTACTGCGAATATTATATATCCAGCACTTTATCTCCAGCAGGTTTCTGGCAGGGGCGCAGCACTGCAGCGTACCAGGTGTCCTTGCACTTACCTGCTTTCGAGAGAATATCGCAAGCACCCAGGCCCAATAGAGAAGGGAAATGTTTAGAGAAAAGCTCAACTTTTACTTAGCAGAAGTTCTGGCCGCTTTCGAAAGATGTGGTATGGGATGTGGTGAGTCGCAGGCATGCCATAGGAGACCCGCGGTGCCTGGCCTCAGTCTGCAGTGGAGGAATTTGGCTGGAAAGTAGGTTTCTGTCAAGGTTTCTTCTCCAAGGATGCAGGCTTGGAATGCTCTGCGGGCATCAGGTTAATGCCGCTCGGTAGATCAGCTTTGCAGTGGGTTTTAAAAGATAGGTGCAAGGGAGGGGAAGAAGTTGCAGGCTGTTTTCAAACCAGCTTCCATGTTTGTGTTCCTGGGAACCAGAGAGTTACATCAAAATTAATTCACTTACTAATTGTTCTCAAACATTGCAGAGTGTCCTAGGACAGATGACACACTGAAGACTTGTTCTGCAAGTTTAGCATAATCCCTGTTAGTCCAAAAATTAATCCTTGTAGCCCTCTGCCTCCCACCCATCCACTGTAGTTCCCTCTCAGAACTGTGATAGTTTGGTATTTCTGCAGCGAGGGACTAACTGGTACCCACTAAAATGAGATGCAGCTGGACACCTCGCGGTGGCTTTGCCCTGCACTCCCAGCATAACCCGGCCAGTCTATCAGCACCCAGAGGTGCTGTGCTAAGGCAGATCTTTGGAGGTGTGCGGTCCTCTTGCTGCTGCTGGCCTGGCAGCAGACATGAGGGACGGCTCTGTGCTCCAGTCCAGCTTGGCAGGCTGTGTTTTGCAGTGCATAGCATGAAGCTGTGCCTAAGACACCTGTACACCACATCACTTCAAAACCAGGGAAATTTCTTGTAAGAGACGCTCTCCCTGCTGCTCCTGCTGTTCCCCAGGGTGCCCTGGACACTGGGTGGGAGAAGCAGTGGTGGCAGGATCAGTGACATGAGGCCAGTTAATGAAACGCTTTGTGATTCTCTTATCATTGTAGCTATATGGCTTCCATATATTAAAGGCAACTTAACCATAAGCCTTTTTCACAAGCTGTATCAGCTCTCATACACTAAGAAAAACACAGTGTGTGTGTGTGAACTGGTTAGAACTGGGGCCTTACCACAGTGGCTATAGCATGTATTCCCCACATGGGCAGGGGTAGGCTGACATCTGGATTTGTGCAGCAAAGGCATCGCTCCAAGAAAGGAGAGGGTCTTGTTGTGAAGTAATGCGTTGGCCTCTTATTTGTACTCACAGGTAAGTGGTGTCTGAAGGCTCTGTCGTCTCTCAGGATAAAAGGCAAGATAAAAGTGAAGCACACAACCTGCCTCCAGTGGCCCAACACAAGATAGTGATAATAATGACCCACGAGATAGGACCTGCGCAATGTACTAGTGTGAGGCCTGAGACCTTATTGCCCTTTCAACAGCTGACAAAAGTGGAGCTTTCTGTGGCACTAGCTAAGCTCCATTGTATTTCCTTTTCTTCCGCACCCAAAAATGGCTTGGTTAAATAAGACAGCATCATAAGTCAGCATTTCTGTTGGGGTGACACTGAAGAACACGTTGTCACAAACGATGCCAAGTGTGGATGTGGATGTTGGTACTCTGTTGATTGTACTGAAAGGTCTCAGTCTTAATTCACTTAGGCTTGTTTTGCAGTCCATTTACCCAACTGAATTTGGTAAGCCATGAGGTTAGGCCTTCTCTAACAGAATATGTGATGTATATATATTTTTTTTTTATATTGTTCAGTACGTTACAAAATGTCTGTGGTTAATGTCAGTGCATGGCCAGTAGTCCTCTGCTACTTCACCCATGGTCTGGGAGGGGATGTGAAATACACGATACAGGCTACTTTACTGGTCCTAACTCAGAGTTTCAAAATCGTGCCGTCTCTCTTCCCATCCTTGAAGGAATTTAAGGATGAAAACAAAGCAGATGTTCGCACTTTCAGAATTAGAATCAGTGTGCTCTATACCCACTTGTTTACAGAACAAATGGCAGAGTAGTCAGTGACACTAGAAGCAAATTCATCAGCTTCCAAAGTCAGTAGAATAAGACAAAATGTTGCTTAGCTCATTGGCAAACTGAACTAATAGTTCTTGGCTTATTGACTATTAAAATGAGGCCACCTACAGGTCCCACAATAAACCTGCAAAAATGTTTAATCCTGCATATTTGAAGAGCTGCATTCCTGTCTGGCTTGCTCCCACTTTGTTATAAAGAGAAGTGATACACCACAGGGCCTGACTACGCTTTTCAGATCAAAGCCATGACAGCAGTCAGCAACTGTATTATTTTTACAGTCACTTTTTTAAAAAAAATGTGAGAGAATACTTCCAAACAAACCCCGATCAGTGAAATCACTGAAATAGCCAAACTCCGAGCAGCGTAGGCATGTGACATTCCGAAATCCTTATATAGGCCACCGGTGTAATATTAAATGCATTAAGCAAAAAGGTCTCAGCTATGTCCACATGTTTTTGGGATCGGGACCCACTTGAGCAGCCCAAATTAAGCAGGACTAGTACACTCGGAAACCTTCCCCAGAGACTTCCTAGGACTTGTAGCCAGCCTTGTCAGACCTTTCGCTTAGCCAACATAGGCCAGCAGAAAAAGAAGCGGTTCCAGAAAAGAAAAGAGAAAAGGCTTCCAGTTTCAAACTCCTGTTTTATTCACCTCTTGTTAGACAACTTGCAAACACTGAAGACATTTCACTCTGCAGATGTCTTAGCCAGGGCATTCTCATTTGGTGCTCTTTATAGTTTCAGTGCAGATGATACCTGCGGTCTAACTCCTTTTAGCCAGGAAATTTTGCTGCCCTAATGCAACAGGTCTGTTTCCATCACCTCCCTTTTCAGTTGCTGCAAGGATTTTCTTCTCTTTTGTTTTTCAATAGCTGGCATTCCAGACAATGGTATATTATTTTTTTGTTTTCACTGTGGCCTAAAAACTGTCTGAACTGCGGCTTCACCTTGTCTCAGACCCCATACGTCTCACTTCTTGTCTGCCCAGGTGGAAGGAATATCTGTTCCCCAAAATACAAGCAATCGCCTACTGGCGATGTAAGAACTGTGACAAATCGTGTGTGCCCACTTGCCAGGAAAAGTAGCAGTTCTTTGAAAAAGCAAATAAAATACGTCTTTATCATCCTATTAAAGCGGACAAGTTGATTTTGTGTGGGGGCTAGTTAATTTTCATGTTTTTCCAGGCTGCCCTAAAGCCCTTCTTCTTGCAGTCTGGGTATTGTCTCCTCCAGTTTACAACTTTATTACTGTATGTTTCATACAAACACGAACATCTGGAGAACATCCTCAGGTATAACTGCTGGGCAGTGCAGAAAATATCTGGCGTGATCTGAAACAGGTTTTTCTTCCCATGAAAGTACGCCCCTGGGACTGGGAAACTTAGAAGGTTTGTAATGGCATAGAGATCCTTTCACCTCCAGAACACCACTTCACATTTGGCCTGGGTCTGTAACAGCCAGTATCCCTGGTAATTTCTTAGCTGTTCAGGGTTTTTTTGTGAAATTAGTTGGTGCTGGTACCGGTTCACAGAACTCGCTGTGGCAGTGTCCCTGAGAGCCTCGGTCCCCGGTGATGCTGCAACTGGTGAGGAGATGGAATTCCTCGCTATAAGAGCAGTCGGTTTCTATCCAGAGAGCAGTCAGAAAATGGAAGGGTAGGTGCGGGGTAGGGAAGGGGAAAGAGGAATTTGCATTTTGCCCCTTGCTGTTTGCCCCTCCTGTTCACATTAAATTACATGGATTTCCACCATGGCACTGTAAGATCACATTTAACTCAGGACAACTAAAATAACACGGGCTTGTGAAACCCTGTAAAAGTAGGTCCTAATTCTTAACTTCATTCCGGTATCCATCTAACACCATTGACTTCAGTGAAACAAAGCTCCTATAAACCTGAGGGGATGGAAAGGACTAAGGTCTACTGGGAAAGATTCCTCAACATACTTGAGAGAAAATATTTTCAAGACTCGTGAAAATCTTTCGTAGGAATAGGATGCCTTTGGAAAATCCTACTCCTCCAGATAACTAGTACAGAGAATAGGAATCCTAAAAACCATGGACCAAATTCTCAAAAGAAAGGTCTGTACCAGCTAAAGCACAGCACTGCTGACCCCTTAGTGAGGCAGTCCCCCGGCTGCCTCTCTGCATGCATCGTTACTGCTCCGTTTTCACACCTTCCTTTACATGCTGCAGAAGATACTTGCAATCACAGTGTTTTCATACACCTTTGCTGCTTCAGCCCTGTTGTACAGGATTTTGAGAAAGGTGATCATTTTATCTTGTTCCTAGTTTGAACAATTTCTAGGAAAAAAAATCCGAATAGGTTTGTTTTTTTTCCCGAAGCTGAGAAAATTCTAAGCAATCTCTAGAATTTGTTGTCTCCATGTTGTCAACTTCAGCTTTGTGGGCTACCACCAGTCCCAGCAGTCACCAGTGACCATGAATTCAGTATTCTCTGTTGATAAATTACAATTTTATCTTTGTTTGGCTAGGGCTTTTAGTAGCCTGCCAACTCAAAACCATTGCCTAATATATCATTAGAGGGCAAATATGTTCCCGTGTATGTCTGTGGCGTGTAAGCAGCTCCTACCAAAGCCTGGGCATTCCAGCATCCTGCTGAGGAAGGAAAACAGTGTCCCAAATCATTTAGACTGCAGATTTTTCTTTTAAAATAAAATATTTTTTGTTTTTCAAGGTCAGACACTTGGGGCTGTTCAGGTCACAAGACGCCAGAGGCTGGTTTTTTTTGGAAACAAGGACAGCCATGGTGGGAGGAGCTTTTGGCAACACCCAAATCCAGCATTTTAAACCAAACAGCAGTCTGGCCAAAGGGCAGCTTCACTCATCCTTACTGACACCATGACATAGAGGGAGAGCGTCCAAGAGCTGACTGACGTACATGCCACAGGAATAATATTTGGTATTCTCACTTATGAACTCAAATACCTCAAAGCATGTGGGAGATCCTCAGATGAGAGGCATAAGTATTTTGCATTGACTGCAGTCAATGTTTATGGTGGAAAGTGGTTTCTTGAAAGGCTGAGACAGTGCCCACTAGTGGGTTGCATCTAAAAGTGTTTTGGTCATAGGGGAGCAGCACTTTTCCTACACCCAAATGCCACGGGATGGTAGGTTTTCCTCTTCCCTTTGGGTATTTTATTTCATCTTTCAGTTGGGTCAACCATTCAGGCTATGGAGATTTCTCCAAGCCAGATTTCCTTCTAGGTCATTAGTGGAAAAACAGAAGAAATTAATCTTTGAGAAGTTGATACAGAGTGGCAAGAAAAAAAAAAAAACAGTGTGAAAGGTTCCTACTATTAGTACAAATGCAGGCACTTTTTACAGAGAGTTTTGCTTCCCTTCTGAATTGCATCGCAGGGCTGAGGCTGGTCGAGCAGGATGCACAACTTTGCTTCTCCTTGCTAACTGGCCAAGCCCGCTCTTTCTAAGAGTGCAGGACTTGTCATATCTGAGGACAGCTCAGCTGAAAGGGCATGGTCTCCCAGACCTTATTAGTCTGCTCTGGACAAACCATGTGCCTCCAGCCATTTCCATCCCTAGCTGGGTGGCCATGCATGAGTTTATAACACTGTTTAAAAATGTATGTGACTTTCTGTATGCGGATTCTTTTTCATCCTAGCTTTTTCACCACAAACCAAAATTGCCATAGATAACTACTTTCCCTCTGTGAAGACACTTGTTTCCTGTTGACATTCAATTAGTAGATACATTCTGTGGGTCAAGTTAGAGGGCAAAAATAAGTGTCAATTTTAGGTGATTCAGCCCATTCTTAACCAGCAAAATGGTGTTTAGAAATGTTAACCTGCAATAAAAATCCACATCTATGTGGACTCACCTAGAGTTTCACAACAGCAGTGAGGACAGGGCACAGAGCTTCCTATTTCAAATGTCTTCAAAACATCCCTTCAAAGAATCTGTATTAGGTGTTAGGAGTGTAGAGCCTGTGGCATCCAGTTACACAGTTTTGACCATTTAAGAGAGGTGAATAAAATAGGGTCGGTTTCAGAAGCGTACTGTGAATGGATGACTGTTTTAGCCCTGAAAATACACATTTCTTCCAGCAGTATAAAAGGGAGGGGGGCGTTTATGCCACCAGTGTAGGAAACACACATCTCTTTTCTCCAATGACTACACTAGACTAATGAGAGCTATCAAACTTGCTAATGACTGAGAGAAAGCCTTTCAGTGCCTTGCACTGGTAAAACATTATGTGTTTTCTGTAGCGTTACTTCCAATGGACACCAATGTGAGTGAAAGGCAAATAGGATGCAGCATCAATGTAATGCAATAGCCCAGGTGCTCTTAATGGCAGCGAGTGAATATGGGGAAGCAAGTCCAGCAACCCCAGCAGAGAACCACATAAATTGCCAAACGCACGCTCCTGGCCTTGAGCCTCACCTAGTGGATCCATTTCCAAATTAACTACATTTTAAACCACTGATGGTCCAGAAAAAGGAATATGAACTCTGCTGCTTTCTGTAAGGGAGGAAAAAAGGGCAAAATGGCAGAGGTGAGTCAGTGGTCCAGGGGACCATCCTCGAGCCGTGCCATGAGGACAGACAGAGAACCTGCTCTCACAGGCAGATCCCGAAGGTCAGATGCCGACTTCTGCTTTCCAAATGCATACGCTGTCCTGGGCGATGCGTAATCTCAATGTGTTTGCCATTATGCAAAGAAAAATCTGAACTCTATTCCACTCAATCAAACAGCTTCTCCTTATCAAGATCCATAGGCTGGGCAGTCAGCTGTAGGAGGCCTGCAAAAGAGTAAGCCTGGGATTGTTTACCAGAAGATACTTAGAGATGCCTTCAAATCAGCTGAGGCAACCACTGCTTTTAAAAGCCAGACGTTAGCTAAGAATATTTATATTTTGAGAGTAACAGGATAACTTGGGACAAAATGCTCACCTTCAGCTCACAAAGCGTTTTCATGCCCGAGATTGCATTACAGTTTAGAAAATTCACGGCAAAGTCTCCAGGTTTGTTTGAAGACATGCATGAAGAATTATATGGTGAAATGTTTCATTCTGGCTGTGAAAAAAGTTAATTCAAAACAACTAAAACGTCAGCCATAAAGATGTACAACATTTTTCAGGAAGCCTTGTCCACCCTGAACAAATGTTTTCATAAAAAACAGCCTGCCCGTAATAATCACTGTTATTGAAAAGACATCCCAAGGTTGCTGTATGGAAATATGTTAAATACGTTCTGAAATTCAATCTAATATAATTTCAACATTAGAGCTCATTCATAATCCTGTATTAAAAGCCTATGCAATTTTCATGAAATATGTCTGTCTGTGTAATCATGAATGCTGAATATTGTCATGGCTTTCCAGGAATTTTCAACCTCAGTGCAGAGGAAAGAAAACTCTTCCAACTGGACTTTTACACCACTGAGAAGAAATAACAATAACAGATCTAAACTTAAAATAAACATTTCTGGAAAAATACTATCTTTTAAAAGAGGCTGTAGTCTGAATTTCAGGCTACTAGTAATATGAAGCAGAGGCTTTGAATGTGCCTATGGTTACAGCACCTTGCTTTGTGCAGTACTGGGGGCAAACAGCCCCAGTAGGAAGGAATCTGTTTACTCACACCTGGATTTAGAAAGTGATCCCTTCAGATGGAGTTGGCTTAAACCCCGTAAGTATTTCTGTTTTGAAGCCCTAGCTTACAACTTGATGTAGCTGTTACTCTGGTTATCAAATCAAGTCTTGCCAATTCTTTCTAATTGTACAGCACCACAAGTGCACGCAGCATCACGGAGGTGGAAGGGTGAAGAGAAAATTTTCAGCGTCGCCATACATCTGATGTGCTTGTATGAGCACACTAGCTGCTCATCATGAATTTGTGTTTATAATTTTATAAAAGAATCAAAGCCTATAAAGTAGTACTTGCACACACAAAAGGGTGAGGAGTGGGAAAATTCTGCTTCTCTCTCTCTAATGTTCCTATTCACTGATGGCTCTTTGATATTTTTTTTCCTTTTTATGAGCGACCTTTTTTTATTAGTGGAATATTGCTGGTTCCGTGGCATGACTTTAAAATGATAGGAAAAATTATACAACTGGGATCTCAATTATTCAGCACAGCCATTTTAATCCTTCATGTTATTTGATCCAGTACAAGGCAATATACGTCTTATTTCCAATTAGAATACAATTCTCACTATATTCATCATCTATCGATGTCTGCTTTTCCATTTGCCAGAGACATGAAAGTCTGTGATTCAAAGGGTGCCATTCAGACTACCCTACTTGTGGACAATTATACAGTGTCAGCAGGGCTGCGTGTAGGTTTGATGCCTGTAGCCCAGGGCAGCTGGGAGCTGCTGTGCACTTTCTTTCCTGCAGTTTCTCACCAGCTGACAGCGTATTGCAGAAATGGTTCCTCGGTGCCTCCGCAGCCCTGTGCCACTTGTGTGAGCAATACTGCACAGCACATTTGTTTGAGACTGCTCAGCTGCATGTGGCAAAAAGATCACTTCTCACGGCCTGAGGGCCTTATCCTGCAAACCCCCTTGCAGTGCTGTGCGCTCTGTGACCCAATGCTTTGCTCTCCTTGCTGTCCGGGGAGCGAGGTGCATGATGAACCAGAGACGGCGAGGAGAGGAAAGGAGAGGAGAGGAGAGGAGAGGAGAGGAGAGGAGAATGGGAATGGTGGTGGGTGAAACAAGAGTGTGGCTCGGGCCCAGCACTGGCTGCCTGTTTCTGGGTGATGCTGGTCCTGCACCCCTCCTTCTGCCTCCATCTCCCCACTTCTGCCACTCCCTCGTGCTGGTAGTTTTATACCGGCGATGAGCTGGTTTAGCTTTCTGAAGCTACAGAAGACTAACCCAGCAAAAAGAAGAGGGTAATTTGGACTGCTGAGGTGAACTGACTTACAGCGGGGTGTGATGAGCACTTGATCTGGTAGCCAGGTGCAGAGGGAGGGAGGAGCAGGGACTGGGAGGACTGGAGGAGGGGATGGTGGGGACAACATGTTATACCTAATGGGAGTGACAAGTTGCTATGCTGTCGCGTGTAACTTCACCGCTCTGCTGCTCTTTCCCCATCTATATAAATAGCTAACAAACCCCTTCTAATGCTTGCAGAATATCTTGAAAGATATCTTGAAAGCCTCTGGTGAATGAAAAGCCAACGTTGACTGCAAAGCTGAGTGTCCCTTCCATGAGTTGGAGCAAGACACATGCACTCAAGACTTATCCCAGCTCTGTAGTATCAGGTTAACATGATGTGAAAACTCTTCAATATTCTTCTGGCTTCAGTCATTCAGATGGTGCTGCCTCAAGGGGGCCATGTCACAAAAGGACTCCCAAAAGCCATAGCCGCGCAAAGATTTGCACTATAAACTCCCTATGGTCCAGCCCACCCCTTGCATAGCCCGTAGTTACTTATGAACCTGGGTGGGTGTCAGCATCCACCTTGTGAGCATTTGCCTCCATCCTGTGCTCACAGGAAAGACAAAGTCTGCTATTTACATGAGAAAACTCTTCAGAAATTTGTCCCTCTGAGTTAATAGATGTGTATCCAGCTTTAGTTGGCCAAGAAGCATGGAAGAGGCCTTTGCCCCACGGAACTGTGACAACCCCTTGATGCACTTAAAAGATTTCAGGCAGACTGTCCATCTCTCAAATTTTAGGGTCCCTTTGAAAGTAGGTTTATCGTTGGTCTTTCGGTAGCGTAAGTATGCTATAGAAAAAAACAAGAGAAGACAAAGATTGAAGCTCAGCAGCAGAGTACTCACAGCCACATCCTGGGCTGGGAGAGGAGAGGCTCCACGCACAGCGCGCCTGTGAACTTAGAGGTAAGGGCTGGAAGGCAGATGACTTTAGATGGTGGCAGGACTCCTGTGATGCTTCCTTGGAATTAGAGGTTGGCCCACTCACATTTCTTTGGTTTTCTAGTGTGCTGAACTCCAAGCATGATTCACGCAGATCTGAGCTGAGAGCAAAGCTATAGTATTGAAATGGACTGGTGTTTTCTACGTCAGTGGGTTAACTTGAGTTAAGGAACCATCCCAAAAAGCTACTCCAAAGTCCCTTAGACCTCGTGCAATGGTGGCAAACTGTGCCCTTGGGGGGGACCAGGTCTAAACTGAGAAATCACACACATGCCCACCTCTCTGTGTACAGCGGGCTTCGTTCTCACATTCCCAAATGAACAGGCTGCTTCCCGCATATGCAGCTGTCAGATTGAGATTTTAACTGTTTCCATCTCAAACCTGGCTTCTTTGTCTGTGTCCAAAGTGTCCTGGCAGATGACCAGGTTACTGTAAGATGATGCTGAGAAGATGGATAGGGAACAGTGTTCACTCTTTTCTTATGGCACAACAACTAGAAGGAACCCAGTGAAATTTCCAGGCAGGAGGTTTAGCGGAAGCAAGAGGCAGAACCTTTCTGTATAACATGGAGTTACTCTGTGGGACTTAGTGCTGCAGGATATTATGGGATGCACAAGCACACATGATTCCAAGGGATTAGGCAAAATTATGGCAATACAGGTATGTACTATTTAAAACCAGTGATACAGGCACAAACATGAGCTCAGGTATATATCCTAATCCATTTATTGCTGGAAGCTGGGAGTCTATAGTGGAAGTAGAATGATAAATTTCTTACAAATATTCTTTAAGAGGCCACCACTAGAATTGATGGGAGAAAGGAGGCTAGGCGAGATGGCCCTGAGCAGCTGCTCATCAAATGTGAGCACGTGCAGCTCACCCAGGCATCCCACATGTGTGTACGTATGTGTATACATGCAAGCTCACCTTCGCTTGCCCTGCAGTAACTCTGTCCATCCTAGACCCTCAATCTCATGTGTGTTTATGAAGAGCCAGGGTGAGAACATGGTTGCCTTGTCCTTTGCACTGTCTTTCACCCCAGGGGAGGAATGTAATTCTGCAAGATGCTGAGCACTGTTGGCTCAGGGCAAGCGCTGGTGAGCGCTGTGCAAGCCTTGCTTTGAACTGTTTTTATCAATGAATATTTTTATTCCAGGTGGCAGATGTTTGAACTAATCCAAATGTGTGATGCTTTGCAAAGGTATGGAAGGGCACGAGCCCACAGCTCTGAATTTTTGTAACGATTTTCCAGGGCCCTCTTTAAAAACTGTCCCCTTGCTAATCGCAATAGATAGTGAGCTCTAAGAGTCATGCTAACACTGGAAAAAATTTAGTATCTTTAGAGACACTTTCTTGCAGGGCCTTTTACAAGTAGATCAAAAAGCAGATCTATGTATTTTCATATAAATATTTGAAAAGCATTATGGTGGAAATACTCTTTTTTTACTCTGGTGGTAGGGAAGAGGGCGTTAATAGCTGTAACATTACATAGCTTTGGCATCCTGCATGTGGTGATTACGGGACAGAGAAACTCCAGACTTTGGCACCATAAAGCTTTTCTGGGTGCAGCTCCACATTTACACAGAAAACACCTGAGATTTAACTTGTAGTTGTACTGACCAGGAACAAGAAATTTCCCTACGATGATGTAGCCAGGCTACGTGCAGCCTCTTTAAGGCTGCAGAAAGCAGCCACATCGTTTCAAAGATAAATGAACACAGCCCTTAAAATTGCAAATCCTCCAAAAGCCTCTGCCCAGCAGAAGGCAAAGGCAGCGAGCTGCCGTGTGCTGCTGTTTCTGTGGGACGAGTGATCGCTGCTGCTCAAGACATCCTTTGGAAAGGCTGCCCAGGAACAGACGTCCCAGGAAGGGTTATTAACAAGCACTGTATTTGTAAAGGTGTTTGGCATTTCACTTTTTGCAGAGAGTTGGGATGCTGCCCTAAGGATAAGCATTTCTTAGTGAGGACCAAAGGAAGGGGATTCCCTGGGTTAGGCAGGGAACGGGGATGAACACCGATGGGGAGAGGGCAGTGATCTCCTACAGCATTTGGTATACTCAACTTGTGGATCTGGACCTGGTGCTAGGATCTCACACCTCTATGAGATACAGTGCATTGAGAAGCAGAAACATCAAAACATGTCAGGACTGGTGCCGGGGATTCCCTGGGTTAGGCAGGGAACGGGGATGAACACCGATGGGGAGAGGGCAGTGATCTCCTACAGCATTTGGTATACTCAACTTGTGGATCTGGACCTGGTGCTAGGATCTCACACCTCTATGAGATACAGTGCATTGAGAAGCAGAAACATCAAAACATGTCAGGACTGGTGCCCCAGCCAGGCTACTTAGACCATGGGACTCGGTTTGAGAAACGAGATCTACTGGGGGCTGGGGGCTGCCATCTGTCAGAGAAGGGGAAGAGC
>NW_008795442.1:3091821-3127389 GCF_000699145.1 Aptenodytes forsteri
GAGGGCCACAAAAATGATGAGGGGGATGGAACACCTCTCCTATGAAGAAAGGCTGAGAGAGTTGGGGTTGTTCAGCCTGGAGAAGAGAAGGCTTCGGGGAGTCCTTATTGCAGCCTATCAGTACTTAAAGGGGGCTTATAAAAAAGATGGGGGCAAACTCTTTAGTAGGGCCTGTTGCGACAGGACAAGGGGGAATGGCTTTAAACTAAAGGGGGGTAGATGTAGACTGGATATAAGGAAGAAATGTTTTACGCTGAGGGTGGTGAAACACTGGCACAGGTTGCCCAGAGAGGTGGTGGATGCCCCATCCCTGGAAACATTCAAGGTCAGGTTGGACGGGGCTCTGAGCAACCTGATCTAGTTGAAGATGTCCCTGCTCATTGCAGGGGGGTTGGACTAGATGACCTTTAAAGGCACCTTCCAACTGAAACTATTTTATGATTCTATGATGATTCTATGTTTCAAATTATTTCATCTCAAAACATTAGCAAATGAGGATGCTCTTGGGCATTGAGCTGGATCTGTAAGATTGGAGAGGAACACAGGGAGAAAGGAAGAAAATTAAAAGCCATGGAAACAGATAGACTCATACTGTTTATGTAGGAGGAAACTGAGGCTCAAGAGCAGTTATGAACCATCTGAGGTCAGTCAGACAGTAATGCTGAGAGCTCAAGAACAGTTATGAACCGAGGTCAGTCAGACAGTAATGCTGAGAGTGGGCACTCTTTAACTCGCCATCCTTGCTTTAGTCCCCAGACATGCATGACCATGCAGGGCAGACACTCCGCTCCTAGCTCTGGATGCTGGCCTTGCTTGCCCTCTACTTGAGGTTGAGCAGCCTCAAGGTGCAGCCTGAGCTTAGAGGAAGGGTGAGGAGGGAGGCTGCAGGGGGGGATGTGTGTTGCTGGTGACAGCGCTGCTGGGCAGTGGGGTGGCTTTGGGTTTTTAAGGTGAGTACATCTATGGTGGGTAGCAGAAGTTACCGGAGAGTAACTATTCCAGAGCGGACCGTCAAACTGCTGCCATCATGGGCTGTGACTTAATAGCAATAAGAGTTTTACTTCTCACCCAGCAGCCCCAAGTAGGCATCCAAGGGGTTGAAAAAGAGCAGTATCTTGACTGCTCCACATGCACCAAGCCTTTCCACCTCCTGGTTCACGGCCTTTCCCTGCCAGGCGGGTGTCCCTCTGCCTGTCTGCTGCATTTGTGCTCAGATGTTGGCAAGGTGTGTTGGCTGGTCCCAAGTCACCAAGCTGCAAAGAAACACACTCTGTTGGGTCCGGAGCTATGTGCTTGCTTTCATCACATGGATATGCGTCAACGTGTCACTTTAAAGTAGTTCAAGTAAGAGAGATGGGGGAACAGATGAGGAGGAGGGAGACAGGAAACAAGTCATAAATCCACAGCAAGAGGGACTCTGAAGTAAGAGCATTAAAGACTCTGGAAAACACATAAAAATCTGCCATAGAAAGGGCACTGTCAATGCATCCTGTCAGTGCAGTTTGCTTTTTATTTCCTAGTGTGCAATATGATATAAAAAACGTTCACCTTTACTAGATGATCCATGAAAGCCCGTATTTCACATGAGATTTATTTTTCGTATGAATAGACTTGGCGTTTCCAGACACTGGTGGATATCAGTCACTGTCCTATAAAATGAGGCCACCAGCACCTGCGGTCTCCCAGGAACTGTCTCTTCCAAGTGCTGTTCCTCACACAAGGGTCATTTCATTTTGTTTCTACTTTTTGTTTATGTAGAGCTGAACTGAGGAATGTAGAGTTAAATAAAACATAATGGAGAAAGATCAGACTGAAATAATTTCCCCCCCCCCAAATCCCACTCGTGCAATCATCAGACATGCGAGGCTTTGCGCTTTCTCATGTTGCTATTGTAAAAAGAGAGAGAAAATTTGAATCCATTCAAGTGTTACAGAGAGTCTCAAATACTACAAAGAGTTTCCCACTGCAGGGATCTGAAATTCCCTCAACACCAGAATATTAAGCAATCTGGAGCTTGTGCTTTTAGATAGAGATTTGAGAGATGGGAACATTCTGGCTTGCCTAAAAATGATTGGTGAAGGGAAAAATTGCCAACGCAGCAACACCAGCCTCTCTGGCAGCCAACTGTATTCTTGCTCAGCCGTCCCTGCCACCTTCATGGGACTTAACATGTTCAACATGGGGAAAAGGCCTCCAGGCTCTGTCGAAAGACTCGGTGATGCTAGTGAGCAACGAGGAAGAGGATTTACACTGTGTAACCAACTTTAAACATGATGAAATACAATTTCTCTACAAAAGTGTATGAGCTGGGACATCCCAGCCTGAGAAGGGGACTTCCTCCTGACAGCCAGCGTGCCCCTCACTGCGCCTCCTCATCTTACTCCTCAGGCACACTGTGTAGTAATGAGGTTGCGTACCAGTAATTTTGGTGGTAGTTGATTGCAGAGGGTTGATTGCATGGCTTTGATCCGCTCCCTCTGCAAGGTATTCTTACAGAACTAAGTGCTATGCCATGGGGACGTAAGGAAGGAAGAGCTGGTCGCACTTGAGCTTCTCTGTGGGGACCCACCAACCGGACTAGCGCACTGCTCCCTTCCCTCAGCCACCCATCTTACCTTACCCTTCTCCTCCTAGCACAGTTTGAGAGCTATTGCTGCCAAGACTGCATTTTCCTTTCTTCTGTTTCCTTGCTAGTCTATGCGTAACGTATTAGCGGTGTGAAATAGAGAGGAAGGAAATAGAGGGGAAGCACAAGGAGCAAAGTAAACATCTTCAGGAGGGTAGAGCCTGCACAGAGAAATGCTCACTCACCATTTTGAACCAGGAATTTAACGTCCTTCTGCTTTGCATGACAGTCCCGCATGCAGCACTGCCCTTTCAGGCTTTGACGGGAGCAGGGAGGTTGCAGAGCCCTGTGAGTCAGGCTCCCAGACACCTGTCCTTCATCGCACCCGGCTGCATGGGACCCGCTTTCAGCTCTGAGGCATTTGAAAAGTACAGACGTATTTCCCTCCAGATGAGCAGGCTGCTATGTATCGAGACTTTGGCTGTCTTTTCTGCAGTGATGGGATGTTAGGAGGAGCTGTTTTCTGCATGCGATAGCTCAGATCCTGCCAGGAGTCAGAGTAGATGAGACAGCTTCGGCTTACAGCCTTCTGGGCACCGAGGTGATATCCATCCCGCGAAATCCTGAAGTATTGGGAGAGCAGGCAGGGTGTAACAGCCCCCGTTGTTATATGCCAGACCAGCAAAGTCACAGTGTTTGTGTGTGCAGAAGGACCCATGGGGTCTCTGGTCACTGTCACGGTGAAGGGCAAGGTCCCAGCTGAAGTTTCGTTTGGGACAGCTGGCAACCTCAGAAGCCCCCAGCCTGGCTGAGATGGGGCAAGCACCTCCGGGGGATGCATGGCACAACTACACCGCAGCCCTCATGCCCCTGTCCCAGCGTCTTGCCTGGGGAGGGCTCCTCGTGCAGCGAGCCTGCGGTCCTCTGCTTCTGCTGGGAGAGCCACTGAGGTCGCAGCTTGAGAGTATGTGGTTGCAGGCTGGAAATGTTAAGAGGGCAGGGGTACCTGTGTGTGCCTTCGAGGTCGTCCCGGCTTCCTCTCACCCCATCCACCCACCCCAGGCAACAGGAGTCTTTCAGAACCGTTGCACAAATGCAGCTGTAGCCAGGAAATGGAGCTGAACAGCAAAAAAACCCACAGGGCTCCTCATTGCCAACCAGAAACACAGCCTGACTGCTTTTTAGGTTGGATGGGACCCTGGGTCTCCAAATGTGAAAGAGCTGTAAGGAGCCCGAGGTGGTTCGGGGCTGAAGTGCCTGGAGGCTAAAGCCAGCTCTGCTCCTCCTGGGACTGGACCTGGATCTGCTGTATGAACCATGGGGCCTGGGGCTGCACGGCTGCTGCATGACAGCTGGTGGAGAAGAGAGAAGCAACATGGTATTATTTATTCGCCTGTTAATCAGGAAAGTGGGCAGCTTCAGTGACCATCAGCAGAGTAACTAGGTACAGTGTGGTTCACTGTTATGAGGCTGCGTGCCCATGGCCTTACCCAGGTTCATTCTGCCTTTCCTTCTCCTTGGTGTAGTTTCCTTGGCTCCACACACAAGCTGTGCTTGCAGGGAAATGCCGTAGCCTGCAAAGGTACAGAATGGTCCCAGCCACTCTTGGTGGTGGCTCAAAGTTGCTTACTCCTTTGCCAAAACTAGAACTGTCCTAAAGGTGCTGCACCACACCCTCCTGCCTGCCGGCAACAGCTGGCAGGAGTGCTGCAATGTTGAGAAGACCCATTTTTGCTGCATCCCAGCTGGAGGCCGGATAAGCAGCAGCAACATTTCTACAAATCATCTTTGCCTTGAGCTGGAGGCATAGGCCATCATTTGCCTATTTTCCAGTTCCTTTAACTTCTAATTTTGCAATGGCTACAGAAGTGCATCTGTGTCAGTGTTTCTTGGAAAAGCTGTGCTCCCTCTATGGGAGAGAAACGGGAGATCTTGCATGCAGCCAGCCTCTTTCCAGTGTCTTAAAAGCTGCTTAGCCAAAATTTCACCCTGATTTTGTTTCTTCAGCTTTGGCGATCTGATTGTCAAAGTAGCAGTAGGTTGCTGCTGTGCCTGCAGCTCCGGAGAGGAGCGCCCGCCAAGTCTAGTGTATGGAGGCCATGGGGGCTGTGATGGGCACGAGCAGCACCACCAGTGACTTGACCTGGGCCAGCCCCTGACCGGGACAGCCTGGTCCTGCTGGCTGCGGTCTGGGAGGGCAGAAATCAGCCCCAGATCCTGGGGCGCGAGCAGGCTGTGGGGCTGTGGATGGGGAGGCACAAGGCAGATAGATGGGGTTGGAAAGCACAGCCTCTGTGGATGCATACGGCTGAAAGATGAAGGTTTCTGCCTGGAGAAATGGCTGTGGGAGTCACGCACGGAAAGAGAGGGTGGTCTGGTGCAGGGACTCCAGTGCAAAGCCTTTGGGGACACGGTGGCGGTGGTCACCCCAGGGGCCCCAGCTCAGTGGGCAGCCGCTGGCCATAGGGGTTGGTTGGACATGAACCACTCAGAAAAAAAGGATTTTTTGGAAACAACTGCAGAAACATGTGCCTCCATCACTGGCCTCGCCTCCTAATCAAGCTACCCCAGGGCACCATGTGGTTTTTTTGGTTAAAATGTGCACTAAACAGCATATGCGGATGTCCTTATATATGCGTGCCTGGTCCATAGCTCCAGTGCAAGAGGGTCTGTGGGCAGAAAAGGAAGGGTTAAGCTGTGTAGCTTCAACCATGCTGCGTCCTCAGGGATGGGCTGCCAGGGGGCAGGAGGAATGGGGGGGGCCTGTTCCCATGTGGGTCTGGAGCAGCTGTGGCTGAGGGTCCCGTCGAGGGTCCCTCAGGGCTGGGGGGGTGTTTGCCGACTTCAACCCCCAGCCCCTTGGCATGCAGCCCAGTCCCAAGAAATATAAACCAAAGAAGCATAAACAGATGATCACATGAAAAATATATCATGATTAGCCAGATAGATCCCAAATGTTTGTTCTGTAAACTGCAGCAGGCAGCACAAGTGTTCGCTGCAGCTGTAGTTTCTCATCTTATTTGTGTAAGTGTGCCATTAAGCTTAGACATGGGCAAAATAATCTTTTCTTGATTCTCACTTAAGAAGCTGCTTTAAAGATATATTATATCAATGTTTGATTCGACCCTTTTGCAACTGGTATTATACCGTAAACTGATTCTCACTTAATAGAAAATCTTTGTGCATTTTTTCTTCTGGGTTACTTCCTTTTCCCTCTGAAGCCAGTAAAGTGGTTTGTTTTGTGAATGAAAGCTGGATGCCTTTAGCAAGATGGCATTAACACTGACCTCTGCTCATGCATTGAATTCCTGCCCAGCGGGAGGCGAGGTTGGAGGAAAGGGTTAGTTCATTGATGGTCAGAACCTGCTGAGCGCAGGGCTGTTAACCTGCCTGGAATGGGAACTGCTCAGAGGGCTTTTCCCTTTCTTGGATTAGCCCAGTGAAGCCATCCTTCTCTCCCTTTAGTTTTAACCATCTGCTGGAAAGATGGCTCTGATTCATCTCAGCTTGGTAGAGATTTTTTTTAATATCTAAAATGGCAATAAATTGGGGGGGGGATACACTTCAATTTTTCTATTGCTGCTGCCTGTATCAGAGAAGACTATCCGAATTTCACAGCATGAAACATTTAGCAAGGACAATGCAAAGAAATCAAAACCAAACTCCTTCAGCCGTTTCCCAAGAAATTCAGCATGTTTTATGCTCTTTGGATCCTAAAACGTATCCTGGAAGAGGGGTAATCTGGAAAAGAAAAATTTTGTGAAGCTGATTGCCAACAGCATCTTCCGACAGCTAGTGCACGAGAGCTGTTCTGAGGGAAACGGGTCTACAATTTACGATGCTACTGGACTCTGAAAAGGTATCGTGTAAAAATAGCAACTTTTCATTTGATAGTTTTATCTGCTGAATATGGTGATAAAACCTGTGGTCTGCTTTTTTTAGAGCTGGAGAGGACCCAGAGTGCAAGTCAAAACCCAGAAGGTTCACACAGCACAACTGGAAAACATGCTGTAGGTTTTCCTCTCCTTTTTATCTTCTTAGTCTTTCAGAGCCAAGGCAGCATTTGGAAAATCAGCTGTGCCTGTGCTCATTTTTACACCATTAACAGATTCATTAACTAATTATCCTTCTCCTCGTTTTTCCCCTGCCACTTTGGCTACCAAGTTGCTTCAGCTGCAGGTGGAGGAGTGACTGTACTGAAAGCAGAGCAAGATGTCCACAGTCCAAGTCAAACTGTAGCCATAGCAATTAGAAACACAACATCTTATTTTAGCTCTCCCACCAGTGTCAATCAAGAAGAAATGCAGTGGACTTGCACCAGCACAAGGTTGGTTTCGTTGAGATTAGGCTCAAACTTTGGTGTCTGTTTTATTTGTAAATTGAGCAGATAGAAGCCACTGGGGGAGATCATTAAGTCGGAACTCAGCGATTTTCATTTCCACTTGTTTTTTTGAGTAAAGCCATACTTTGTTATCCTTGCCAGAGTCTACAAGGACTAGTTTGAACTACTCTCACCAGCTAAGACAACACTTCTTCTCTATAAGGTGAGCACGTTGAATAAAGCTTATCGATGTAGTTGTTTCTTTTTCTTTTAATTCACCTCCTGACCTTTTAAAATTACTTTACTCAACAAAGGACAATAGAGCCAATCCAACTCCCATTAAAGTCAGCAGGAGTCTTTTCACTGACTTCAGCTGAAGTTGGGCTGGGCCCAGTAAGACTAACTTTAAGAGTAAAAAATAGCAACTCATATAGAGCTTTATCTTGCCCCCTGTGGCTTGATAACTGACCTCCCATCATGTTCGCTAGGAGAGGATCGGGCCCATAAAGCCAAGTAAAACTATTACGGGCCTAATCCCATAACCCAAAGCTTATAAAGTATTTGCATTTCCTCTTTTTAATCACACAGGAATATTTGAGAAGTATTCATGACTTTATGAACGGGGAAATGCTTCCAGCTGAACAGAATGGATTCATCTTTGGGTTGCTTCGTACCCCGGAGTTTTCCCTTTTTAAAACAGGAAGATGACAGGGGTAAGGGGCTCAAAGATGACCTCATGCACCTTCTTCACTCTTCGGCTTTCCTGCTCCATCTTCCCACACAAGCACCGTCCTGCTCTTTGCCGGTACCTTGCCAGGTGACCCCAGCTCCCATCCTCTGCACCATTTGCTCTCCCCAAAGAAAGTGCCACTGGTCTCCTCTACCTGCTTGTCCTAAAGCGAGCAGAGCAGCACCTGGAGGGGTTCAGCTGGGGCTGGGTGGTGATGTGGTTGCCTGTTGGTCTGATGGGAGGAGGCAGACTGGACTTTGTTCTTTGTTACACCTTCGGCCTGAGGCACTAAACATTTGTTTTCTAAATAATGCTTAAAATATACCCTAACACGAGGAAAGTTCCACCAACTACACAAACTCTCAGTCTGTTTTATGGTGTGGATTTTCCAGTGGCTCTGGATGTAACACAAAGCTGATGTTTTTCTCTTTATTGGTTTTTCATGATGCTCTTTTTCCTTTTCTTTCTAATTACTTTACAACAAATCTACGTGGAAGACTCCATCTCTAGCACACTGAATTGTTTCACCACCAAGAGAAGAAAGGTCATTTGGCAGCTCTTTGAATTGCTGTTAAAATTACCACCTACTGTAGGTGCTTGTATGTTTTATTCCGGAGACCCTAGATCACAAATTTTCTTTAGGTTAAAAATAAATCCGCTCACTGGCATCTGCGGAGAACATTTTCCAATGTCAGAAAACTGCCCCGCCATCAGAATAATTTGTAGCAACCACCCAGGGAAAGGTGGGCTCGATGCCGCAGCCACGCTGAGAGGCAGGACGCAGCGCCACTGCAAAGCGGCAGATGCTGTTCTTCCCTGACCCCCGGGTCATGAACCCTTCTCCTTTTTCAGCAGAATCTAAGTTTACCTGGTCCTTTAAATACAGATATATAGTATGTTAGAAAGAGCTCTCGGATATCCTCAGCTTCTCCCTGCACGAGGAGGAAGAGCCCCCCTGACTCCTGACACCATCAGCCGTGGTTATTCTCTGCGCTCACCCAAATGCGCTGCAGCATCAACATCAGTCACTTCAAAGAGCTCTTTCATGTACCACATATTTTTTTATCCAGAAAGCCCAAGCGAAAGGCAAATCTGGCTGAAACTGGCTTTATTCGGTTTGCCACTTGTGTGGCCCCTTGGAAAGGTCTCAGAAGAGTGAACAAACTTTCCATGCGCTTTCAGTGAGCAGGTGTAAGATACAAAGCTTTTTCTGTCACCTGTTGTTAGCAGTGCAAGGTAATTAATAGCTTTGTGTTGCTCTTGGGTGTGTAGGTCCTACTGAGTAAAGGATTCCTCCCCCGCCTGCACTACAGAGAAGACCTATTCCCTGGGGGAGACAGTGCGTGGAGATGGGCAGTTTCCATTCCTCTCTGCTGAGGCTCCTGCTCGTGTCTCAGGAGAGAGCCTGCCGACCGTGCCGGAGCAGGGCATGCCACGGCGGGACCAGAAGCACGGCTGGCTTCACAGCCACCCACTCCGGCCACTGCGGAAACGTGGCCTGTCCCTCATGGCGCCCACCTCTGCAAGCAGCTGGGACCATGCCCAACTTCATCATATGGGGGATGCTCTGGGGAGCTGCCTGTGGAGGGGTCAGCTTTCCTGGGAGCAATGTTTTGATGAGGACAACCCGACCCTGTTTCAGGAGCCTGCGTGCAGGGAAGCCTGGGGAGATGTGCATACCTGTCCCACCAGCTCACCCTTCCCAACCATGCGGGTGCTCATGGAGCGAGGGATGCTGCTCTCCGACCCTTCTGACACCCGATGCAACAGCCGGGGGAGCCAGCCCAGCGGTGCCCCTTTTTGGGAAAACTTTGATTCTGCATGTCCCAGATGGAGCAGGCTCACAGGAACCTGCCTACACAGGTAGTACAGCAAAATCCTCTATTTGTGCCGTCAGATCCTTACTGTTGCCACATGTTCAACATTGTAGGTCTTTTCTACCCAGTTCTTACTAACTTCAGGCAACAGGCACCTACTTCAGGACCTTAATCACTGTAAGCTCCTTCTATCATCTAGTTCATTGTCTGAAGGAGCCCTTGCTTTCCACTAAGCACAGAGGGAGCCCACCAGAAATAGGCATCTGATCTGGGCAGTCAGGTGCCTAAAGTCAGTTGGGATAAACTCAGTCTACACCCTCAAAAATCACTAATCAAGCCTTTCCCCAACTTCTTAGTCTCCTGCAAACAGGAGATCTGATTAAAGATAATAGCTCACTTTTTTGGGAATCTTCTGATAAAGTCATGAGAGCTGATGACATTGCTTAGCATTCGAGTGGCACCTAAAGCAACATTTGTTCTTAATGATTTATGTAGATGCAAATATTCTGGCAAATTCTCTGCTCTTGGATCTCTGCAGGGAGAGGCAAGCCAGATACTGCACTCTACTGTTAACCAGAAGCCAGAAGAGAAGGGAAGGCACATACCAGATTTACTGCATATACCTTCGTTGGCCAAACAAGGCAGGCAGCCAACAGCCTATTCCATGCAGAAACCATGGCTTCATCCTGCTTTTGCAGCCAAATGAGAATGGCGAGGCATATGGCAGGAGGTTATATTTTGCACTCGATTCTTATTACAAGGTTCAAAGTTTTTTGTTTACATGCTCAAAGAACAGAGGCCAAGTCTCTTCATGCTTGTAATTACCTGGGTACAACTAGCAAGAAAGTTTGTTTTTCTCATCTAGAAAGCATTTGTCTGCAGCCAGTCACTTATAAAAGACTTTCGGGATAGTTTTTTCCATTTCTCTGTTCTTTGAATATTAAGTGGCAAGTAGAAACTGATTCCCTAGAGGATATAATACTTTCTGCTGCCACAGACTGTCGTGTACTTACCAAAAACATCGATTTCCTTTGGACCCAAAGATATTGCCATTTTTCTGATTGATTGAATGTGACTGCATATTTCCAAAATACACAAAGGTGGGACAACCACAAATGTATAATTAATGAATTGTTCTGGCCATATTTGCTACAGAAGTTACCTGAGCCTTGGCTGGAAAACAAATCCATTCTGGTCTGGGCCAAGTGCATGCCAACATTTAGTATATTTTCATTAAGTTACATGATATGAATGTTTTTAAGAATCACTTGTGTTCTTCCACTCTGCCTGCCAGAAGTGTTGCCCAAATCCATTCCCTATTTAATCGTGAAGGAATGCTGTTCAAAAGATTTGGGGTCAGAAGTGCTCAGTAAATCAATCCAGATACACTCCTAATGAGTGGTGAATTAAACAGCATTTGTTTTAAGATCAGAGGTCTCTTGGGAGACTATTTTTTATTGCAAACAGAATTGCTCACTTGCAGGTATCAAGAAGCTGGGAGTTAAAGCCTGTTAGGAAGGTCCACAAAAGAATCTGGATCATCTTTACTGAAAGCATGTGATTATGTCCAGACAACAATGATAAATAGGTGAGATTCATGTCCTCCACTTGAATACCCAGTTTCCTGAATTACGGAGAAAGAAAAATTTTGTAGCTTCAGCTGTGATGAAGTTATTCTGCATTTATATCTCCAGGTTCTTATCTTGCAGACCACGACACAGGGATTCAGAACAAGGAGTGTGGAGAATATAGCTGAGGTGGAAAGGAGATGTTTGGAGTCCACGCTGGCCAGCAGGAATGGCAGATCACTGTCACTGCTCAGAGCAGGGCGCTGGATCCCGGTGGATGAGGCTGTCCTCTGCAGGGCTGGGCTTCTTCCTCTCCTGGGGAAGGAAGGCAGGAGAAGCCAGGGCTTTTTGCTACCTTGAAGGACAATGTGCAAAATTTCAGGTGAAATGTTTTGAAATGGAAAGGATTTTGCTTGCTTGTAATGTCTTGTTTATTTCTAGCCTTCTATGTTTTTGGAAATTGGTGTTTTTTCAGAGCATTAGAAATTAATAATTCCAGCTTTCTGGTCACTCTCTAACTTCCCATTGGCCACCCTTCTCTGGACAGGCCAGCAGGCTCACTTGCGCATGGAGGTAGCAAGTGGATATAAAATGTCCCCATGCAGCCTAAGTAGCATTGTGTGGCTGCTTTACACAGGAGCAAGTGAGAGTCCCTGAACAAGCAGGAGAGGATCAGGTCCCACACCGATAGCTAGGGAGCCACACTCCATGCTAGGAGAAATTAAGAAACCCATGCATGCAAAAGGACCTGACCATACATCGTCCTTCTATATTATGAGGAAAAGTGTAGCCAATTCCCTCTGGCGTCCGGAGAAACACAGTTAGATCCTTTCTGTTTGCACATTATTATGTTTTTGTCCCACATTGCTCAGTACAATTTCATTTAATTCTAGTTTAAACAAATAGTCTGACGTTCCCTGTCCTGTCATAGTTCCACATTTGGGCAGAAATAGCCCACAACACAGTAGTGTAACACACAATCATGGCGGGGGGACACACAAGGACGAGATGACTTCCAGGTGAAGGATGTGGGTGCAAAAATTTGAAATATCCTTATAAGGAACAAGGGCTTTGAAGCTACAGTTTCCACAGAATATTTAGCAATCCATGCTCTGGGACTGAATTATTCAATTAAAAAAAGTTTTTTTAAAAAAGTGACTTAAGTCTAGTATGGGTCAAAACTTGGCGTTTTCTTTCTGTGGGAAAGCCTGACATTTCCAGGCAGTTTTCGTTCTGGATTGGAACAAAGCCTAAAAAAGTTTTACCTTTCCTGTGGAAATGAAATTCTGAAAATATTTTCTTCTGGGAAGCTCAAAACATTGTTTTTCACTTTTTCTGAAACCAAATGCAGCAGACATATGCTCACTGTAGGGGGGTTGTCTTCTCAGATGGCTGCCAAGTCTGAAATACAATGGTGTCAGAGGCGACTCCGCAGCATCCCCTGGACTGCTCCTGTGATGTGTGGTGCACAGAAACCCCTCAGTCCCATTCTTTCTTGGGGCTCCAGATCTGCCATGCGCCCTGCTGTGCAACAGAGCCTGGGAGCTGCGGCTCTTGACCCAGAGTTGTGCTGCCCATCAGGTGCTGCTGGGGGACATTGAGCCTACAAGACTGCCAGGAAAGCTTCAGTCTGGGGACGGCAAAAGTTTCCAGAATCAAAAATATTTTCATGAAACATACTGGTTTTGACATATCACCATTAATCAATTGCCAATTCCTCACTAGTTAGGAACCGTGTTGGTTCGGTGGGCAGTGAAGCACGTTATGGGTCTTGGGCACTCATAGTGGTTCTCATACCAGTCACCGGTGGGAGAACGGAGATGTATCAAAGAGACTAACCTGTGCGGAAGTACGAATGAGCTTCAAAAGCTCTGAGGTGATCTTATGGATATATACGAGCCCAGGGAATGTCACTGATGGAAGTATGAGTGTGCAGTTCGTATGGGACGGGAGAAGGGCTGAAGATCTAAAACATAGTCTGGGGCAGCCACATTAGCATTTAGGTTATTTATGTTGGTTAGGCATCTACAGCTTGTCACTGTCCTAGATATCACCCCCTTTTGAAAATGGGATTTGGACTCAAAAGTTATCTGGGCACTTTTAATAGTTTTATCTCAAATTAATAACTCTTCCAGGAGTAACTTCGGTATTTGCACATTCCCTGTTTTACAGTGGATATTATTTATCCCCACCTATGTCAGTTCACAAGGACAGACCATTCAGAAAAAAGCGTGGCTTATTATATAGCAGTGATGGATGATTTCTTTAGAGAAACCACTTGCATGTGAGAGAACAACTGTTGTGTATTAAATACGTTCCCTGTATTGTGCATAGAGTTCATAGCTGTCGGTGAAATAAAAATCCAAAGAGAGAGGGAAAGAGCAAGCAAGCTCATGAAATTACATGAGATATCCACATAAATACCAAAGAATACACCATGATTTTTGTTATTACCGTGAGCACCTATGGAAGTCATGATGATGTGGTGCTTGAGAAACTTGGCAAATGGGTTGGTGTGTGCCTGGGACTTTTTGTTTCTGCCTCGTGCCTGGGACTTTTTGTTCCTGTACTGAAGAAGAAGGTTGAAAACTCTGCGTATTGAGGAGTTAGTTACTCATAAAGCATTAATAGCTGGAGAGGTGCCAAATCATTATTGTTTTTTCTGGAAAGGGTACTAGGTATTATTCAACAAGATAAGATTTTCTTTCCATGTGTCCATACCAGCTCAATATTGGAAGATGAAACACATACCTAGGGGATTACAGGCCCAGAAAACACCTTTTCCAGGAAAACGAGCTGAGTGAATCACTTCAGACAAAAAAGTGTTGAAATGTTAAACAAGTGCTCTCTTGATTTAATGTTCTTGTTAATTATAAAAAAAGCTCTATGAAAATGGAGACAAGTTAAGACTGATATTGTTTTATGGAACTACTATTTTTAAGGGAAACAATGAAACTGGCCACATGACCTCCAACTATTCTGAAAAAGGGGTAGAAAACGTATTAGGAAAAAATTGGTCCTGTACTATTTTCCAGTGACTGAACAGTCAGAATTGTCATAGCCTCGTGGTTTCTGCTACAGGCCAGCTAACAAAGACACAGCTTAGTAGACCTCCGGCTAGCAGAGTTGTTTTCAAACTTGGGGCCAGCCAGGATTTCTCTGGACAGGTTTTGAACCTCGGAGATGGCACAACTTGGCCATACCTTCAAATGAGACTCATCGCCATGTGGAGATCCCCCAGAGACCCTTCACAGCATGGGAGCCTTTAGTTTACAAGTCAAGTGAGCTTAGATGACCACACAGGCTCTGTGCAGTGTCCCTCATTTAGTCTTTTAAAATTATTATTAGGGTCCTTCACATGATGATTCTGTTTCCCGAATTCAGTGCGCCCACGAGATGGGGGGGGAGTGGGAGGATTCTCTGTTTCCTTCCCTTCTCCCACGGGCTTCCTGCATGCGTGCGTGTGTGTTCGTGTGTGTATTCGCATGCCTATGCACAAAATGGGGGCTGGGAGCCTTAAAAGGGCAAGAGCTCGGTGCTGGTGGCTGTTGACAGGACAAGGAGAAGAATAGCTGAGCTGAGAGAGCTCCAGACAGACCCCTGCCAGCGGCAGAGGAGCACAAGGAGCCGACTGCACCAGCTGGGATTTCTTTGCCAGTTACAACCAAATTTGGGAATTTGTTTTGTAAAAAATCTTTGCATTTAAGAGTTGAGAGAAATGGAGTGCTTGTGTCCCAGAAGCCCCAGGGGCCAGCAGAGGTAGGAAGAAAAGTAAGATTTGGGCTCAGTAAGCATAAGGAAAGGGGGAGAGTTTCTGGGAGGAATATCTGACCACCCAGATATGTCTCTAAGACACTGTCATGTTTCTGCTCCTTATTTAAAAGAGCTGGAGTGCTTTGGGGCTTTTTTGGACAGTGAGGGGGTGGTGGAGAAGAAGTGGTGGAGAAGAAGAAGGCTGATGGCAGCAAGTATGTGGCAAGATACTGTTAGGCTGAATCTAATAAAAGTAACAGCATAGATATCTCAGGCCTTTCTGCCAAGCCATAAGGGTGTGATTACTTTGCTTGGAATATGCTGTAATCTTCCCTGAATCCACACATATTTCAGGTGCAGGAGAGCAACTTTCTCCATAGTTTTCTCTGACTCTGGGCAGATTCACCAGTTTTTCCAAGCTGATGCTTTATTGTGTTTCCCTTCTCTGTTTCAGCTCTTCTTGTAAAGCCCTTTTATTTAAGTCCCAGTAAACTCTTGTAAGTAGACAGGTTAGTCCTTCCTGCTCCTTGACATGGGACATTTAGTTTCCCGGGTCTCTGGACAGCAAGTTTAAGTTGGTGACACCTCATTTTGCCAGCAGGAAATCAAACCCAGCCCATCAGACTGCCAGTAAATAATTGCCAAAGGATTGCATGAATATTCAAGCGTATATGGGCATCTTTAGCATGTAGTCCTTTAATCCAGGGAAATAAGCCAACAGCACCACAAGTACACTACATAAATGAGTATGTTTTGGTCTACATATACTTATAGGGTATGTACAGGCATGTATTTAGAGAGAGAGAGAGAAAGGGAGAGGGCAAGAGTAAACTCATCTGTGGAAAGCCAAATAAGGCAAGATAAGAAATGCAAAACCCCGTTACACAGGCTTGTGCTGGTTGGTGGCACAGCAATTACATCCCAGTTTAGGCTGCCGGGGGCTCACAGGCAGCTTCAGCAGCAGGACCGGCCCGTTGACTTCCCGTTAAAAGTCACCCCCGCAAAAAGGCACGGGCATGTAATGAAATCATTGCTACCAGCTGAAAAGACCCTTCCCTTGGCTCAGATGCAGGGCACTGATGTGGCAAGGCACCTTCCCAAGTAGCAGCAGATGGTGGCCTGCCCTTTCCAGCCCTCCTTCCCTTGCTTCTCCTCCCTTGGGGAGCGCCTCTGCTGCCACTCGGCTGCAGGCAAACTCAGGCAGCACAGCCCTCAGCTGTTTGGTTGGCCCCACATGGCTCTGATTTCCAATTCTGCACAAGCAACAGCCACCAGCCCTGGAAGCCAATTAGAAAGTCTGTAAAATGCCGCCGGTTACAAGGCAGTTTTCTGCTGAGTGCATGGCCTGGTACTGATCACTATGGGCTCTAAGCCCAGGCTTTTCTTCTTTTGCTTCAATTACAGGGCCTTCAAAGCGTCTTGTGTTTTCAGTTGCGATTGTCATCACACTTCAATGCAGTATGTGCCATGGCACGTGCGTGAGCACAGCTGGGTTTCTACACAAAACCAAAGATATTTGCTTTACAGGCCTGTACATACAGTCCCCACAATCTGCCAACAGCCAAATGTGTTGGGCTACCATTTCTAGTGGAGGATCAAAGAGTATATTTAAATGCTTCTAATTCAACATCCAAGTAACTACAGACAGTCACAGGCAATGGGGGTGGCAGGGGAGTTGGTGAGAGGAAAAGGAGGTATTAAAAGAGCGTGTTTGCTGGGTGCACATGTACAAATTCGGCTGGCTGTGTGAGCCTGCTGGGTGGGACACATGCTTTTTGGTTACTGCACCCAGAAGGGTGTTCCCACTGCCCAGGCTAACCCCCTCTTCCCACTACGTGCCCTGGGGCCGAGCCACAGACCTGGGCAGGATGCCCCGTGCTGTGTGCAGGAGAGCCCATGCCACCCGCCTGGGCAGCGGTGGGATTCCCAAGAAAGGGCGATTGAGCACACCGCCTCCAAAGTCCACCAGCGGCACTCAGATGCATGCAGGCAGGGCGGGCAACCCCTGGACCTGCTGCACCTCCTCCTGCCCCGACACAAGCAAGGGCAGTTTTGTCCATGTGATGAAGACCTGGCTTCCCTTTCCTGCCCTGCCTGGGGACTGGTTTGGGCCTAGGCAGTGAAAGAGGAGTGTATTTCTGGTCATCTGGTGGGAATCGCCTCTCCTTCTTGCTCCATGGTTCCTCTCCAGGCAATGAGAGAGGTTTGGCAGAAGCCAGGAAGACCCAAGGCACTTGGGCAAGCAGCCACTTAGGTGAGAGAGGCTGGAAGCTTTTGTCTACTCATCTTGCAGGCTTTCCTCTTTATGGCTTTGTGGCAGGAGAGGGAAAACCTGCTTCCCGTGCAGTAAACAACAACAGAAAAAGCACCTGAAAATGATAAATGCAGTAAACAACAGAAAAAGCACCTGAAAATGATAACTGGAGCAGATCAAAAAAGCGTTACATGGAACAGCCTGGAAACAGCTCCACCTCCTCCCCTGCCCCAGAGAGAATGTCACACGGGGAGATAATGATGCTGAGAGAGAATGACCTCTTTGTTGCGTTCTTTTAATGTCATCCTTTCACTTCTGTAAAATAAAGCATGTGTAATGACTGTCACCTTGACTGATTTATTTTATTTTTTACAATACAACAAATGGTGTATAAATATGAGTGTATATTATAGCAAAATCTAGACTGTGTGTTTACTGGTATTAACTGGTATAATTTATCTAAATGTAAAAAAATTAACCAAACTGCTCAAATTTTAGTGTATCAGAATGGCATGTTTCAGCGGTCCTGGCCCAGTGCTGGGAAAGCCGCATAGACCCCGGCTCCGGCTGCAGGTGTGTCCTGCAGGAAGGGACTCTGGTTCCTGAGTTATGGAGATATTTCGGTGCAGGTGCTGAGCTGGCATCTGCATGGCACAAAACTGCTGCAGGTTGGGAGCCACCACCAAAGCTGAAGCGGGTGATATAGTGAGGGGACACCCGCAGCAGTGGCAGAAGAAGAGCTCTCTGAGCCATGGCTGGGGTTATCCTTGGTGGTTGCTATCAGCCCGTGAGGGATGTGGCAGCTCCCCAGCAGAGCTACACAGAGCAGCTCAGCTCTGGTGTTCTTGAAAAGATTTAATATGCTATCCTTGGTTTAGTTGAGCACACAGCACCTGCCTTAACTTTGATTTTTCTTAGTTTTGCTTGGTTCATGCTATGCCTGCGATGTTCCTTAAAAAGTCTTTTTCTTTTTTGATGAATGTGTACAGTAGCAATTTACCAGATCAGAAAGGATTTACTTTCTTCTTTCTTTAATGTATTTTAAAACCAAAATGTACCTCTTTTCTTTTCCAGGGTTAACATAAGAGACCCGATCTTGTAATAACCCTGTTTCCTGGTAACGATGCAGAACAATGGACAGTGGTATGGAATAATTCTTTCCATACAGGAGTTATAGGCTGATTTCATTGCCGGTAGAAAATACAGGACTGTAGCAATTATCATAGCTTTAACCACTTCTCCACGGTTTGTGGGTTTTCCTCTGATCTAGGATACCGTATGCGTAGCTGGGAAGTTGCAGCTAGCTACAGTACCTGTCAGTTTGAATTCCAGCAAACAAGTTGTACCAGATTTATGGTGTCCTGGTAAATGACTCCTTTTACGGAATATCTGTGCTCATAAAATAGGGTATAATATCAGTCGAAAGTCCAAATTCACCCTCTTTGTCCAGCGAATAGGACTTATCCAGCAGCTAGAAAGAGAGTGAGAAGGTGGTCAGTCACCTAAATATTGGAGCTTTCTCTCTTTAGCATGCCACCAAGTTTATGGGATATCTTTTCATGTACTGTTCATCCTGACTCACTAATAATTTGGATTAAACCATCAGAAATGCATCAAATTGACACCGAAGAGCTGGTAGCTGTCTGCAGGTATCAGTGAGCAGCTGGCTGGTTTGAAAGCATTGTAATGGTGATACACCCTCCTTTCTCTGTGCTGTAGGTACACCCGGAGTCCCCAGCCAAGCCTGAGGACCTGCGCTGCCTGCACAGGCAGAGGCGATCCTGCCCTACAGCACTGCAACGCGGGAGTGGACTGGTGGAAAAGTGGGAGAATATAGCCAGGATGGGATGAACCAAATTCCTCTGGATAGTTGGCTGCTTAACTGCACTGAAGCCAGCGTCAATTAAAATACAACCAAAACATCTTTAGCAATCTGGGCTTGAGGATCTGGGCTCCTTCAGAAGTAGCTTTGTTCCTCTGCCCGGAGATGTCTGGGCTGTGTAGACAGCCTCCCTTCCCTGCTGCAGATGCACACTTCGGATCAGGAAAGCACAACAGTTCATAAAAATGGCAGCGGGTACTGCCCCGCTACACCCATGGGCTCAAAGGGCCGTTGGTGAAGGTGATGCTGCCGCAGGCTGGACCCCGGAGTTCTGCTTCTGCTTTTGTTTCCCCACCCGCTGGCGATGGGCAACTGCTCAACAATCACATCTATTTTTCTGGTTTGTTTTGTTGTGACTGGTAAAGCAACAGTAAAAGCAGCTGTGGTTAAATCAAATTTTGTCTTAGTGGCAGGGAGAGAGAAAGCTGGTCACGCTTCATTAGCAAAGGTTGGTTGATTAGAAGAAATTAATTAGTTTTCTCTGTCCCACTGCACTGTCTCCTGACGTGCCAAAGAGAAGACTTGCAGGAGACAAAGGTCCTTCATGTCACTGTCAGGTTTTTCTCTTGGTGGTGTTGAGGAAAGGCCTGATACCACAGCAGGAAGGAGGCTGGGGACAGATGTGCAAGATGTGTGTGTGAGTGTGAGCTTGTGAGATATGCGTGTGTGAGATGTGAGTGTGCAAGATGTGTGTGAGAGGGTGCAAGGTGTGTCAGCATAAGCATGCGAGATGCATTTGTCTGCAAGATTCACGTGAGCATGAGTGCACCGCAGCGGCAGGGGCAGCTGTGGGGCAGGCGGCCGCAGCCAGGGCTCGGGGGCGTGGGGAGGCCGAGCTGCCCCTTGGTGCGGGAGAAGCACCTTCCCGAGGCAGTGCTGCTGCTCACGCTCTCACCTCCGCCTCCCGCGGCTCCTCAAGACTGATTTTCATCTCGCGTTTTGCAGCTGGACTCCTGGGAGTCACCTTTTTAAAGATGTACGATGATGAATCAGCTGTAAATTAAGCACCCTGTTAGGATATGATCACAGGGACAAATAAAGGACGTCTCAGTCGGTCCTCTGAAAGTAAATTAGTTAGTTAACTTAGGATATTTTAAACCAAATCCTTATTGGTTAATGACCAGATTTGGTTTGCTCCAGTCATCACCAATTGCTGGAATAAAAAAAAAAAAAACAACTTTAAAGATATGAGTCATGAGGAGAGCTGGGATATATCACTAACACATAGTTGACAATATTTCCTGCATCGGTTCACAAACCGCCAGGATGTCCCTGGTGAACTATACGCAGTCCATCACGCTCTCAGGGGGAATATGTGTGCCGTCAGTCATTGGCAGCATAGCGGGGAAACCAACAATGAAATAAAAACCTCGGTAAACCCAATGGAGGTTGCGGGATGCTAGAAAACTCCATGAACAGCTGAAACGCTGCTGCCGAGCAGATGATCCAGAAATTGAATAAGGCACTGGGACACAGAAGGCTGGCTCGTTTGTGTGAAATCCTGTGCTAGCCTCTGGAAAGACCCTCTGCATCCTATGGAAAGGGCACGTTTGGTAAGAGAAGAAACTGTGGGCTCATGTCAGCATTTGAGATTTATAAACAGAGATTTGGGAGAGAAAAATTCAGACGCCATTTAAATGCATTGAACTAGAACAGATTTCTGGAGAGGGAGAGGGAATAAGGGGAAAGGCTGAATTCTTTAATAGAGTTACAATAACTTTGTAGTGAACAGCTCGTCTCCACTTTTTTTAAAAGGTAAGTTTGTTTTCCTACAGTGACACACAGTGAACATACAATATTCCAAAGGTTACCTACTGACTGATAAAAAGTGGAAGTTATGTGCCATTGGAAATGACATATTTTTACTTTTTTTTTAGGTTCTTTTAGCAGAACAAAAATTGTGATGAGGAAAGTTTGATTTGATTTATGGCAAACCACTTACTAGTCCAACAATATTAGCCTCTACATACCCCTGGTGCTTTGCAAGAGTTCTTGTCCCTTAGTCTCCAGAATTAACCGTGGTTGGACTCCTTGTCCCAGCCGCCTTCCAGGATGCCCTCAGATCTCATGGCAATGAATGTCTGTGCCACACCGCAGGAACTAACCCCTCTGAGGAGACTAACCAGAAAGCGGATCCTTTTTTGTTACATTCTTTGTGTTTAGAAAAGCAGGATTGCATCTCCTGTGTAACACAAAGAAATACTGGGGGAAAGTTCCACCTTTTTTCTCCTAGCAGATACAATAAATGAAATTAGTTAATAAGATTTGAAAATATTCATAAAAGTTATCCCACGTGGTTTCTTCAGGTTCCTTCAGTACTGCACATTAATATCAACACGGTCCTCTCCAAGACTCTTGTCCTTCTCTTCAGTAAGTCACCTATATATGTCTTTGCCGATGGAGAGCTTAAAACACTTGATTCTCCACCCAAGCCTTTAAAACCCGGAGAGTGAACATGGCCACATCAGCACCAACTGTGCCCCACATGAAAGCCCACAATTGTCTGACTCCGTTGCAAACAAAATCTTATTCACAGGAAAGTTCATGAGAAAGTGAACAGGAAGGTTCACTCAGCTCCACCTTTTAAATGAAGACTGACAGCAGATATGAAAATGGCTTTTGTTTTCAATTTCATTCCATATGGTTATGGAGCGGCTGCAGGATCAAACTATTTGTACCTGAAAGAGAACATTCTTTCTGTGGATATGAAACATCCAAGTATTTGCAAAACTTAAATTTTAAGAGAAGTGAATAATTCTGTTTTTACTACCTTTTCAGCCGCCCTGGAAATATAGACCATCCTGCACTAATGAGTTCCATTTCAGGAGTCTTTTTTGTTTTGAAAAGCAGATGCAGAAGTTCAACCTATAGCCTTTCCAGATAAGAGAAGGAAGCCTGCTTTTATGCGCACAAGTATAACATTCTGTCAATAATTTGCATATGGATACTTTGTGTGCATAATTACATGCCTGTGTCATCACTGGTGTATTCTGATGTTGGATATTCAATACTTAGTAACCACCCAAGTGCATTTATCTTTGCACATTATTTTCAAGGTCATCCTAATTGGAATCCTATAAATATGATTGTTAAAAAATGTATTTTATTAAACAAACTGCTGTACTCTAGAGGAAAATGCAGTTGGCTGTAGGATGAGACACTCGGTTCTGCAGAGATAATGAAAAAAGTCTTATCTAAATTCAACTGGATTAAGATAAAGATACGTCAGTAAATTGAATGCAACATCCAAGACTGGATCTCTGACAAGAAAATTTATGCAATTTTATGACGTTTGCTATTTAATGGAAAGGAAAAGCTATTCGCAATTTAGCATGAAGGGGGAAGAGCCCTTTACCTCAGAGTCACCCTCTGCCCAGACCGTGCTCCCAGCCTCCAGCTTCTCCCACCACTTCATCTCCCCCCCCTTCCCTGCCCACCTTTCCCTCTTCCCCCACTGTCTCTTCACCGGGGGGCCAGAGGGAGCTTCCAAACTCTCCTGTCTCCCCTGAAGGTTGGTCTTGAGGCTCTTTATGATGGGGGCAGGAGAGGGAGAAATGTGGGCCGGTGAAGGGTGGAGGGAAGCCATCAACCATGACCATGATGCTGAGGGCCTTGGGCATCCAGATGGGTGCAGAATGAGGAGAAGTGCACCCAGGGCTGCAAAATGCTGTGGAGCTGCTCCCTGTCCTTGGGGACACACAGAGAGGCTGTGTGGGTCTGCTCAGGGTGAGACATGGGGAGGGGAAGGCTGGGAAGTTCCTGGGTTATCCCATGCATTGGTGCCTCTCTCCCTGCATGCAGAGGCAAGAAAGGAGTGAGGTGATGACCATCAATGTGATGAAAGGAAGGATGTTGGGAGGCATGCTACCATGGCAGGACCCAGGATGAGCAGCCAGACCTGGACTTCATATCAGATGGTGACTTTCGTGGCAGAAAAGTTGAGTGTTAGGAGCTGGCTGCAGCTGGACATTGCATTGATGGAGCTGGCAGTGAGTGGTGCAAAAGGGAAACTGAGGTCGATGAGCCAGCTCCAGAAGGACCTTTGTGTTCTCACCCTCAGTCAGTCAGGACTAACTACGCCATGTGAAAATGTGGAAGAATGGTATCTGTTCATCTATCACATGGCCAGGATCCAGCCCAGCCAGACTTCTGGGTGGCTGCAAGCGGCAGGCCAGCGAGGCAGCAGCCCTGCGGAAGAGGCAGATATCCCTGTCTCTGCAGTTTCTGAGCCCAGACCCACACCAGCCTCGTTCCCCTGGCTAAGCGTGGACCTCCGAGGAGTTTCGTGTGGCTTTCCCTGGAGAAGGTCTATCGACCGGTCCCAGCGCTTCGCTGGAGCAGATAACGGTGTCTGGAAAGACCGTCATTATCTCGCGTGCCGTCTGGAGGCCAGGGCTCCCTTCCTGTCTGGCCTTCGAACTGTGCTCGGCACTGTCTGCTCACAGCCATGGCTGCCACCGGCGGGGGGGGGGGGGGGCCCCCCCTGCCACCGGCGGGTCGGGAGCTCATCTCCCGCCTCACAAATCCCTCACTCAAAACTACTGTCATGTTTGCTTTCTTCACTTTTTTCTCTTCTTTTAAAAAGCAAAGTGACATAAATTCGCTCTCGTAATATGTGTCAAGTGAAGACCATCTGCATTACAATGTGGTCCCTTTACATGAGAGATGGAATTAGCTTTGACATGAGGTAGAACAATACTCATGGGAGAGGGAGATCTGCATCCCCCTCCCAAGCCCCCTGGTCTTCCCACAAAAGCACTGGCAGGCTCCGGAGCCAAGAGCTGGCCCACGTGGACCCTGCATACTTGTGTTCTGAGGACAGCGAGAGGACATGTTTATTGGCGAGCAGGCACACATATACTGTGTCCAAAAATGGCTTCAGTCGCTGTGGTGCATAGAATCCTGAGCGAAGAGTGTGGCAGCCAGGGCCCTGCCGGCCTCTGGCCCTCCCTCCTGGTGAAGGTGGTACAGGGCCTTTGTCCTCTCTCTTTGCTGACACAGTATAGCCTCTTGAGAAAGTATACCTTGGAGGCGTCTTGCAAGGGCTGCTATTAGCTCCACCTGAGGAAAGTATTTTCAGCACTCAGTTTCCCAAATATTTGGTTTCCCAGCCTTTTCGCATTGCCTGAGGCAGGCTGCAAGGCTGTTTCAGCTCCGGGCGGGATGTGGGTGGCCAGAGCTTCTCTTCCCAGGGCTGCCGGAGCGCAGCTCCCTTGACCGACTGCAGCCATGACACCTGTGCCAGGACCCTCCAGCAAACAGCCTGAGCACAAAGCCTCAGGGGATTTGTTTTGTATAACTTTGTAAAGTAGGTGCCTGGCCAGCTCCAAGTCGCCCAAGCTCTCTATACAAACACTGCCGAGAAAAAAAACACCTTGAGAGGTGCCCAGCAATCCTTAGACTCCTTTTGCTGCTTCTCACCCAGACTTGCGACTGCAGTCAGTAGGTTAGCCACGGGCTTCAGCGAGAGCAGGATGTCATCGAAGCAGTGGATGTGGCTTCTCATGGTGCACAATGCTCATGGCATACGGGAGATGAGCAGCAAAGAATACGCAGATTTGAGTCGTGCACGCTGCTAAAATACTCACCACCAAATACAAGTGTCTGCTCAGTGAGTATTGTCGTCTACACAGTTTGTTAATGCACACAGCCACTGTCAGCAGCCCTTCCTTTCCATTATTACTTGCTATGTTACTTTATTCATGTAACGCTGCTCCATACAAAAATCTCCCTAATCCGTTTCAGGTGGGCAATGGGTACCGGCACCCTCTCCCATTGCTCGGTTGTGCTAGTTCCTGAGGATTACAAATGAGGGCCATCTGTAGTCCCTACTATTTGTGGAGATGAAAAGGAGCTTAACTTAATGTACTTTGGCAGAGTAATAGGGAAACATCAATCACAGGGTGACATGTTAGTTCATATGCACCAATAGGCTCATGTTTGTAGCTGGACACATTAAGTAGATCTGTTTCTTTAAAGACGAGTCCATCACTTACAGACAGGCATTTGGAGCTCTAGCATACAGGACACTTTTAAGAGATACTTGATAAAGAGCTTGAAAATGTAAGTAGTGACATGAAGCTAAACTCTGGCTCATTTTCTTCAGATTCCCTATTAATATGAGCCTCATAAAGTTGAAATTGGGGTCACTTGGACAGTTATTTTAGCTAAAACAGATGGAGTTGTGGTGGCTGCTCCTAAAGAAGCAACTTTTACTATAAGTTACCACACACTGTCTCTGGGATAAATATATTTTCCTGTACTACATCATTTGGGATTGTGTGGTAATTGCTGGACCAATGCTGATTATTTAATGGCAACCATGCTAATAATTTCCATTAAAAAACTATTCTGAAATAGTTCACGGCAGTGAAGAAAAAAATGTATTTTCCTCACAAATGCCAGAATCAAACAGTTTCTTAATTTATTACAAGAGCATAAAAATTGAGCATCCTCTGAATTACTATTTTCCCCATGTAACAAAATATTCTGCATGAAGAGGGATTATTAGACCCCCTGAACTTCCCTTGTAAGTAGAGCACAGCTGTGCGAACAATTCACAATGAATAATTTATTGGATGAAGTTCAGCACTTTTTTGACTTGTGAACTCTTCAGAAGCGGTTCAGGACTTCCTTGTTATTGATTGTTATGCAAAATTTTTCACAAATTTCTTCAGTAAATCCATCTTCAAATGGTTCATGAAAAATTCATTTCCATTACTTAAGTTCAAAATTCTTCTTGCGTTAGGTCGGCAGCACAACTCAGGTGAGGTGACTTCTGTCCCTTGAATTGACGACACATAAAATTATAGATTAATTCCCATTTTCTGCTATTGGATATGCAATTTCTAAAGAAGCAAAATACTTGACATATGTAGGAATAATTAGCTGAGGAGCAAAGTTGCTACTTGTTATCACTACTTTTAGTCACTTTTAGTAGCCTACCGAGCAACCAGGACTGGGGCCCCCCTCCAGCAGATGCAAAGAGGAGGCGGTGGGAAGTCCATTTCCCAAAGAGCTTATGGCTGCAACCAGGACCACAGGTGAGGAGGTGAGGAGGGAATGATAGCAGGAAACATCATGTTAGGCTATTACGGTTTTGAAAGGAGGTAACGTAAGAGGGGGGATAAGTTATAAAGAGAGAAAAATGAAGAGAATAAAAGGTGTATCGGAGGCAGAGGCGCAGGGTAAGAGGACCAGATGTGGAGTGAAGCTAAGGTAAAGAGGTCACAATGAAAAGAGAAGGATGATTTCTCTTCCCTCCTAAGCATCAGCCATTACTTGCCAAAATCAAGCATGCAATGGGAGCTGCCTCTTTAAAAGTTGTTTTCATCTGGGGATCAGGAAAGGGAAAACCCAACAGCTCCCACCGCTGCCAGGAACAGCCTGGGCAGGTGCTGTGGGAAGTGTCCCACAGCTTTGCTAATGCATCTCAGGCATGATTCAAAAAGCCCTGGCCTTCATTACTCTTGCAGTTCCTTGAGCAAGGCATGCTATTTGTAGTGAATAATGCCAAGTTCTGCAACGAGAAGAAGATGCAGATTGGCCCAGAGAATTCAAGCTCACTTTGGTTTAAAGGAGAAATGAAAGGAGCCACATTTGTGATTGAAACCCAATCAGCTCTTGATCACCTGGGAACAGCGCATCCAGGTTGCAAATTAGCTGTGCCCTGATAAAAATATTCCCAGCCATCTTTCCCACCCCCCCTTGATGTTCATTCTTCATCAAAACGTCATTTTTAAAAGCTAAATATACTAAATATGTTCTTACAGTCCAATTTACATATGTTCTGTATTAGTCTATTGAGAATAATATTGAGAGTTGACTGGACATGGAAAAAATGCAAATGACTTCAGTGGACAGTACCAGTGGACTGTTTTCCTTGGTGCATATGGAGGTAAAGGCTAGATATAAACCACAACTGATTTCTATTAGCTGGCTGAAAAGCAGTGCGAGCACTTATTAGCCTTCCACAGCTAAGAAATCACTTTTCATTGAGGCAGGCTCACAACGCTGTGACTTCTGAGCCCACCATAGGAGGATGACGGGATGCACTTACAGTTCATTTCTCTGTGGTTTTCTTCCAAAAGTCCTTTTGCAACGGGCCCGTAGTACAAAGCAGGCAACCGCTAACCTGCATCTTGGTAGACCCCAGGGAGGTGGTGTTGGTGCTCTTTGAAGCTACCAAAGGCAAATAACCACGGGGGGAACATCGCCAGCTGGGTGAGTGACAGTGATAGCAGTCATCACGTTGCTCTCACCAGGATGCTGAGTCAGGACAAAGGGCACAGCAGGAATCAAAAAGACATAACCAGCTCCCTGTCCTCACATCCACACTCATGTGGAGCCCTGGTAAGGGCTAAGGGTGGGTGGCATGGGGTAGTCTACCGAGGGCCAGCCTAGCAGTCAGCATCGGAAAGCTAGCCAAAAAAAGCAGGCTGTGAAAAGGAATTGGAAAAGGAGGCACATCTCTAACTGAAGGCCTGTTTTCAAGGCAAATCCAAACTGTTTAAATCAGCTGAATCACAGTATTTAACAGAGAGTGAACGTGGATCTTAATAAGACACCAGATAATGTAGCAAGGATACATTTTCCAAGTAATGTGAGGTCAATCAGAAATCTATCAAAAATGTCAAACCTGATAAAAGGAAGAAGCTGCTGCAGGCCTTGGTAACACAGGCAAATGATGAACTTGTAGCAGTAGAAAGTGTCTTTTAATGGTCCATCAAAACACCAGCATTCCTGGCTTTTTAAAAGCAATGTTTTTTTGTTTCTGGAGAAGATCTGGAAGCCCTCTCTGAGTTGGGCTGAGATTTAGCAATGTTAATTGCTGCGTGTTTGGGCTGTCACAGGGCTAAAATGTCAGAGATAAAGTGGGTCTGCTCCTCTGTTGGGTTCCCTGCACTGCACTGGGTGTCCTTGGAGCACAGTGCGGCCACTGCAGTGAAAAGCTGCTGGTTATAAAAGGAAAAGGTTATCTGCCTGCTGCATGAAACCGGGACCACGCACAATATACTTTCCAACTAGTTTATAAATATAAAAAAAAAGTGCTCTTGTTCTGTCCCATCATCAGCCTTGCAGGACTGCAAGGAATGCAATTCATTAGCATTGCAGGAATTAATAATAAGATTAATATGATTTGGCCTCCCGAATAATGCTATGAAACTCACTTTCTGCTGTCCCCTCCCTCCTGCTCATCCTTGTGCGCTCAGCTCTCCAGCCAGGGCTGGGAAAGGATGATGCTGTGACCCACGGGCTGCCAGCTGCGGTTCCCGCTCCCCTGCTTTCCCTCTTCTCTGACTGTGAGAGCAAGTGTTCAGTGTTGGGCTGACACCCTCACCCTTTTCGTTATGCCAGGCCCTGTACTGGCCCCAGGAGCTACATTATAATGTAGGAGTGTCCACTGCCTTTTTCAATTCTTTAATTCCGATCAGTTCTGCAATGAAGAAACCCAGACAATGGAGTAAGATTTACAGAAGCTGGGATATCTGCTGTATTTTGTTCCAGAACAGGTCTAAGCAACACAACTGAATGACCATGCTTATGCTCCTAACGTGTCTCAAATATTAGTCCCAATCCATTCCACTGAGTTTTGAAGTGGTGTGATTTACCTGACATGTGCCACAAGCTAAGGTCAGTTACCTGCAGTTCAGCTGATGTATCTGAGTCATGTCCCTCCTGATGTATCCAAACTCTTAATTACAGAGTCTTTCAGCCCAGTGGAACAGATTCGGTGCCTGATCCATCCACATTTTTTCTAGACAATCTGTCATGAGTGAGATAAGACTTTGAGAAGGAGAGAACAGAAACAAGAAAGCGAGGAGAATGGTAAAAAGAGAAAGATGGCATAAGAAGGAAAGGAGACCTTTCAGGAAACAAGAAGATATATTTAAGTCAAAGGAAAATTTTGGCACAAGGACAAATGGACATTAATGGGTCATGAAAAATGCAGTCTGGAAATAGGAAGAAGGAAAATCAGAACAGCAGAGAAATGAGGTTTTGAATAGTCTTTTGTAGGAATAACAGCAGCAAATAACCTATCTTTTTTTTATGAGGGAGTTGGGGTTTTTTAAGAGGGAGAGGCTTTTAAGAGGGAGTTTATGAAAGGGATTACTTAGTGCGATTGCCCATCATTCTGGGAGACTAGACTAGTGATCCAGGAGTCCCTTTTCAGGAGTCTGATGCTTTATGAATGGTGCTTAATGGCAAGAAGGAAATAAGAGGAGAAAGAGTCAGAAGTAGGTAGTGGATATTGTTCTCTCGAACAGAAAGAAACAACATTTGGGCCGGTTGAGGGCTATCTTGTGTTTAAAACATAATGACTAAAACTGTTAATGACTGTTTTCTGTTCTCTTTTCAAATGTGTATTTCTTTACCTGTGAAAGGTTCAGCCACCAGAATCTCTTTTCCTTTTGGGCAGTAAATGATGTGTTCTCAGAACAGCCTGTGTTAACGGTCTGTTTTAGAAATGAGGGGGATCCAGTAGTCATCTTCACTCTGGACAGGAACCTACTGATACAGGGATTTCTTATTGCTAACCCTAGATCAATACAGTATCACTTGCAGAGACAGTAATGCAAGGAATGCATAGAGTGTACAATCCAAATGTGTTTCAAAATGTAAAGTATCATGGGATATGCTTATTGCCATGACTTTGAGCAGATCTCGTACTTCACAAGAGGCAAAACCTCCTTTTGTTTGATGTTCTTTTATTTCCCTTTTCCTACCAATGATGGTGGTGAAAACTCTGGTTTTTTTTCTCAGATACAATTACATGTGTTGGGCATTTCGCTGCTTCATGAGACCAGGCGCAATGGCCAGGTGCAAGGCCACCCTGCACAGTCATGCCTTTGTCCCCTTCCCCAGGGCAGCTCTCCCACTGCATTGGGGCCATCTCTGCCCCTGGAGGACAGTGGGAACGAAGCTTGCCTCTGAAGAAAGGGGCGATTTATGGAGAGATTACGGTGAAACCCACCCACAGAAAAGGCCAAACCCAGACCTGAGAGCGGCAGGGTATGGTAAGCACCCTGTGCCAGGCTCCCTGGGCTGCCCTGCCCTGGGGAGGCTGGGGCAGAGGACGTCCCGATGGGGGGTGCTGCCTCGCACCTAGCTGCAGCCTGTCTGCCCCACACAGCTGGTCCCGAGCGCAGTCGGAGGTTACTTGCTATTGCCAGCAAACGTCCACCAAGAGCAAGACACGGGCTATGGCACTGTGTGGCAAATAAATGACATTGACACTGATGCAGTCGCTCTCAAAGGTGTGTGGGGAGAGGCTTGTGCCATCATGAAGCCGTATCACACACCACATCATACGTGTGTGCAGAGGCACACGCAGGCTGGCAATGCTGATGCCAGCAGAGGGGCTAATCTCCCACATCCCCCCTCCCCAATTTGCTCATGCCTGAAGTGAAAGCCTAGCTTGGGGGCAGCCTGCAAAGCCTCATAAGTACATAAACACACCAAAGACTTTAACACAAAGCACGTCACGTCCCAACAGATGTTCCCCAGCAAGGTCCCTGGGGAAGCACTGTAGGCTGGTATGGGTCCCGGTGTTGCTTGCCTGCAGGAGGAATTGAACGTGAGTTTAATCCATGCAAATCTCAGACTTCATCAGAAATGCTTGTTATTATTTGGTGCCCAGCTTTCAAAATATACAATCCAATTACACAAACTTGTCATCTGTAATGTTGTGTCTCTCCATTCTTGCCCTTGTCTTCTTAGTATGCGTCCCCTCTCTTGACAGCAAAAGCTGTGCTTAAAAATCCAAGGGAATAAGTGTCTCTAGGTGGGAGGCTGCTGAAATTACTTGAAATTTATTTCTCGTCATTTTTTCTTAAGGGAAAAAAGAAGGCGGCTTCCCCAGACACTGGGAAAAATCAGACTTGTCAGTTTGACTTCACTGAAGGGGAAAGACTCCGAAACTCCTTTAAGGAATCAAATAGGGAACACTTGGAAAAGCAGAGCTTGATTAAAGACAGCTAACATCAATTCAGGGAAAGGAGATCATGCCTAACTAATTTGTTGGAATTCTTTGAGGAAATTACTGCCCTGGTAAGGAAGGGGAAAGGATATTATAGACTCCGTTTTTCAGAAAGCATTTGACAACATTCTCCACTGTTGGTTAAAATGTCTAAGGTCTGAAGTCATGGAATAGAAGGACAATGAGCATATTGGACTGAAAACTGGCAAAAGAGGAGGAAAGAAAGGGTAACTATGAATGGGAGCCTTTCATTTTAAAGAGGGGGATGTAAGAAGGATCAGGGAAGAAACCACATTTTGAGTTTGAAAACAAGATTTCCCAAGGTTACTGAAGACACTCCTGAACCTTGGGAAATACAATTAATAATGAGGAGCCGTGCAGACAGATGGAGAAAGGAATGGTTTGTGTTACCACGGTATCTTGGAGAGCAGATAGAAAGGGAAAGACTTTCTTGACTGCTCTGCTAAAACATATCTGTCACAGTTTGAGTGATAATATGTGTTAAATTCCACAGACACAGGAAAAGACACAGAATTTCACACTGCAGAAACTAAAGGTGGCCCACCTTTCCTTTCTTCATGTTAATGATTACTCCCATGCACTTAAGCCTTCTTTTTTTAAGAATGATCTTATCACATGCAATTGCACACAAGTGTTATTACTTAGGATCTTCTCGTAAGGCAACAATTTCACTTCAGGTTAGTACTGTCTCATTAAATAGCATAGGAAGCATAGTTCTGCTTTGAGTCTTTGCTTTGGGGAAAAAAAAAAAAAGCAACTGCTGCTCCTTCACACTAAGGGCTTGTCTATAATCATGTACACTGAAGCATGTGTTGAAACACATTTTAACTAGTAGACGTGATAACCCTGTCCCGCATGGTGTAAGTTAAATCATAAAAAGCTGCTGTCATTCCTGAATTAGAGTACATGTCTATACTGACCTTGAGACACTGGACCAGGGAGCAGGCTTCAGCCTGGTGTGTTCATGTAGCTGCCTCTGAGCCACCAGCATCCACCAGCTGTGGGCATCCACACTGGTCAGGCTCAGGCTGCCTACACACCCCTGTTTGCCCTTGTAGCCAGCAACATCTTGGGGAGAGTCCTGCAGCCTTGACACTGCTTCAAGAGACTACCAGAAAGGGGTAGCCCTGCTTGGTGCACTTCAGCCCTGGGCCACAGCTAACAGCCCTGCCCTTGGCTCTGTGCACGGTGAACCACAGGCACTAGGGCTTGCAGAGCAGCCTCCTTCACTGGGAGTTTTCTCTAATGTGGGCACACAATCCCTGCTGCGGGTATGGTCTTCTCCAGGGGAGAGGGAAGGCAGCAGCACAAAGACTCCTACGTCTTAAGCCACTGTGCAGTTCACCAGGGGATGCCTGCCACATTCCTTAAACTCTGTATTCCCACCTTTTCAGGGTGGCTCACCCCACCTGATGTTCTGCCCAAAGAAAAAGCAAGCTGTTACTTGTGTTTAGCTGTCAGGTATGGTCCCTTCAACATGTTTTCCATACACCGTTTGAAAGCCATTCTTTTATGTAACGCCACCTTTGCTGCTAGGATATTATGGGCAAGAGTACTTCACTCTCCTGATTACACTGTGCTTGGAAAGCAAGCAATAGGTTAAGTGGTGTGATTACAAGACTGCTTCTCATGGGCTTTAATGTACATGGGAGAAGTTACCTTCTTCTATCAGTGAGAGCTTTAAGCTAGGAAGCTTTGTCATGCACGGAGAATTTATTTCAGTAATAGAACATTATAAGCCTCCATTTTTCTACACAGTGGATTTAGTGTGTGCCCTTGGAACCAGCAAGTCTTTCTCTGTTTCCTCTCTTTCCACTTTGAAGTACAAAAGGCGTTAGTGAATTTTGCTTTGTTTTGTTTGTTTTTTACATACCTAACTGACCAGAAGGAAACAGGATATGCAGCAGTGGCATTACACCAGGAAAATGCATAATTTCATCAGCATGTCTTACTGCTTGTCTTCTTGGGTAGGTCTTCTTCTTCCTCTTGGCTGCCTTTTCTTGACTGTGTCTGTCTGGGGTTATTTATATACCTCTAGGATGGAATTTGCCACCAAAAAAAGTATTTCCCTGCTCTTCCCATCCCTCCCCGGCTCCATTTCTCACTTGTTTGAAGCATTGAACACCCTTGACTCCCAGTTCTCATCCTAGTGGCTGGTAGTGACTTCTAGTACATTTGTATTTTTTGCATTTACTCATTTTCAGAAATATTCCTTCAGTTCTTCTCTCTGATTTGAAGCATCATTAACTTCCACAAGCTTCAAGCTGGCCCTTCTGTCCTGCACACCGAAACAGTTTTCTTTGTCACTCAGAGCAGAAATCACAGAAGTTGGAGACGTGACCCTTTTGGACACCAAAATACAGCTTTTTTTGCAATATGGTGGATCTTCAATGTTAGTTCCCTTATAAGCCAAAAAAGTACATAATGTAGGAAATAAATTACTACGTACAATTCAATAATAACTGCAAGTAGAAATAGAAGATACATATTTTATTTTAACTCAGCACCTTTTGCTGCTAGGACAAAGGCTGGACTAGAGAAATTCTGAACATTAAGCCCATAACCTTTGGATCACCATCTCGTCTCAGCCTTTCCTCTCTACATTAATTTTCTTCCGATGCTTTTTTGGCAGCTTTTGCAGTATTTTCCCCTCAGATGATACTGCAACTCCAAACATCTTATGGGGAGGGGGGGAAAACTTTTGAAAGACAATTCTAAGCTACTCTAAGCAGATCTCCCTAAACTATTCCTTATTAATTTCTGTTTTGTCAAAAGGTCTCTTCTCCGTGCCCTTGGGCTGATTATTAATAGACATGATAACAAATTTATAATCCCACTCTCATTATTTTTTCTTTTCAGGCAAGGGAAAGGGAGAGGGTTGTATATTTTTGAACGTTAACTGTTGTCCCTCCTCTTATCAGGTTAATTGGGCTGTGGTAATGTCTGACTGGATATCCTGCCCAGAGGTGATTTAAAAATGGCAAATGTCATGATTTTTTTACTTAATGCTGGAATGTCAGCCTTCTTGTATAAATTACAGCAGTTGCTCTTGTCTCAGTGACATAGGTATTTCTTTAACATTTATTCTTGGATAAATACCTACACAGCTATCAAGAACAAGGACTGTGTGATTTCACAACAACAAAGAAAATAATCTTCTACCAGCCTTATCGGTCTGCCCTGTAAAAGCCCATTGGTAGCCGGCCAGGTTTAAAGATGTCACCATCATGCTTGCTACTTCCACTTAGCTCTGCAGAGCTCTGCCTGGCATCTTTTCAAAACAAATCTTGGAAAGCGCACAGAGAAATGCTTTCTTTCTGGAGCCCTCTAGGTCCTCCTAACTACACAGTGGCTGCCAATTGCAGCTAACAGGGCTCTTGCTCTTTTTTATTCCTTTTTTTCCCCCTCGTTTTAAGTACTGGTTATCCTAGCGCAGAAGGGCCTGCCTCTGCCCATCCCAGCCCCGGCTGCAGGATGCAGCATGGGGAAGATGCGGTTTCAGGATGGGGGCTGGCGTGGGGTGGCAGCAAACACAGTTCCCACGACTTGGGGTGCTCTGCAAGGGTTAGTGCCTACGGTGTTGACAATCCATAAAACTCAAAGTCTTTGAGCTGAGCAAACTGATAAGAGTGAACATGGCAAGACAAAATAAGAAAGAAGGCGTAGTGATTAAAGAGGTGGAAAGGCCACTTTTGTAATGAGGGTGTCACAAGGAAGGAAAGAGGTTTCGGTCTGGAAGAGGTTATTTCTTGCCTCTCTGGAGGGCAGCTAGCAAAAGGACGGTCTCTTCTTTCAGGGCAGCGGCCTTGGAAGGGGTCCTGTACGGTGAGGACCGATGGGCAGCGGGTAAGAGCAGGCACCTTCACGGACATTTAGGGGTGGCTGTTGGTTGAGCTCAGCGACACTTCAGTCCTGTTGACACACGTGTAGGGCAGGATCTGGTGCTTGCCGGGTCTGGCAGCAGATGGACAGCTGACATTTAAACACTAATTGTGGTTGGGACTCTGAGCCACAGACTTAGTTTCTCCTGTCAGAGGCCATTGCTAAATGATTTGGCAGCTTTGAGTTTCATAGCACCGAGAAGCATTTTGTACATTACTCAGTTAAATATCTTTCATGACACCTGAGGTTTGTTTGTTTGTTTGTTGTTGTCAGGTTACCTCTTCTTTGGCAAAGAAGGTCTATACTTCTTGTTTCAGGTTTGGATATTTTCTCTATTTCGCATTAGAGAAAGTCAACCAGGACAAAAATGTTGCAGTGACTTAAAGGAGATCATGCAGGTCGATTCTGCTGGGGATAGGGAAGGAGCCTGCACTGTGCTGGGTCAAGCAGTACAGTTCTCAGCACTGCCAGAGCACCCCATGGTATCTCAGCTCTTGTGGATGTGTCCCATTCACTATTTAGCTTGTCTTCAATAAACTTCTGTTAATACTGTCCAAATAAATTCAGGGAGCCTTGGATGCAACATAATATTAGATATAGAGCATTACCTTTTTCATTGGGGAATCTGAGAGCTCTTTGTTACGATTTCAGAGAATTAAAGCTTCACAGTATTTCCGAATTATACCTGGAGGAATTATTTCCCATAAGCTGAGGGAGCAGAAAGATGGATGTCCCTTCCTCATGCTAGGGTTGGGATAATGGATCCAGTGACTCGGCGGCTGGGGCTGCCCCAA
>NW_008795442.1:3127590-3163011 GCF_000699145.1 Aptenodytes forsteri
CGGCGGGCCCTGCCACAAGAGTCTCCTTGTTCTCCTGTCCACCGGCTCTCGGGTGGCAAACAGCCCTGGGTAGCAGCCACCCTCTGATGCACCCTGAGAGATGCAGAGCGTACTCGAGAGCACCAGCGGAAGGCTGGAAAAGGGATCTGGAGAGAAATAGGGGAGACTAACAAAATGGTAGGAGCTGCTGTGTTTTGTGAGTTGTTTTAAATAAAGAATCCATTTTAATCCTACTGGCCTCTTGCCTGCTTGCTTCATTCAAAATAAAACACACTCTCCAGAAAATGGTTTTACATAGCCCAGCCAAGTTTCTGGTAGAGCGCAGACCCCAGACATCCATAATTCATAAGCAAGGAAGGGTGTGGATATTTTGTGGGAACCGGACCCTCCGTGAACAAGATCATTTTCATTTGCTGATTATGTCGTGTAAACAATATGCTTTTAGGATTCAGAGGAACAGAACTGTGCATCTAGCAAAGTCAAACTGTTGATTCGTATGCTGGAAGGAAATTAAATTAACCTGAAGCCTTTGACTTAACAATAAATATTAAAAGGAGGAGTATGTTGTCCTTCAAAATTTACTTTACCAAGTTTTAATTTCTGCTATGTATCTTTTACCCATTGAACAACCCAAATGCTGTTCAGCTTGCAAAATACTAGCACTTTTCATTATTGTGGCTTAGATTTGCAATGCCGTGGTAAGGTTTGAGTGTTTGAAGCCCAGAATGTTTACGTTTGAGCAATGACAGTAAGTAAATTGAAATGTCTCGCGAATTCATGCTTGACAGAATGGTATAGTGAAAAGGACATGGTGGATAGCCATTGGTTTTCCTCATGCTCATGGTTTTTGATCCAGATGCTAAAACCTTATCCCTAAGACACATAAACGATACATAAAATCCCTATCATCCATAGAATATGATAGATATTTTATTGTACATAGCTGGTTCTCAACACTATAACTAATTGCCAAGTATAGGTATCAAGTGTGCTGCATTTACACCTTCAAAGCTCTAGGTGTTGGATCCACAAAAGCACTTGAATATGAAATTTTTACCCTAACTCCACTAGGCATTTAAACCTCAAACCCTCACTCCCAAAGCTTATTTCTCAGCTCTCACCTAAACCTAAAGATGGCAGGGTCTGTGACCACTGAAACTCTGTCCTTCATGTCCCTCCTGCCATTCTCAGCAGATGCCTCTGACATGCGTAACCAAAGGAGGGGATGTCTCCCCGCAACCTTTTTCCCAAGACATGGGAGGCCGCAATGACCTGTCCTTGCAGAGCTCACCCCGCCGGTCCAGCCCCAGGCTACACAACCTGGAGGCTTGATCACCTTGGCAACACTGGTACCACGCAGATGACTCGGTGAACTTAGGTGACTGTCACTCCATGAATCAAAAGGGGACATAGCTGAGAGGCAGCAGTCGCCTATGACGTTTCAGATCAGAATATTTGCACATGGTGTTTTCTTAATATCCATACCATGACTAATAAGAAATAAATATAGGAGCAGCTTCATTTTATACTTCAGGGTATCATCTGTGCTTCTCCAAACAGAGCCAGGCTTTTCTACAGAGGCAATTGTATTAGGCATTTGGGAAGACACTTAGATCGCTCTAGCTGTGTACCGCGTACATGGATTTGCACTGAGAAATGCTGATGCCTCATCTGAAAATGCCTTATTGAATGTGAATGCAAACCCCACTGGCTGGCTCACGTCCACAGGCAGTATTTGGCTATAAACAAATCATCTACTTCTCGTACAAGAAAACCTGACAGACTGTCATGATTGCCTACGGAAAGACCATCAGAGCAGCGCTTAAACCCCGGTGTGTGGTTTCACGGTCATTTTGCGCCAGCCTAAGCTGCTGAGCTGCCCAGTCGGCGACGGCAGGTGCTGGCAGAGGGGTGGTCCTGGGAACGGGGACCCAGGGTCCAACTCCCCCTTTGACAGCAGCATGGCCTCACACTGATTTAAGAGGACTGTGAACTTCCATCTTTCGGACTCAACACTTTACTTTCCAGAAACTGTATCCAGACAGAGAAATCGGCCACCCCACATTATGGAAGTGTATGAAATGGAGCAACAGACTTGATTTATTCCTGGGCCTCAATAGAGACTAACCATGACCAAAGCCAAAAACATTTTGGGTGCCACCAGGTTTATTGTGAATAACCATGGTGCATAGCGTACTGGGATGGAAAGACACCATGACAGGCTGTAAATTTTGTTGGACCCCTACATGTTTAGCTTTCCTGGTAGCCATCCGTCCTTGGGGATACCAGGAAGTTTTCAGCAACGCTCATTGAGTATTATCCTAAGGATCCTAAGGACAGTGGAAGGAGATGACATCTCCTGAGCTGCAGAGGAGGCTAGCATCAAAGTGGGATCTCATTCTCCAGTCACTCCCTTGGCCAGCGCAGGGCCTGTGGCGAGGTGCATTCGTGGCCACAGAGACCCTGCTTCCTACAGCAAGAGATTTATTCTTTTCCCGTGCGTTGGAGGCTTCCTTTCCTCTTTGGTGGTAGGACATAGGGTGAGCAGTAAAAGCTATCTGAACAAAGAGAACTAGAATGCTCAGAAAAAGACATTTACAATGGGACCCTCCCAGGGTCAGCATTTTTAGAGATAGATATACGGAAAAAGAATTAAACAAAGACAAACATAGGCATGTATGAAAGGCGGATTATTTATACAACAGGCATTAGGAGCACTGTGGCTGGGACTTAAGGAGATTACAACCACATGAGAAGGCTAACCTACTCCTGTAAGAGCCAACAGCCGTTTATTCAAACAGAATAAGAAAATTAGCTTCAGTTCTCTCCAGTCTGAAGCCATTGTATTCACCAGCAAACTCCTGAGTGAGGGAGATAAATTGAAACAGAAAAGAGAGCAAGGAAAAAAAAAACCTATACCTTACATAGACACGCATATCGAGCAGGGGTAGAAGTGGTGATTTAAATCATGCTTGATGCCTGCGGTGCCTTATTACACGCCGGCTAATGGGGAAATGAGGAGAGAGAGAGAAATAAGGTGCCCGATTCATTGGCCCGGCTGCAGGGAAAGGACTCCCCCCACCTGAGGGAACAGGAAATTCATTTTTAAGACTGCATTGTGGATCATTCAGCTGGTTTTAACCCCACTCCTCTGGGTATTTAAACTGCTCCTAGACTGGACATTAAACCTTATATGGAAAAGACAAATCTCAAGTTTTCAGGTGGTAGACAAGAAGCGTCTGAATTTTCACAAGATAGGGATATAGGTTGTACCTGGAAATATGTGTATGCTGGCACCAACACTAAATATGCCTGCACAAATGGGGGAATTGTATGGAGTGACCTATTTTGCATTCAGAAGTGTGAAATTTCCAGCTTGCCTCAATGAGAGTATGCTCTGTAAGTGTATTGCAGAGGTTTGGGACCAAGAGCTGTGCACAGCGCAGTGTACGGGGTCATGAGTAGAAAGTTGGCTCTCAACCCTTGTGGCTTGGCCTGACCTAGAGCTGACTTGGCCTTCATGAAACTCAGGATGTTGTGAGCATCCTGGCCCCGTGGTCCCCCCACGGGCACTTGATAATTTGTGCTCTGTGCAGGGGGGGTGTGTCGAGGTGGGGGGTGGAGGATCGGCCAGAAGTGCATAAAGGAGGGAGCCAGGATGCCTGGATCTGACCGCTTGCTTCAAAAATTTGCTTCAGTCTCAGCTTCTGCAGCTCTCACTTTTATAGCTCAAATCCCCAAAGTCCCTGCTCCATATTTACTCCTTCCTTGGCAAAACCATGATCAAATTAGTGGAAGTTTTGACTGAGGAGAAGCAAATTCATCCACTGGGCCTTGGCCACCTGAGGATATATATGTGCTGGAGCGAGGTAGGGGAGGAGATGGGAGAGGGAAAAGGGGACAAAAGGATCATTCATGGTTACTCCCAGCCCTGGTCCTACACTCGTGTGGTACAAGGACCAGTGCAGCCAGCAGCCTCCGTGTGACTGTGAGCACAGTCCCACAGACCGCCTGGAAGCCAGCAGCCTAGGTGGTTTGGCCAAGAGGATGGACACACACTTGGTACCAAGATCTACCCATCCAGCACCAATCCCCTCCATCATCATGCAAAGAGGGTGGCTCTGGGAGCAACCACCTTCCCAATGCCGCTTCCCAACCTTCCCCTGCCTCGCAGCACCACGTACATGTCCCAGCCTTCAAACAGCCAGGCTGGCACAGGGTAGCCCATGTCACCCACAGCTGCTGGGGACAGATGGCCCATCCACACAGGGCAGCCCCGAGCCCCGCAGGTTGGATGGTCTTGGCTATGCCTGCTGGCCATCTCTCACGTCCAAGCTGGCTCTGGCAGCACCAACCGTCTGGGGGTAATCCCAGCTTAAAAACCCCACAACAGGCCCTGTGGCACAGTGTGCGTGTCCTTTGTCACCTGAAATTGGAAGGAGAAACGAAGAAACTCTCCTCTGTCTGAGTTTAAGTACAAACCACATTTCCTCAGGTTGAGCGTGGTCAGTGAAGCAAAGAGGAGCCATTTAAAAGCTGAAATGCTGCATGCAACTGAAATCTGTGTTTTTTCAGCCTGGAAGCCAAGGGTTTCTAAGTGTGTAAAAAGTGATGAAGCAAAGCAAATTCATACGCGCTGCGCAGCCATCTATGCATGTGACATTTCTAAAGGGGTTCACACATCCGCTGGAAAATGTTTGGGGATCTGCAAATTGCAGTGAGCTAAATGAACTCTCAGCCTTCGTTAGCATGAGGCTGGGCTGCTCGGGGCCGGGTATAAGAAGTGCTTTGTGCATTGAGGCGTGCTTGGGCCAGTCGACAGATCCCAACATTTGCAGTATCGTGGCAACCAGTGTATCACTTGCATCAACCTGTACAACACTCTGCAGGGTCCCAATACACAAACCTCACACAAATATTTCAACATGTTTGGAGCCAAACTCTAGTCAATATATGAAGTCATTTCACCACAGCTTTTAGCCAATAGGAAAAAATTCCCTTCTAACTTCTTTTCAGAGGTTAAAAATAGCATGTGTGTGTGTGTGTGTGTGTGTGAGGTTAGTAAAAACAGAAATGAGAAAGACAGAAGTGAGGGTATATGCTCTTGGCATTTCTGAGCCACCTGGAGCTGGTCCCCAGCTGGGCCAAGGAGCTGCCTTTCCTTTTCTTTGGACAAGCACCCTTTGTTTGGTGGGATCAGATCAGGGACGGAGAGCAGAGGGCTTGTCCTGCCAACCCCCCAGCTGCACCCCTCTTCTCTCCATGGGCACGAAGCACAATCTCATGTCCCACTTCGCAGGGATGGCCCACCATGGAGATGTACCCATAGAGTCCTTTAAGAGAAGCCAAAGCAAGAAAAGGACTACCAGTGTGGTGGGGGTGGTGGCACAGTGTCAGCAGAGTGTCCCGATGCACAGTGTGCAGTTGATTGTGCTCCCTGGGGCAGGAGAAGCAGATGCCTCTGCCCTGCCACTGCCCACTTGTGGGGTGCCCTGGCACCCTGACCCTGCCCACTGCACCCAGGGGTGGCCGGGACAGGCCCGTGGCTCCACTAGCAGCAAACATCTTCATGTGGCAATAGCACAGAAGCCTCCAGGCAATAAATTTCTGAAGAAAGATTACACTTTTTGGCAGCCCACTTTTTGATGTTGCACCTCCCCTGCGGCACTCTGCTTTCACTTACTGTGTGCAATGTGTGATGTGGGTTTTCATATAACGTTGGTGCACTCGGTCTTGTAGTTGCGCAGCACCAGATGCTGCCCATGGGCCCTCACATCTGGTGGAGGTATAGCGGCGAGGTCTGCGGGGGCTACTCTCCCACAGATGCGCTCAAGCTCTCGCAGGGTGCGAAACTGCTTTTAAGGACAGGATTGTCTTATGAGCCACCTCTTGATCCCATCTGTAATCCCCCAGCCCTCAGTATGGCGACTGCTCTGTTCGCTCATGGCTAAAATAATACTGGGGTAATATTGCTGTGCTTATTCCTGCCTTTAATGTGATGGCTGTCTGCGTGTGTGATTGCATCCCAAAGCGTTTCTCTGATCTCAGGGGTCTGCAAATGTTTAAGTTAACAATGAAAATAAAATATTTTCCTTATCAAAAGCTTGCCTTTCTCATGAACTGTGCTGGTGTGTCAAAGGGAGACATGGAAATCCTTGCTTTCTCTGGTTTCTGTCTGGTCTTCACCCCACTCCTTCTGCCAGGCCCCCTTTCCCCTTCTCTCCCCCTCCCTGGCTGCCTGTCCTCACTTCAGCTTCTTGCCCCTACTCCAGCCTCATGCTTCCTTCTCAGGGAAGGAGGAAGGCATGAGGAAAAAGATGTCCCGGCTCCTGCACCAAGCTGTTCCTCGGTCAGCCTCCCTTGTACCACAACTGTGCTGGTCCTGCTACCCAGGTACCACAGGTTTTCTCCAGTAGGACTGCCAAACTTTGGCTACAGGGTAGGAGGTGGAGGGAAGGAGTAGCGTCCCGATGCTGTCCTCCCCTATCACCATCCAGGACAGTGGTGCCGACTCTGCAGCAAATATCTTTACTCCTGAGAAGGTAAGGGAAAGCTAATGCTAAACTGTGGCTTTTCATTTGTCTTTCAAAGTCCACATTCTGAATGCCAAACCATTGTGCTCCGCAGAAAAATGAGAAGAAAGGACCTGTGCCCCCGCCCAGAAGAAGACCTGTTAGATGTGCTTAGATTTCTAGGCTCCAGCTCATGTGAGCAGTACGTAAGTTATCAGTGAGTAACCACAGTGTATTTCAGAAGAGGCAGTTATGCTGCTGTACAAATGGTAAGTGCATTCATTCACTCCATCATATAATAGGCAGAACTAACAGATTGCTGTTGGTTTTCATCTACAGTGGGTAAAGGTGGTGTTGAGATGCAGGTCTGTAATCTTTGACAAGAACTACAGCACTAGTGGGAGAGCAAATTACTCATACTGAGTGTGATTCATGAAAAGGGTGCCACTGCATGAAGGGTGGAACGATTTGCATCTCCCCTAAAGGGCTACCAGGTGTGTGAATTTTAATTTTGCAGATTAAATGCAGGGGAAAGTCATGGGGTTCTTTCTAGACTAAAGTCAGGAGCACATGGGGACAATTCACTGCACAGCATAGGGTGATTTTCCATGGGAGCTGATGTGACACAGTTTTTCCCTTCAGGTCCTGCAAGAAGAGCTTTCACTGATCTCACTCGCCCTGCTGGCCCATTGCTTCTAGGTTAAGGAAAACAGGAAGCAAAGTGAATGTTGCAAGGGCTGTCCTGTGCACCTCATCTTTGATAGCCATGCTTCCTCTTCTTCGCTCTGGAAACGAGAACATTGTCTTTGATCGTGTTCTGTCCTAACCTACTGTGCCCTGGTTTGAGTGCTGCTTCTCTGTCCTGGCCCAGCACAAATGGGGAAGCTGCCTGTAGCAATAAAGTGGAGAGGAAGTAAAAATGGCGATGACCTGCCTATGCCTGACTTTATTCAGTGAAAAAATCCCCCAAGCTTGCCAAAACTTTCTCATCTACCATAGCAGCAATAATCCTGGTCCTCCAGGGCTCTTCACCATCTCACATGTGCACCCACCTTCTCCTCCACTTGCCACAGTAGAAAGGGACCTGCCCTGGTCAGACCTGCTCCTCGGGATGTCAAAACGTAATTGTATTTGCACTCCTAAGAAGTTTCTTCCTGCAGTCTGTCAACTCTGGGATCCTTGGGAAAGAAAGATCAATTTAAAATTTTAAATTATATACTAACTAAAATGTTTCCTAGGTCTTTTGTCCCAATAATATTCGAACAGAAAAATTTTACCAGCTACATCTCTTTTGCTCCACTCACACAACCGCACACTCCACCAAAAAGACAAAAATCGACATTAAATTCCCCAGTTGCTACCATAATTTTCCTTGTATCCAAAAGTCATAGCAAACAGGTGAGATCTGTATGCACTTTAAAGATCAAGAGGTGGGTAAACATTTGGAAAGTGTCTATGTGAGGTAAAAGTTGACCTCCAATTTTCCGAAGTGACTTAGGAGCTGAGTTCCTCTGATTTCCAGTGAAACTGGACTCAGAGATTTGAACAGCCTTGAGACTAAGGCTTAGGGTTCAGCTGTTCTTATGCATACCTCATATACATCATACCTCAATGACGGCATGTTGAGCCAGACCATCTCTCCAGTAACCAGAGCATGTGGTTTCATCTGCTGGCTCTGCTGGGCAGGTTGCAACCTCCTGCAGAGCAGCTGTAAGATATAGCTCAGGAGAGAAGACTCTGGAGAGCTTCTCCTTCTCCTTTCTCAGCTCCTTTATGATTCTGGGGAATGTCCAGAATGGGGCAAAGCTCCTCTTTCAACTGTAGAATAGTATGTTGACATGGACCACCTCTGCGCAGACAAACTGAGGGGCTGGGTTTTGTCTCTCTCCCTCTAGCTCTTGGCCATGCGCTAACATACTAGCTTCCTCATATTTTATGTGAGATTTACTATCTCTTTTTAGTTATGCACTGAAGCTCCCTTTTCCTGAGGAATTGCCAAGGAAATCTGAGGTAGTATTGGTGAATTCCCTTAATGCATTCTTCTCTTCCACATGGAAGTTCTTGGTGTCTCAGACAGGTCAAGGTTTCTGAGGTTTGCTTGCTTCTAATGATCTATTTCTGGCTTTGTCAGAGAGCCCGAAGCTTCCTTCCGTCCCTTACAATGGCAAATGTGGGTAGCTAATCTTTGGGGAAATACCTATCATTCTTTTTCAGTTCCTTGTGCTGTTAAGTTGGTTTAGTCTCTCTGGCGGTCAATACCAAAACCTTAGTCGTGCTGTTGAGTCCATCTAGATTGCAAGCATAGTGCTGCTACTCCTTTGCTGTCCCAGTGTCTTTCAAATGGCCTCAAGTTGCGCCAGGGGAGGTTTAGATTGGATGTAAGGAAAAATTTCTTTACTGAAAGAGTGGTTAAACGTTGGAACAGGCTGCCCAGGGAAGTGGTGGAGTCCCCATCCCTGGAGGTATTTAAAAGACGAGTAGATGAGGCGCTTAGGGACATGGTTTAGTGGGCATGGTGGTGTTGGGTCGATGGTTGGACTCGATGATCTTAGAGGTCTTTTCCAACCTCAATGATTCTATGATTCTATGAAATCTTCCCCAAATATCTCCTGCAGTAGTAGAGGAAATCTCTAACTGCTTCTGCTCATCCAAAGCTCTTGGAAGTCCATGAAAAGGCTGCTGTTGATTCTTTTTGGGTTGAAGCTTGGCCTTGAATGCCTGCATATGCATGTCTCCTGTTTACTGCAGGGAAAACCATCTGACTAAAAAATATGAAGGGTATGGAAACAACTCTTCAGTATCACAGAACAGTGAAGCTTTAGCATAGAGCCTTTTCCTCAGGAAGGCAAAATACTTCACAGGGTGGCAGCAAAATGCGTGTGGGTGCACTGCTGTGTCCTTTTTAGGAAGCACAGTCATGGCAACAGCACATTTGCAAATGGAACTCTTGCAGGCAGGCAGGAAAAACAGAGCCAGAGCCTCATTTGGCGGAAACTGGCATTGCTCCACTGATGCCACCAAAGCTCTGTTGGTTTACACCGCCAAGAAAGACCAGGTAGGTCCTGGAGAAACTGCATACATGCCTTCTAACAGGGCAGGACCATGTCTTCTTGGGGTTTGGTTCATATCTGGAATTTCCCTAAATTCCACTCACATGAAACAAATAACTCAGAGCTCATTATTTCTTTAATCAGACACTAAAGTCCCTGTTTATTTAAAGCTCTGCAGAGATAATCGGAACTAATCATCACATGTAATACAAATAAAGGCATTCCTCTCTTAATAGTAGGAGCAGATCTAAGCCAGTTGTTCTCCAACTGAACTCAGCTGGACTAAGATGAGTTTTCTGTACTTGTAGTGATTGTTATTCTGTCACTAAAGGGATAATGGGAGGAGATTCTCTGTTTTATAAGGCCATAATTGGGTTTGCAAGGGAATAAACCATGAGGAAGAAGTCTGTCATTTTTCTCAGTGAGGGGAGTGGATTATTCCTGATGAAGATGAGGCATTCTTTCTGTTCTACAAGAAGGGAAACAAAAACATTTATATTATCAATAAAAACTATAGTCACACCTTCCAATCATGGCCTACCCTCAGATGCATCTCTCTTGGCTTAACCTGTACATGTTTCCACTCTTTAACAAAAATGAGGAATCTCTCCAGCAGCAATCCCCTCCACATGGCTGATTTAGCCAAATGTTGCACGGAATAAACATGATCTTTCCTTTCTTTTCCCTTTGTGCTCGTAGCTGTCTAAAGCCAAGCTGAGCTGTCAGCTTCAGTGCTGAGTGACCAGAGCACCTGTGACAGCCAGGAGAGCACCGAGTTGTTCAGGACTCCAGCTGACCCTCAAAACTGGTGAAAAGCATTACAGCTACCGGGGGAGGCAAGGAGAAGGTTAGTTCAAATGGAGCCAACATTTGTATAAATAAGCATGGGAAAAACCTGACTGATTTGTTGCTTCAGAGATACCCAGAGGAAAACCTCGGTTTACTGAAGTAAACCTAGAGAGAGAAATTCAAATGCCTGTAGGGAATGCTGCCGGTTTCACAAATACTGCCATTGCTCACGATGCTGCAGTATCATCATGGAAGTGGTAGCATTTCAGGTGTGACACTAGAAAAATGGAATATGTATTTCTTAATAAGTGGAAAGGTTTCCTGGCTCAGATCTGGATCAAAGGCAGAAAGGGCTTCAGTGTATAATCTTAGTCTTTGTGTTGATAACCTTGGGAGCCTGACTCCCCAATGCTTTGTGTATGCATCATGAGCAGGGCATCGGGAATATTGCTATTGTCACTCGATGGAGCTAAAAGTACCTTCACTGATTGAAAAGGCATAAAAGACTTAAAATATCTCAAGAGATTCAATACCTCAGAAGTAAAGTCAGAGATATAGCGAATATAGAAAACTGCAAAATAAAAAGCTGATGCAAACCTTTATGAGGAAAGGCAAACCTTCCATTGAAGAATTTATTTCGGTAGAATCAAATAATCATACTATTACCTGCAACATCTGAAAATGGCTGCAAGTACAGGAGACGTGCCACCAGTGTAGATCAGGTAATGCATGGGTAACGGGGACGGTGGAGAAATAATTTTCTGTCTCTGCTGGATATGTGGAAGATGATCTGTATCACACTTCAATACATATATTATCACAGCTCTCTTCTTTTATGTAGATGACAGTTGATGCCATGCACTTAGTTTCACACACTGAGTTACATATTTGTCAAAGAGCCCTGAAGGAAATATGCTGTAAATCAGCACCTTAATTAGCTAGAGGTCTGCAATGGAAAGGGGGGAAACCTATGCACATGACATTGGTACCTCTTTTACCAGCTTCACGGAGGTCCCCTTCAGAGCCAACAACTGGAAGGAGGAGACACCGATGGGGCACTTGATTCATCGTGCCTGATAACTATCAAATGGTAGGGAGGCTTTCCTCCATCCTCAGCACAAGGTTGCTCTGGGAAGGCGATTTCTTTAGCTCAGGTGGACACCATGTGAATCAAATTGTCCTCCTGGTTAGTTACTGGAAAGCAGTTTCTCCTGCTTATTGGAAACCAGTTGCAGTGAAATGCAAGAAATATTATTTGTAAAGATATGTTATATGACTGAGAGCATGTCTTTATGCTTGTGACATAAGCTGAGCATTAACTTCATGTCAGCATAGCCTCGGTCATTCCTGCTTTGTTATTCCCTTTCTAGTACATTCACATACAGGAAAGGGAAGATAAATTGGAGGTAAGATGAAAGGCAGATGAAATGGTTATTATAGATGCATTTTATATCTGAGACAACTCAGCTACAGAAATGACTGTAATGCCAGTAAACATGATTTTACAGCTATAAAAAGGTGCTGTGCTTTTTTTAAAGAACCTGCATGCATCTTCCAAAATTACAAAGCAGCAGCCCTAAATTTCAGAGGCTGTAATGTAATGTATTTATTTATTCTTTAAATCTTTAAACTATAAAAGTGGCAAAAAACACCTACCCAAACACTCTAGGCCTAGTATTCAGTTGAACAAATGTTGACTTTTACACATTACCCATCCACAACTGAGCTTGTCAACTGGATTCCCTTTATAGTCAAAGAAGTGAAAGAGACACTTCCACAGTATAATTTATCTCATCCTAAAGCACATATGTAACATAGGTCAAATAACTCATACCCTACCCATTTCTTTCCACTGATGGTGAAGTGGATCTGAAGCTATGCCTACACCAGACATCACAGGAGCAGTAGGAGCAGCTCTGTAGTGCAAAGCAGCTGGTGCAAAGGACCTGACATCCACATTTGGGGCTTTTATTTTGGACTAGCTCTAGTCTGCTCCTGTGGACTGAATGCCAGTTAGCAGTTGGAGCACATTCGATGCTCCTCTGGAAATCATTTCCTGGCTTAGCTTTCATCCAAAAGGAATCCAGTGTGCACACTCTGAGAGGACTCCACAATGCAAACAAAGTGTGAAAAATGGTGGCGATGAGGAGATTCATTTCAGAAGTACTATCCAGATCCAGCTTGAAACACTGACGTAGTTTCACCCTCAAGTACTTACTAGTTAGTCCAGCAGTCAGCAAAGCAGACATTTACAATTAGGTGACATGAGTTTCATCCTACTTGTCTCTAACACATTATAAAATATCTCAATGACCTCTTCATAGAAAACAGCGATCAACCAGCAAACCAGTCTCCCTGTATAAATTTCATCTCCAGGACCAAGAACCTCTTCTGTAGTTTTTCTGAAAAGCAGAACCTGACAATACCCTCTGAAAGGCAGTGCCCCTGCAATATTTTGTTTTCGAGGGAGAGAGTCCTGAGGCAGCTCTCCTTCGCTTCATATAGATCAATGTGCAATCAGCCTGAACACCCTGATCCCAGAAATGCAAAAGGGAATAGTAGCAATGTGTGCCTACATAAAGACCAGTAAATATATCTCACACATCTACTGGATTACCTAAAGCTCAGATTTTCATAGACAATGTGCACTACTGCACATACATGGGGTTTACTTATCTGGTGGGCTTAAAGGACCTGAAAGCAAAAAGAAGGGTTTCCCAACTAGGCATGGATGTTCTGAGATATCAGTGAAGTAAATGCTACATACAGGGGAAAGAGACTCCATTTACAGTTCAGTTCCTATGGAAATTTTTGGATGTATGGCTCCTTTTATGTCTAGCCCTTGCATCCCTTCTCCACATATTTACATCTCCAATTTAACACTATTGCAGAACTGCCTATGGCATACATGTGGAACAGCGCAATACACAGATGGCTGTGCTTTTTTCCCTTTAATGGGACACAAGCAGCAAGTAAGCTGTATGACTGTTCATGCCATTGTATATTGCCTATGCTATATATGTATGTATGGAGTATACCATCACCTCACCACCTAGCAACAGTCTGGTACACAATTACTGCCTGATTCTTACTGCATCTTTATAGGAAGCCTTTCTATAAAGAACTTTTCCTACTATGCTTTGCTCATGCTGTTGCAAAGCTGGCCCTTAAAATTTGACACAGATGTGCAGCTGTGGTCCTGAAGTGACCATTTTGGTTTTGGCTGCTGCCATTTCTCCCTCTTTTCCAACCAGCTGGTAAGTACACTTAATACGTGCTATGTTTCTCCTAGCTCTTTCCATTTGTTATTTCTTAGGAGTCAGCACTTTTGTACAGAGGCAATGTGTCTGTATCCTTCGCATAGAGTACCAGTGGGTCACCACCCAAGGAATGACAGATATCTTCTTCATGAAAGAGGTCTGTGGAGGTTGCACTGAGGGAGCTTGTGCTTCCAAGGTGCTCTCGGCTGCCTGAACCGCCACAGCTGTGTTGGCATAAGGGAATTAGGCATTTAAAGAATACAGTCAGCTTCTCCTTTGCTTTCTAGCCAAGTAGAAGTGGGTAGATATACCTCTAACTTGAAATACCTTCAACGCCTCCCAAAATATTTCGTAGGAAGCTGTTCATTGGGGAGCCCTGAGAGAGCTGCAGATGCACGCTGTGCAGGGGTGCAGTGCAGGCGATGCTCCTGCCTGCCAAGGTGACTCGCGGCAGGCATGTTTTTGCCTTTTTAATCTCTCTTCCTTTAAATGCCAGTCCTGAGGGTAGCCTGGTTTTCAGGAGCACAGGAGGTTTTTCAGGAGCGCAGCCTCCCATAACACAAAGGCTCCCTGTTGCTTCAACAGGAGGAGGACTTGTGAGGAAATGGGACGTGGGGGGACCTCAGCAAATTTTCTTTCCTTCAGGGCCTCTGCTTGCAGTTTTTTTTCCAGTGTTAGGGTACTCCCCATCTCTCCTGGCCACCCTCTGGAGAAATACTGAGTACCTGCTATTTCCATTAACTTCAGAGGGAGTTGCAGGTACTCAACACCTCTCAGTGGTGACTCATGGACATCCATGGGTGCTGCGGGCACTTGGCACCTCGCAGCTGGTGTGTAGGGGGATCAGGCCCTGGGAGAGGCTCTGGGAAAGTCTGTGACAAGCTGTAAGACACATGTACTTCTGTGAGAGAAACTAAAATTGGGCTTTTCCAAAAAATACACGTGCAACTGAGGCTCCAGGGATGTTGAAGCATTAAGGAGCTTGTAGTACTTTCTTGAAATTCACACCATTCTGTTGACTTAAAAAAGGTCTCCTGCGTACAAATTTTAAGAGACCTGACTGTGCTCTTCGGAAGGAGAAAACACACAATAACATAAGTAAACATATAAATCAGTTAGAGAACCTAGAGATTAAGGATTAGGTTCATAAAGCTTTATGTCCCATATATGGAAAGTGCCAAAAGTTGCTCTTAATGACTTTGGAAAAGGTATGCATTTTTTCTGTAGTCTTAGCTCTCTTTCCCCTTGTTAGCAAATGGTTTCATTCTACACTTGAAAAACTCACAAGCCAAAAAAAGGGGGAAAAAAAGGTGAGTGGAATTTAACCAAAAAAATAATAAAAGTCATTTGTGGTTCAAGTGCTCAGCCTAAGCTATATTTATTCAGTTGACATTTTTTCCAAAAAGACCAATGCGTAAATTAATGTGCACATGGGCAGGTCTGAATTATACCCTGGCCATTTATAGTATGCAAGGTTTTATGTGACTTTTTACTCTCTTGTTCAATAAAACAATAAGTAGTTATGCAGCAGCCAGAGGAGCCAGTGATTCATTTACTTCCACGGGATGCCAAGAACCTTCTTAAGGAAATACACTCACCAATATGTAATGAAAACCTTTTGTACTTTCTGTGGCGCTTCAAGGATTAATAGAATTTCCAAAGACAAGAGATGAATGAGATACAGTAGCAAGCACCACAGAGGCCAGGTTTGGCCCAGAGATGACCGCATGCAGCTCAGCCTTCTCTGAAGCTTCACAGCAAGTGTGCTTTGCTCACACTGTGGTAAATACAATCAAAGCCGCTTGCCGCCAGATGATTCACCCTGCACAGGCTGTTCGATTCTGCTCCTTCGGCTGATTTTGTTCATGTTGCAGGAACTGTAAAGTAAAAGCCTGGAAATCAACTCTGATATGTTTAATAAAGTGTGCTCTGCGTGCTTGTCTTCCTTTCTGACAGACACAAAGTTTCCCGCTGGGTGGTTTTAGTGAATGGAGAAGAGGCAGTTGTATTCTGGGCTGAAATCGAGTTCACCTCTAGGCCACTAAATATTGAGTTTTTCTTGATCTGCAAAGGAAACAGGGAATCAGCCTCAGGAAAGCAAGCAGACTGGTGAGAATTGCTCGAGAGGAAGTCCTAGAGAGCTGCGCCGCAGGATAAATCCACGCTGAATGCACTTGCGGGATAGCGCACCCATCTCAACCGCAGTGTATGAGAAACTGAAACATTACAAAGAAATGCAACATAAGCAGCCATGGAACAGCAAACATACCAAGAAAGACTAAACAGACTGAGAGTCTTCAACTAGAAAAAGATGCAGCTGAAGGGAGATATGACAGGCCAAAAAAAACCCACGGGGAGATGGGAAATGATTATTTGCTTCTCCCCAGAAACAAAAACCAGGAGGCCTTCAATGAACTGACTGGACAGAACAAGATTTAAACCAAATAAATCACTTCACACAAATGTGCAGTTTGCTGCCACAAGGCTGTTGTGGCGACTGAACATATAACATAGGTTAAAAACAGGGTTAGAACAAATCCATGGAAGTCTATCGATGGCTACTCTACAGTGACTGTCCAGATGGACATTCAAGGTCAGATTGGACAGAGGCCTGAGCAACGTGATCTAGTTGAAGATGTTCCTGCTCATTGCAGGGGGGTTGGGCTAGGTGACCTTTAAAGGTCCCTTCCAACCCAAACCATTTTATGATTCTATGATTCTATGAAACCTGCAGATAAAGAAGTCCCTCAGCCACTGCCGGGAACTGCAGAGGTTTCATTTCTTATGATGAACCTGCAGATAAAGTCCCTCAGCCACTGCCTGGAACTGCAGAGGTTTCATTTCTTATGATGCCACAAAGTACCCTTTGCTGGCTATTGCCAGGTAAGGTGTTCAGCAGTGTGATGCGCTGCTGCAGTTCTCCTACTCTTAAGCAACAAATGCAGGGCAGAGGTGGAAGAATTGTCATGGCTGAATATTCTGCCTTTTCTTTAGATTGTAACAGCAGTTTAATAACTGATACCAGTCAGGCACTGAAATCTTCGTAATTCAATAAAGAATTCATTTCAAATCATGGAAAACCCTAACTATTCTTCTGCATAGATAACAAAATACAGTCTAGTAAGTAGTGTGGACTTTTGGACATTACCAAAGTATTTTCTCTGATTAATCACAGCTCTTGGCTGCAGCTGAGGACACTGAGGGAAGGGTGTACTGAAGAAACTTGCTGGCATTAGCATTATACCAAACAAAATCTGCAATGTGTTTATTTAGGGAGGCTGAAGGGAAGATGAGAACGGATCAGTGTAAAGATACAACCTGCTCACCCTGAAGAGCAAGAAAAGCAAACGGATTGCTGCCCACGGTAATCAGGAGTCAAAAGGGTCTCTACCCGCTTACTCTCCTGTGTGCATATGTGGGCAACACTCATTTGTTCCTGATGTGGCTTGTCTGAGACCACAAAGGTACCTGGGTATGAGAGCCAGAGCTGAGGGATGCCTGGCCCCTAGTCCTGCATGCAGGACAGGATGGCTTTCCAGTCTCCTGCTTGCTTTCTTTCCTTTAGAAGTGCTCATTCCTAGTGGAATGAACCAAGACTTAGAAATTCCTTAATATTTTTGGACTCCATATATTTTCAAATGGACTTGAAAAAATAAAGCAGCCTTCAGGTGACATATCAAAGATTACCTTAGGTAACAAACCAAAACCAGTTACCTCCGATCATACATGCGAACAGTAACTTATCACACATTAAATTCTAGACGTCAGAAAGTAACCGTCGCAATCCAAGTGTGCTGCAACTCCCTTGGAGAGCTGAGTAATAAATCTGTATCTTTTGCAAGAGATGAAGCATTATCATGCCCCAGAGATTGATTGGCTCTGCTCTCACAAAAGTCAAACAGGGAGCCAGTGACCCTGGAAAAAGTCTCGTACTGGTCATTAACAAACAGCCAGTAACATACTTGTAAGACTTGTTTAATGCTTACTGATAAATGCTAATATATACGGCTAGCAAATTCTCTGAAAGGAATCCAGACCTTGAATGGACTGTTTCCTGTAGAGACAGTCTGACTGGGATTTTCATTCATAGACCTTTGAGGTTATGCCAATATGTCTGACAGTGCTATACACACCAGAGCTTCATTCTTCCCTCTCCTGCACCGTGTATATCAGAAGTAACTTCCAGACACAAAGAATTCTCACCAAGGCAGTGTTGATATGTTGGTATGAAAAAACATTTTTTGTCAAAATTAAGTCTTTTTTTTGCCCAGTTTTCACCTGTTTCATATTATTTTTAATGGAAAATGCATTTGTTTAAAAATGTTTCTGTTTTTGATGCTTATGGTAAAATATTTTGAAATTAGAATTTTGTCTATAAGCAAAAAAATTAAAGAAAAATCTGTTTAAGAAACTGAGCAATATTCAGGATTCTTTCTCAAACTTTTGGCAAGGAATCTTGAAATCAATGGAAATATTAATTTATTTTCTTGTTGTTTCAATTGACTTTTCAAATTCTCTCATCAAGTCTGTAAGCTTGCTGAAGTCAAAAAACGTTTTAATGGTATTATATAAATAGCATTGCAGTTTACCCGCATATTTTTGGATTTGCACATGACTCACTTCACAACATCATGGAAATCCCCATTGTCCCCATTGGTGATTTAGCAGTCTCAGAGAGGATGGGAGAGGCAAGTGGACTCACAGCCTTAGAGGTTGCTGGCCTTCAAGGCAAGCAGTGTTTGGCCTTTTTTTTGTGATGGAGGATAGACCAAAACTGACAGTTTTACCTTTGAAATGATTGCAAGATCCACTGGACAAGTCTTAAGATGATCCCAGGGAGCTGGTGGCATTGGTGTTAGAGTGTAGAGCTTAGGGAATTTCAGCATAACTTAGATTCTCTACGTGGCAACTGGTGTCCTGTGGATTTAATGCGAGCTTTGTATCCATGTTATTTGAGAGCATTTGTGGGGCTGCCCATCAGGCTTTGACCCATGGTATGGAGGCCATTGATTCTGAGATCTTCCCTGAAATGCCACTTCATTCACGACAAGGCAAATATTCTTCCTTAATGCTGTGGTCAAGGTCTTTCAGTATGGCCTTATACCATAACAGTAACTTTCATACTAGTGCAAGTCACAGAACTGAATAATTCAGACTGGAAGGGACCTCAGCAGGTCACCTAGTCCAACCTCCCGCTCAAACCTGGATCAACACTGAAATTAGACCTGGTTGCACAGCGCTTTGTCCCGTTAGGTCTTGAAAACCTCCAACTACAGAGATTTCGCAGCTTCTCTGGACAACCTCTTCCAGTGCTTGACTTTACAACAAATGGATGTAACTTATTCATCTAGCGAGGAAAGTGGCTCATCAATAACCGTGATGCATTCATAAGGGAAAATTTTGACTCATGAACTCTATACCATACCCTGTTGCCTCTCAGTTTCTGGGAAGCCATTGGCATTTAAGGGGGATGTGGAGCATTTGGATTACAGCCTGGAGAGGAAATGGCTGAAGAGCATCTTGGAATTTGATCATTTGTTGGACTTTGCAGGTATCTGGAGGCAAGAAGCAGGGGACATGACTGAAGCTGGGACATAAAAGTTGCCATAGCATTAAGTGGTGTATCACCTTCTATAGTTACCTTCTATAAAGTGAATGAGCTCTGAATACTTTGTTAATGTTCATTTTGGAAAAGGTCAATTGGCTTTTAGCAAGTTTTCTCTTTTCTTTTGACTAGGAGCTTGGGGTTTCCATGGGCTGTTGCTACATAGTTGGGTTCAGGTCAGCTTCTGGTGGGGCCAGCTCTGACATTCTCATACCCTGAGAACAATCATTTGTAATTCTCTCCTCTCCATTACAGTTACTTGAGGCAAGTGCAAAGGTACAGTCATTATTAACACATTATTTACTGATTGGACAATTACATGGACATTTCACCCAGTCCGTAAGAAATCACCTCTTCTTGTGGAGTACTTGCCAGCTGCAGCCCATCTTAAAGCTCCTTTTTTGGAGATTCTTCCACCTCAAGGGATGTGGATGTATCTTTTTCCAGGGTCACTGGCTCCCTGTTTGACTTTTGTGAGAGCAGAGCCAATCAATCTCTGGGGCATGATAGTGCTTCATCTCTTGCAAAAGATACACGTTCAGATGCTGTTCCGTCATTTGGTCTTTGGAGTCAATATCACGCATGAGAAGCTGTAAATTGTTTCCTGCTTATATAAGATCAAAATCTCCAAGCTACTTTGCTTGTGTTGGACCTCTTGGCAGCTAGTGATATATCTGATCACAGATGGTTACTTCAGCAGCCAGGGATACTGCTGTTTTAATTGAAGCTGCTCTCTGGTGGTTCCTGTCCTTTCAGAGTACTGGAATACACTCCTGGTGATGGCTGCTTGGACTCATCACTGAGGACTCTGAAATATGGGTCAGCTTTGCTGTCTGTGTTCTTTAAAGTATAGCCAGCTGGGGAGATCATTATAAAATATAAGGTAGAGTATATTGACAATACTCGTCTTGTATTTCTTGTGGACACTGCAAGTTCAGTCTAAGTTATGGAGAAATGTCTGAATGTTATTGCTTTTTGGCTGCATTAGGGGTGTCTTGTCCTCAGCTTTGGAAAGACAGAAATATTGTTGCTGGATATACTGTCTTCTTGGCTAGAAGGGACTTATCTGGAGACTGTGAATCAGGTTAATAATACTGGCATAATTTTTAATATCTCCTTGCACTTGGAAAGCCTTGAGTTGGCTATAGAGTTAAAACGTGATTTCCAGCTACGTGCTTTGCACAAGTAATTCCCCCATTTATCTCACGACAGCCTGGAGAAGCATGATCCCAGAAGCTGGCTTATAACTTATTTACAATACTCATGGTCTTCCTGTCCTGTGACAATATTCAATCTAATAGTGTCTTTTTTATATCGGGTACCTTTTAAGACACAGTGAAGCTTATGTGAGCCTTAATGCTGTGTAAATCTCCAGCCTAAAAGTAGCCTGGTTATATTCAGGCTCGTGAATCAATTTGTCCACCATTTAGTAGTTTTTGCAGTCACAAGCCCTTTGGCATGTCAGTAACCTTCCAAAAGCCCAATAGCATGTGATTTCCTCTTTCTGAAATCTAGCCTGTTTTTTCTTTCCCTCACATCAAGAAAGGCTTAAGATGTGGGTTTTTTTTTTCTTCCTCAGCAATGAAATTGTTATGACCACTGTTGCTATTTGATAATTTATTTCTATTGTTTTTATTTATACATCTGCTTTGGCATTTTTTTGAGATTGGAGTGTCCTTTAATTACGACAAAATCGGTGTGGGAACTGTTACTGAGTGCCCTCCTGGGTTTTGGAGGGGATAAGTTTGCAGCACTTTTTAATACTGTTACTTCAATGCTGTATTTGTTTAACATTCACTCCTAAGTATTAAGTCTGGCTTTGTCTTGCACCTATTCGGGGCGGGGGGCTACATATACCTCGGTGATTTCTCAGGGTATACTTACTCTTGCCTGACTGAACACATCTTTAAAGACCTTTTCATACAGTTGCACTCATGAGTTTTACTATAATGGTATTATTGCACCTTCTTTTCTCCCTTTCATGGAACTATTTTTCTAGAGTGTTTTTTTTTAAATCATTCACTAACACCTGCGTCATCCTCTGACAAAAGGCATATGCCCATTGTCACCTCTTCTCCAGCCTGAGTAAAGTCTACCTGCTTTTTCCCTGTAGGTCATGGCCCCTGACCTTTTTATCAATTGCGTTGCTGGATTCTAGGCTGCCCTGGTTTATCACTAGCTCTTCTAAACCAAGGGGCCCAGAACAAAACAGACTACATGAGTTATGCTCCTGGAGTCAGTGGGACTGCTGGTGTGACTAAGTGCTCACCAACATGAGCCAGGGTCTCATGCCTGAGTCCTGAGCTGTGAAAAGGGGAATGCTTTATGTCACTGATTTACTCAGGTTCCCTCGGAACGTGTCCAAAAATAGCAATTTGCTTTTTTGCACAAAGCATCCTGTCATGCACTCATGATTAATTTATATACCGTCACTGCCTGGTCTCTTCGTTACTGCCTTCTAGACAGGGTTCTCTCATCGGGTATGGTATTTCTGCCAGTATTATTTCCCCCTAGCCTCCTGTCAACCAGAGTAATAACTACAAATAGGTGATATTGCCCATACTGGCAATCCTGAAAGAAAACTCGGCTTTTGTTTTTCCTCAGAACCCTTCTCCGCATGCGGAGGTCAGCTTTATGTGCTCAAACACATTTTATGGGGAAGGCAGTGGAGCACAGCATGGAGCAGAGGCAGCAGGGGAATTGCTCCCGGCTACTTGGGAAGTTGCACATAAACCCCTCTGCTGAGAATTACTCCCTTCACCACCAGTGTTTCACTTGGGCTTTACGGTGATAACACACAGGCTTACTACCTGCAAAAGTCTCCGATGACGTTGGACCAAACCAGCCTCCCAGGAAGGAGCAGTGGTAGTTTTGTCGGTGACTTCAGTGCGAATGGGAGCAGGCCTTTCTCTACACAAACGGTTTTCTTCTCCAAGTGCCGTATTCTCCCTACACTATTTCGCTCTAAATATAATAAAAGGCTCCCTGTTGCTATGAGTAGCACCACTCTGAATAGAAAGTGCTGTTAGTCTTGTTTATTTTGGCTACATCGGTTGCGCTCCTTTGTATTGCTGCTCTCCACGACTTGTGTATGTATTATTCCTTGACTCATTACGTGTAAGCACCAGGGGAGGTGCAGAAGCCAAATGTGATCCACAGATGTCCACAATTCCCCCAGTGGCTCCCCTCCACTCCACTGACGACCCACGGAGCCAGCTAAGGAAAGCCAGCCCGGGCCCTTGGGCTGCCACCATCCCTCCTCACCGGCCGTGGGGCGTTTGCACGCAGTGCCGTTGTATGGAGATCAGAAGTGGCCGTCAGACATCTGGCGGGTGGCCAACACCGTGCTCGATTGAGCAATATTTGGGATCTCTTGTATCTTGTTTATTGCAATTACTGCTGGGCAAGCCCTGCAGAGTTTGGTTTGTTTGAGCTACTACAATCAAAGCTGCAGGGTTCAGTTTTCAGAGGTTAGCGCTTGAGCAACCTCTATATATTTACTTGGAGGTTCAAGATCTATTAAAAGGAACCATTCTGCTCTATTTGTCTCCTGTAAGCTGTATCACATTTGGCAGGAATGAAAGTACAATGGTTTCTTTGTATGTAATATATTGCCTAAAAAAAGGTATGTGATTGGAATGAGAGAGGTGCTGGCTGCAGTTACTGCCCGACTGGAGAGGGATGTATTTTCTCTGATGTAGAACAATTGTGCAAGCTGAAGAAATGGTACAAATCAATTGACTTATTGCACATGAAAGTAAAGTTTGTACTCACAACTCTTTACTCACGTGGCAGATAACATCCTGGTAAAAAGAAAGCGCTTTACAAATCCAGTGCACATGCCATTATTTATTGTGGCTTTCTTTTTATCTTTACTTTTTCCCCCCACATTTCTCATTTTATTCTGGATAGTGAAAATCAAAATCAGCCTCACTTTTTACAAATAGCCTTGTGAAAGGTCCTAGTGCTTGGGGCTCACAAGACCATACCCATTTGTTTCTAATTCTTTTTTTTCAATTCACCTGTAAAACCAAGAAACAGTTGATTTTAAAAGTTTAAAACATCGTTTCTCATGAAATGCACATTCAACAGCATCTCCCAATAATCTTGACTAAGCAGATCTGAATGAGAGCCATACAGATGAGGAAACCTTTTTGTTTTCTTTAGTTTCATGTTGCATTTCCACACACAATTGTAGGACACGGGATACTGGGGCTGGGATAACAGATTTAGTCTCTTCCTCAACATTTAGGGATTCTATTTATAAAGGAGAGATGGAGTATGGGACAGAACTAGATTATCTCACTTTGTCAAAAATGGACCATTTACTCATGTTAAAAAACTACATTTGGAACACTACTCTTTTCCATATTGATAAAAAACATGAGTTATAAATACAAAAACAGTTCTAGCACGTGATTGATTGTGTCATTTCTTGGAAACAATTCTCCTACAGCAGCTGTAAGCTGTAGATCACCAGTTTTGTCCTGGTAGACTTATAAAATCATGTCATAGTTGAGCCATGACTGTCCCACTCCAAACTGAAACCACCTTTTCCTTTCATGCTGAGCACTAGACTTGTCCTTTTCAGCATGGGTCCCACCAAAATAATTTTTATCAACTGCACCAATTCAGAAAACAGATGGTATGCATTTTGGATAAACGTAGAACATATCTATATAAACCAAAGTTAAAATCAGTATGGAAAAATATTGAAATTGCATTAATTAGAGGTAGAGTCTCTTCTAAATAATGATGTTGATGCAGGGATTTAATGTAATCTATGAATTAAGTTTTAACTTCTTATCTTTATTTCATCCAGCTTCAGTCTCCCTGGAACTTAGTGTCTCAAGGGCACAAAATCTGAACTGTATCTGTAATACCTCCATTTATCTTTTGGGAAGTTTCTAGTCATTTTGCAAGAGGGGAAGCAAAAAAACCAATTCATTTTGATTGAAATAAGAAACATACCTCGTCGAACACTTATTTCTTTTACAGTTTGAGTTATTTTGAGAATCTCAACATTTTAAATAATGACATAAACTTTATGGCCACATCTTGGTTGAATATTGATTACAATTCATTATTTCTGAGTTGATGAGTCTGTAAAGGTTTTTTTCTCAATGTGGGTGTTTGGGTTCCTCTTTCACTCTTGATATCTTCCTGGAAACTTTATTCACCTTTAAAATTCAACCAGTCATTTCACCCCCAACTTTCTCATGTTTTTTTCCCTAGAATAATTTGTGTCTGATCTGGTGCATGGACTGAAGTAAAAAGTTATTTTCCAGGCTATAGAACTTCCGTGACTGTAATATATGATACAAGCATTTTCTACTCAATCTACTCAAGACTTTCTAAATTCTATCAGTGTCAGTTCCTTTGCATTTTCCCGAGTTGCCATATCAACCATCGTTGAACTCTAGTTTCACAACATTGCATTGCATACTTTACCGTCAGCAAGGTCATAGCTTGCCTATGATAACATGTATTCATGAGTTGTGGTTCTTCTTACTGACTTCAGACAAATACAGCATAGCATGATCCACAATAGTAGTCAATATTCAGATTTGGAGATGACTCTAATTGCAGATATAATTATCTCTGCCAGTCTACAGGCTGTCTTGCAGCAAAGCATTCACAAGCATTTGTGTCGCCTACATACTGCAGATATAAATATTGCCCTTCATTGGTTAAGTCAGATTTTTGTTTACCGCAGCAGCATGCCACTTTCCTAGAAACTTCCTAGAAATGCCCTTTACTACTTAAGCATCTCAACAGAATCTGTGAATTTGATTTGACTCTTTCTCAACCATTTAAAAGCCCTGGGATCATATTCTGACTTCAGAAAAAACAGCTGAAAAAAGCTGCGGTCAAATTCTTCATATTTTCATCTTGTTCTTAATAATGGCTTCATAGGACAAGTTCTTGTTGGCAAGATAATATATTGTACTTAGCATTTTTATTAGAATCTTCCTGTTTTCTCCCTTCTTCTGAGAGTTCTGAAAACGAAGTATGTCACCACCATTCCTTGTGGTCTTTTGAAGAGTATCAACGGCTCCGTGATGACATGGGGAAACATGGTGCTGTTCAGATTTGTCTCAAGTCTTTTTCCAATTAGTGAATCCAGACTGTGTGAAAGCTTCCTCTGTGCGCTTCATCAAAAGTAGTTTGCAAAACGGTAGCAACAAAGTACATTACCCCCATTAGCATTGGAAAAATAGGTCCACTGAAAATCACAAAACTGGGATAAGCATAAAGGCAGGCTTGTTTTTCCGAAGTCATGCACAGGGAGAGCCCTAAGTCACAGTTGATGAGGTGTTTAATAGTGTCAGGCAATTAACATTTGGTTCTTGTTGCAGACGACACCGGAGACATGTCAATCCTACAACCAGCTAAATTTGATCCACTTGTTGTCGAAGGTTTAGTCTCGTCTTTTTTAATCAGCCATGGTTCAAGTGATTCCATTTTTGCACTTTTAAAATCTGTACTTTGGGATTTTTCATTTCAGTCAGTCACCGATCACTTAGTAAGAATGGCATGGGATTAAAGAATTAGACCCACACAATACCGAAACATGTAGCTGGCCCCTGGCTTTTGTGTAGCCCCTTGTTCTGTCTAAAAGGGTCTACAATGCAGCAGATGGGAGAAAGGAAATAGCCTTCACCTGATCTGTTCATTGCCCAGAAAACAATGGCTTTTATGCTTTGCTTATATAACCCCTGCTTTCCCGCCTCAGCCAGGGATCCTGACAAGGACAACAAGACAAGTAAGATGCCAGTTGGCGGCCCCTTGACCCCTCGGCCTAATTGCGCTGGGGTCAGAGACTCCATGATGTCTGGCCTCTCCCTGCCTTTTGTGCAAGGAGCTTGTGGAAAACCCACAGGACAGGGAGAGGAGCAGAGCCACGGAGGAAGCTCTGGAAACCATCCCAACACATGGGCAGCTGGGATCTGCACCCATCCCAGGTACCCAGCGAGACCAGGTTGCTCCTCTGCCACGTGCAGGAACTTGTCCACAACGTATGGAGCAGCCTGAGCTCCTCCAAATTGCAGCCCCCCCTTGCCCAGCAATGCTGGGACCATGCTAGGGAGGAGCCAGGGCCCCCCAGTCTACCCAACATCAGCCACACGATGTGCCCAAGAGGAAGGGGAGGTCTGCAGACCTGGAGCTGATGACACCAGGTCAGTCTTTGCTTGTCCATCTCTGCCCTCCCTTCCTCCCCACCAGAGCCCAGAGCATCTCTCCACAGGCACCATACTCATACCCACAGAGAGAAGGGACGAGGAGTCCTCGAGCAGCAGGTGAGAAAGGTGGCTGGTAGCTTTTGGGAGAGGTGGTGGGAAGCAGTCAGCCGGGCTGCTGGAGGAGCGGCAGGAGCTTAGCCTCAAGCCAGCACGTAGTTTGCTTTCACACTAAGGGCGTTCCTGCTTGCAGAAGCATTTCTTTCCCAGGGAATAAAGGAGTAAGTACTCATCACATGAAGAGATGCTGAATGCAACCTTGTCTAACAAAAACTAGGTAATGACCAGACAGCCAGAACCATTGGAAGGGGACGTTAATCTAATGCTGAAGAGGGCAAACAGTGAACTGTCAGGGAACTGTTCCTGCTGTAATACTGCGTGTAAAAAATATACACATTGTTATATATAGCTACATATACGGACATGTACATATAAATAAATGTGTGTATGTGTGTATGTTGTTAATTCCAGTCTCCTTCTCAAAATCAACAAACAAAAAAAGCTGAGTAAACCCTTGGCTTGTTAGGAACTGTAATGATAGAAATGTGAAATCCACAAAATAGACTGAGTAAAAGATGGTTCCGCCTTCTGTTTGAATTAGAGACTTTATTCTACATTGAAAAGGATTCCAGTTACAGTCTTTGATGAACACAATAACTGAACAAGACTTTGTCTACATGCACTTCATTGCTAGAGACCAGCTTGCTCGTAGACCACAAGAGTTGCAGAAGACAGCAGTACATGGTCTATGAAACAACTGACAAGAAAACCCAGAGAAATTTGTGTTCCCTTTCACCAGTAAGGAATGAATGAGATGCAGTAAAGAAGCAGCAGAACATGGTCATTCAAGAGGTAGTCCAGTCAGTCACTGTCTGTAGATGAAAATCTGTGGAGGATACAAGATGATAGGTGGACTTTTTTTTGAAAGGTGAGCTGCGGGATGCATGTCTGGTCAAATAGTGAGGAATCCCAGAGGCAGTGAGTGTGGGTTAGTGTGACAGCTCATCCAGCCCCCCAGCTCTTGCTTACCTCTTGGAGGCCCTCCTGAAGGAGGATGGATTATGGGTGGGAGTCAGTAGTGGTACGATCTGGCTGTTCTGGTGGGCTGGATCTGGCCTGTGGGTCCTCAGTTGGCCACCTCTTGGGTACAGGATCCTTTGAGGTCCATGCAAGCCCTATAATTCTCTGGATTTTCAGTAAAGCACCCAACATGACACGAGTCAGATCTAGCAGAATGCCGCTGGGAGGGACGCTGCAGACAGGTGCAAGGGTGTGAAGAGGACACAAACCTTGTTACCATCATCTAGCATTGTTCAAAGGAAGTGGAGACAACAAGAGAGTATAAATACCTGTCTCAGTACATTAATGCTTACACCATAGGTACCCATGGTACCAGCGTCTCAGAAACAGTGCAAAGGTAAGTGATTTTCTAAAGCACAGTAGGGAACCCAGGACTTCTGTGATTTCATTTTCACTTCCAATAATGGCAGTAATCATAAATCTTATCTGCTAGAGCACTTCCTAGAGTAAAAAAAATCTTAACCCAGAATTGTTTTCTAACAGTTATTAGATGCTCGATGTTAACAATTACTAGATGCTTTGATCAGACAATGTAAGAGTGAAACCTACTCTATAAGCAAATAATAATAGATGTCTTACCTGGGCATAACAGTAAAGGCTACAAGTAAAAATAGAGGCTTCCACAGAGATTTAAACAAGGAAATGAGACTAACAAAGACTCCTAGTAAAGTATTTTTTTGCCTTTTTTTTTTTTTTAAATATTGTTAAAGAAAAGGCTGTTGTCACATCAGGAGCAAGTGGCTGGACTAAGGTCACTTAGTTTACTCTGTAGGGGATTTCTATGAGCTTATCATATCACCTTCTGCAAGATTAGGCATCAGATTGAAACATCGTGCTATAAATTACCTGGCTGTAAACTGTTTTAAGTGGCTATCTGTTGAGAGCAAGGGGCAAGTTGGTTGCAGGGAAAACTACTAACAAGAGGTTGTGAGGAGTACATGGCAGGTACCTTTACGTTCTTCACTCTGCTGCTTGACTTCCCTTCTGAAAACCTGCTCTTTTGTCCCTGTGGCATGTAAATGACACCACCTTACGCTCCTGCACGCTTTCCTTCCTCGCCAGCATGGTAACTCACATCATCCATGTGTAACTAAGCCACGCTGCCCCTGGCCCTGGCTAGCTGGGAAGCCTGGCTGGTTATTTCATAGCCACCAAGGATGTGTGAAATTAAAAAAAGTGCTTGAAGAAGTTGGACAATATCCCCTCTGTCCTCAGCTGCAGACTACAGGGAACCCAAGGTGCTTTTGGTGGCCAAAAGCTACAAAAAAGCATTTATTACCTTTCCATGGGCTTGTTGTCTGCAGTGTATAAGTTATGAGGAAGATATAGGCTTCCATGAGCTATAGCTCACACATGTGCTGTGCATATACACACAAATAATCATAACAATGTATATATGCTACACGTAAATCTAGCACACTTCTTTGAGACCAAGCAGTATATGAGATGGTCATGATCAACCCTAAACCTTAGTATATGTTTCAATTTTTAATTCATTCCAAAGCAAAAGGGAGATCTATATAGAAAAATGCTGTAATCTGTAAAGAGGTTCCTGATTCTTATCTTCAGGGAGTGGGATACCAGTACAGAAGCAAAACTGGACTCTACTCTTGGCTTTCACAGTAATTTACTGTGCAGCCTTGCGTAAGCTGCACGGTAAGTCCTCTCACCTTTTTGTGCCTTTTTTCTCCCACAGCCTTTGACTTGTCTGTAAAACACAAGCTTTTCCCAGCAGAGGCTCTGTGCTCCCACCGTATTGTACAATTCGTGGTGATCTTGTTGGCATTTCGTGAGACAAACAGAGTAATTTGACCCAGAGGAGCTCAGCAGGGTGTCTGTTCACAAACGCCTGTATAGTTCACATCGGTAGAAGCTTGATGCATGAAAGAAAAGTTCAGGATGAGATTACTTCTTAGTACAAAAAAGAAATTCTCACCTCCGCTCCAATCCCTTTGTACAAAAGGGTTGCACTTAAAGCAAAGGGGATCTGACTGGTTTGGGAAAGAGTTGTTCTGGGTCAGGAAACATGGAGACAACCCAGTGGGACCATCAGTGCCAAGGGCACGTTAGAGACAGAGGAGGTGATGGAGGAGCGTAAAGAGAAGTGGGCCACAGCTGCAAGGATTTCAGCAGCCTCTCAACCCCTTGCATCCATTGGGAAACCTGTTGCTGCTCTTTAGGAACACACCTGGTGCCATGTAAATTATGCCAGCTTAACTCTGCTGTCCCCAGAGCAGCCCAGCAGCTAAAGGGTACAGAGACAGCATGTCAAAAAGCTTTTGTCAGCTGTGCGTTGTGCTGCTTAGAAGATGGGTCTTACTATCCAGGCACCTGCAAAATTCAAAAAATAATCTAGGGAAGCAATAAATTTAAAACATCCCCCCAAAGTCTAGGGTTTAACAAATATATGGTCTAGTTCTCTTTTACTGCTTCCTGTGTGGCTGCAGTGAGGCTCTTGGAGTTACTCCCAAGCACAGTCTGCATCAGGTAGACAGCAAATACAAAGCAACATAAAAGACAAAGCCATTACATAGTTGAAAATGCCCCTGAACTTACCCTCCAAGCGCACAAAGCCACCTGCTTTCTCACTTGCATCATTGCATTCGTGTTATGGAAAGACTTTGAACTCATGTAGGGTCTGATCCTGAAATCCTATACAGGAAGCTTAGCTGCTCAGCCCTGTCCAATGCCGCATCTCCACAGAGAAGTGTAATCTGGGAGCCTCTTACAAAACATTGGAGCACTCCCTGGTTCTTCCAACGGAAAAGGGACAATGTGTCTCAGGCCAGCTTTTAGTTTCAGTCACTCCCGTCACACTGAGAAGGGTTTGAAGCACAGCCCTCTTCTGAGGAGTGGCAAGAATAATACTTCTCAGGAAAAATAACACTTCTTTCCCCAGGAACTCTGCTCCCCATTAGGCACTATTTTATGAATTAGGTTGGTTAAATGTCATTGCAATGTTGCCTTTCTTTTCAGAAAGTTGTGGAAAGTCATTTAGCTCCTTTACATATTCAGCTGACTGAAGCTATAGGAGCTGCTCTGCAACACAGGCATGAGTCTAGGCTCAAAGACAGCCCGTGGTCTGAGCCCTGTGGTCCAGAAGGCATCCCCAGGCATCGGGACAGCAAACATGAGGCCTAAAGCCTTTCCATAGCTGATGCCTGCATCCTGAGCACTAGGGCCTGGCTGCTGCATTGGATCCGGCCATGGCATTTACAAGGAGACCTTCACCTTTTGTATGAGCAAGGTTGCATGCATGGTGCCTAACTCCATCCACAAATCCCTGCAGGGCTCACCTGGGGCAGCAGCTGGGGTGACCAGGAGGTAATGCTGCAGGGTCAGACCTGGCACACGCAGACGGGGCCCCCCTGTGCTGCGGGGCATGGGAGAGGGGGCTGGAGCTCGTCTCACGCGCAGGTCCCTGGGTGATGCTGGTCATGCAGCACGGCTCTGCAACCACGGGAGGACAATTCCTTACATCTGTGTAACCCCGTGAAACATATCGGAGCTTACATAGGCATAACTGAGGCACAGTTTGGTCCTCATAATCTTTATTACTGATCATGACGGTGATGATGATGTGTGAGAAGGAAATAGCGCAAGCTTGACCTTCACGTCCCAGGGGGAATTTGCAGAGCTGGCAGATATAAAACCCCTCAGCTTTTCACTTGTAAACTGAGCAAATTTGTTCTGGGAATCATTAATACATAATGCCATTTTGAAGCCAGTTTTCAGAGTAGAATTGCACATTCGACTATCCAAATCCTTCTGTCATCCCCACACAATTCTGCAACAGGGCTGGGACTGAAAGAAGTCAATTGTACCTCAGAAATTACAGGCAGCCAGTTTAAATAAAGAAAAGTATCTGCTATTTGGTGCTTTCCATTCATAATGTGATTCCGCTCTGTTAAAATTCATTAGGTGACCTAGATCCTGAGAACCCATTCCTGCAAATCGCTGAATGCTTCCTGGGAAGTGCTGCAAGCTTTTGACTCTATGTAATGGGACTTGAAAGAGGTCAGCCCTGGCCAACAACTGTCCCTTACGTCTCTTCAAAACGCCATGAGTCTGTTCCCTTTCCTTGAGGTGATGTAGCGACAGCCCTAACGATTTAAAAGAAAAGGAAAAGCAAAAATACCAGACTTGAAGTTAAAACTGAATGAATTCATGACCTCTTGCACAAGCCCACAGTTAGCTCATGCTCCAAGTAAGTGCTGGACATGAATTGGCAAAGGACTGCAATCCCAGCCAGGTGTAACAACTTAGAGACCGGTCTCAAAACTTTTACTGATGTGCCTAATCTTAGCACATCTTTACTGTCCAAGGTTTTTCCATCCACTTCCATCGTACTTTCTTTCCAGATGAAGACCGAATAGCAGATAGGAAAGGACCGCAACTCATCCAAATGCATCATTCAAATTGGAATTTCACACAGCGTTTGCGTTTTTTGCACGTGAACTCTACAAACACTGAAGGCCTTTGATGTGCTTGGAGTGCAAGCTCTCCATTCTTATACTAACGCTCCTTCATTAGAGCTCTGCAGACACATCCGCTCGGCTCACAGAAAGGAAATCATGTGACAATTTAATTTACCAAGGTTATTGTACTCACTCTGTACTCAGTCTAAAATTAAATGGAGGGAAAAAGCCTGGGCCGATGCTTTGCTACAGATGAACGGTTAAAATCACAAAATGTTGGGAAATGCAAAAGTAGGGTTCTAACAGCAAACTGTAATTTAGCTGCTCATCCTCTGTATTTTGGGGTCTCCATTTAAAAAAATGTAAATAATTAATACTTGGGGCATTTAAATAATGAAAACAGGAACTGAAAGCTGTCCCTGTGTGGCTGAGTTAATATTGTCCTTGAAAGTGTAAAGCCAGTGCGGGGTGCATATGACTTTTGCCAATGCCGCCTGCACGCCTCTTCTGCCTTCCCTCCCCTCGCAGCTGAGGAGCAAAGGCAGTCACAGCCCTAGTGCCCCGTTCATCATGTAGGGCACAATGCTTTATTTTACTCTGTTGTTTTTATGTGGGGGCTTGCCTTGGTTACTTTGGGTTTGCCCAAAAGTACAACCCATTTAACTACAACCCATTTTCAGAAGGTATGTAAGTTTGTGTCTCTCTTCAAGCCCATGAGCAGTCCTGCTGGACTCTCCCATTGCTGAATTGTAACTTTCCTGCAAGCTGGGAGATCACATCTACCAGCACCACGCACCTGGAGGCTGTCACTTGTTCTACCTGTATGGTTTGATATAGAAGAATAATGCTCTGTAGAGAAATTAATTGCAGTCAGCCCACAGAAAGAAGTGCAAGATTAATATTTCAGCTGGTTTTGCTGTAGCAGTGTTCAGAAAACCACTTACCGTGGGAAAAGTGGTGCTTCTTTTTCTCTACTGTTCCCATAAGTAAAAAAAGCTGAACAGATCATTCCCCAATTTTAAAACTAATTGCAGTGACTGAGAGCGGACAATTTCAGCCCAAAAGGGATTTTTCAGAAGATTACAAGACCATGGAACAATGGAGTTATGATGGAAAATGTTTATGAATCTCAACTGAAGTGGCCACTGCTATAACACTTTGTGAGGCATTATACTTTGAAAGATCAAAGAGCAATACAGAGCTGAAAATATATTACTGTCTTTTAAAATGGGCTTGTAAGACTTAAACCCGAACATTTAATGTTGGTCTCTGGGAGAAGAAAAGAAAAAAAAAAGCAACACACAAAATATAATTAAGATAATAAATGAAAGGCCTTTCTTTTCATCATTTCTATAACTACCTTAAATATCTGCTGGAAATGATTATATCAGCACAGGCTGGACTATATTAAAATAATGAAGAGTGAAGTTTTCACTGTGTTCCCATTTAATCATCACCTCACAACTTTACATTTTAATGTCTGACCTTAGGATATCCTCTTCCACTATCACATTAAGAATGTTGAAAGGAAACAGGAAGGGCCACAAGGGCTGTAGTTTCCTCAGAAGAACAGTGGCTATCAGCCTAATGGATTCTGAATTTCTCAGACAAAGAGCAGCAGCGACTCAGCCCACAGTCAGAGTTATCAAATGTTCACACAATACAAGCCTTTCCTCTAATTAACAGAGTTGCCTTCAATGAGGGCACTACCTTTTTTTGCATTATGTTACTGGAAGAAAAAAAATTCAGCTGCATGGTGGGACCTAGTCTATAAATAGCCTGATGAAATGCAGAAGACAAAATAAAGTCCACTTAGTTGCTTTAAAAAAAACAAACCAAAAACAAACCAGTAAAAAAGTAGGAAAGAAGACCTGCCAAAACATCAGGAACTGCATTTGACCTGTTGTGTATCCTCCATGGTTCAAAGCCTAGATTTGAAGTAAACTCCTGAAGTCATTAAGCACGTACATGACAGATTTCTGGATGTCATTTCTGTAGGGAGAAGCTGAACATTGCTGACTCGAGTACAGGTGAAAAGGCAGGGACTGGCTGGTCTTCTGTAATGAAATTTGTAACATTTCCAGAGGGGCAGGGAGAAAGGAATTATAATGGATGAAAACAGGAGATGAATTATTTCAGCAAACAGGCTGACGTTAAAACTGCATGTTCGTGTAGGGGGTGAACAGGGAGAGGAGGAGGGCTCTCCGTCATCACACACATCATATAGGGCCAAATGGCTGCAAAATCTCGGATATTGTCTTAAAGCAATTCCAAATGTGAGAACTGTGTTTGTTTCATGCAAACCTAGATGGATCCTACTATCTAATATTACCTACGTGAAATCAGTTTAATGTGGTTTTCTCAATGAGAAATAGGTGAGGATCCATCCTGGAAAAAAAATGTAAGGAGCAATTTCACTTTCAACAGCCCCTGAGTTTGGCTGCTTATGGAAAGTGCAGTGTAAATGAAGCTGGATGGCTGTGAATTTTTGCAGACAGGAGGAGCTACAGCACGAACTATGGACCACAGTACTCAAGTCCTGTCATTTTTAAATTGACTTTTCTTTGGTAATATCAGGATGTTTGTACTACATTCATGGAACTCCCTCTGGTGTATAACTTACCACATGAAATTTCTTGCCTTATTCTTTACCAAAGAGCCTGTGTAGCCTGGTGCACGGAGGAGCTGCTTTCATGACAGTGCAGAAGATGTGTGACATGTGTGTTTCTATTACAAATGGAAAGAATGACCCTGGGTCAGATTACGGCCATGGTAGGGCTGGGAACCAGGGAAACATCTGTATGATGTGTGTCCATTAGTCCAAAGCGGCAAGGGTCACTTCAGGGTTGGCTCTGTGGCCCCACCAACAAAGGTGCCAAGCATCCCTAGCATCTCTCCCTTAATCAGGAACCTTCTCTGAAAGAGCTAAAAAAATTTAGCCTTGAAACCAGGGTACTGAGGAACTAACTTGGCTTTTATTCATCATCTTTTCTTCACAAAGTTCTTCCCTCTATCTATCTCATATTCAGTTCCCTAGAAAAAAGGGAAAACACCATAAAAATCTCAATCTTGTTCATCCCCAAATATGAACCATCCATCATATGGAAAGAAAAGGCACGTGTGTTGTTGGTGAGGGTTGGAAAACACATGGCCTTGCAATAAAAGCCTTTGTTGTGGTAGGGTAAAGATATGGATGGATGGGCAGCTTGCTTTTGATATTTCTTGGTAGGCAGGTGGCTCAATATCCAGCTGTTCATTCCCTTCCCTTCCTCCCCTCTCCCTCTCCCCCTCCCTTCCCTTCCCCCTCTCCCTCTCCCCTCTCCCTCTCCCCTCTCCCTCTCCCCTCTCCCTCTCCCCTCTCCCTCTCCCCTCTCCCTCTCCCCTCTCCCTCTCCCCTCTCCCTCTCCCCTCTCCCTCTCCCCTCTCCCTCTCGAGGAGGTATGGCAGGGGGTGGGTGTGATATGCT
>NW_008795442.1:3163163-3173587 GCF_000699145.1 Aptenodytes forsteri
CTTTCTTTCCCTGCCACCCTCTTTGTCCTTTCCCCTTCCCCTCTTTCCCTTCCTCCTTCCTTTTTCCCCTCCTTTCCTTCCTTTTTTTTTCTGAGAGCGGATGGTATGGATTTTCTTAGATGTACGTAAGAAAATAAATCAAGCAAAGGATTCCTTTATTTGCTAGATAGCAGCTCAGTGCTCCATTCTGCACAATCTTCATGCTCAGTAAGGCAAGGCTCCTCTAAAAAATGACTGGAAACAACGTACCAGGCAGAAGAAGGTCTCCTTTTGGTACTCTCTCCTTTGATACAGCCTTTCACAAAGCCATGTTCTTTGCATATCATACAGAAGGAGGGGAGGTGCAGGGTTATTTTAAAAGCATCCACTAATTAAAAATTAAAGTCCATTTTCTTCTGCTTACTCTGGCATTCGACTATAAATAAACTAATAGCAGAGCAACTACTGGATTGAAATTTCCATTTGGTTCACATGCTGGCATGGAATATCAGAAAACTGATATTATTTATGCTCTGTATTATGTATAAGAGCGACCTCCTTTTCCCTCCTTCCATATTACATACTGTAGATACTCATAACAAAGGGCGTGCTGCAGGGACTGCAGGGTGTGTAAAGAAATTAGGTTTATTTTTATTTTGCTGATAAGCATTTGGTATGAAAGTAGTTTTTACCTCAGCAGTTTTAGCTGACTAAAAGCTAACTATTTCAGCTCTCTATTTCATCAAGGGTAACTCTAAGGAGTGATTCATCTCCTCTACCTTAGAAACACTGTTTTGTGATAGACCTTCCTTTAGTGGTGCCCTGTCTCTTGCCATTGACCACAGGTGGTCTGAACTTGGATACCTGATTTTTTTTTGATGGCTAAAGTGAAATGAGTCTTAATCCTCTGTGTCTTTCCCAGTTTCAGTGCCTAAACCATAAAAAAATCCTTCTTCCTACATCAATAATCCGTTATGTGACAACATATACTGTGCACGCGCAAATGTATTGGACTGAACTCTGCCAGCTCAAAACTGATCTTCTCAGAGGATCTAAGCTACAACTTGAGGACCACAGCCTCAGAAGGGATCTGGGTACCTAACTCCCATCTGATGCTGAGTCCTACCACTCAGGGCAAATTAGAAGTTCTGTTTCCTAAGAAGCAACTGTTCTCAATTTTAAAAAAGCAAAACAAGTAGTTTTTATAGTGCCCCAAACATACTATTTCACTCTCCATTTTCTCAAAAGGCCTATCCAATTTTGCTTGAAGCAGTTCAGTCCAACACTGGAAACACACATTCCAAAAAGGTGATGTTTTAACATAGTTCTAAGTATCTGAAAATGAGCTTTTGGGATGAAAACACATGTGTAACTTCATCTGGGGGAACCAGCATGCAGTCTTGCAGAAAAAAGGCACAGTATAATATTTTATGCTAGACTTTTAATGTCTCTGTAGGCATTCCCACTTGTCTGGTATAAATGCAGCACAAATACCGTATACTTTACTTTTGGTTGTTAGAGATAACCATGAAGGGAGAGCTCATTCATAATTTCACTTTATTTCAGTACTTCCTAAGTTTGAAGTCATTCTTAATTCATTAAAAGGAAAACATTCGCTTCAGATTTATGATCCCCATGCCCTTTCTCTCATTCACCGAAGTATTCACATTAAAATCATACGCACTCTGTCATTACATGACTGACGTTCTTTTAACAGGGTGGTAATGTCCCGGTGAGGCCAGCTGCTGAACATAATGGCAAAATTTTCAGAAAAGGCAAGAGAATAATTCTGTTAAAGAGAGGTGATGTTGCCGAGAAAGGATGAGTGCCTACAGTCTCAGTGGAGTAGCTTTTAAATCCCATTCTGAACTCCAGCCACTGCATCCCTTGGTGATGACCTTGGCCCTGTCGTTTCATTTCTAAAATGTTGTTGGTTATTTTTGACCAGTCTCTTGCGGCAGCACGGGTCTACCAATATAATGATATTGGGAATTTTCACCACTAATTTTGATTTTCCGTGGTTTTTGTAATAGGGACCAAATGTTTAGTTCCACTGAGTAAGCCCTGGCCCCTGCCTTGTGCTCCAACAGGCTGCTGCTACATAAAGAAGTACTATACAGTAATTGCAGCGCTAGCGGGACTCCAACAGCTCTTATCGCTGACAGGACTGGAGCTGTTTGCAAGGGTAGGAAAATGTTGCAAATGTTTCCTACTCTAACCAACGTAACTCCATTTCACCACCTATAAAATAATGCCCGCTTCTTTCACGGGGGCATTTGGAGGATTATTAGTTGGTGCCTCTCTGTTCATCACTTTGCAAATGTAAAGCACTATGTAAGTGTTATTATTGAAGGGCTGACATCTGTGAAATACAGCGTGTATTTTGAATTCTAATTTTAAACCAAGGAAAATCAAGTAAGCAAGAGCTGACCATGTGTTAAAAACACTTGAAGCCCTCTTTCTTGTAACTGTTTATCTACATTTTTAAACCTATGTTTACATTGTAGTAACAGCTGTGTTTAAAGGGGACATGACAGAGCGGACTAATTTGTAAAGCTAAACTTGATTTTGAAGGAAAAAAAGCTAATGTTTGAAAAAACACTTCAAAAGAAGACAAAAATGATTAAAATAGACATAACCATTTGTTTGAACTATGACTTTCTCAAGAAAAACCAGGCTAATGTAAACTGGCCTATGCATAGTCCAAGCAGCTGTTCTGTGTAGCTGTTACACAAACCCCTGGTTTCAGGGAGGGATAAAATTAAGACAAAACAGGTCATTCTCAATGAAGGAGCCAGACTAAGGACTGAATTACAAACCAAATGTGCATACACAGGTGAGATTTGCCCCAACCTGTCAGAAGAAAGCAGCCCAACTTTTTTTTGACCTACTTACCTTCAACTGGGATTTAGCCACGTGTATCATGTTTGGTGTATTTATTTTTGTCCACACCTTCAGCAAAACCAGAGCCAGCACTGGCTGAGTTTAAATGAAATTACTCCATTTCCAAGGCAAAGGCTTTCTTAGGGGTTTTATAGAATTTCTTTCTAGGATGTTGAAATGCTACTGAGGTAAATGAGATCTATATATTTCATGGGGACTACCAGGAGAGATTTTGTGTCTCTGGTCAAGGCAGTGGGAAACATTTTAATCACCTGTATCATCATCATGCTATTTCTGAGAAAAAATGCTTTGTAGAGAGGAAGATGTTGTCACATGCCCAAGCACTAGTCATACAGCATTAAATCTATCTTTAAAATCTCATTAGAATCCCCTTTCATAAAATGTTTTCTGTTTACTTGATTCATCTGAGGCTTTGTAAGCTGTGTTATCTTCATAGAATACAGCTGAACTGAGTGAGTCAGGGTGGTGATATCATGGTGGTGATATGACTCAAGTGGGTCCTAAGTCAACCTTAGAGTCTTTTGAAAATCACAAGTAAAAGCTGGAAGCAGAGAACGAAGTGCACAACAAACCAATGCAGGGGTAGAGAGCAGAAAAATGGGGGTTCATGCTAACCTACTCCACTGAGGAGAACAGGTTTATTTGCTTCTGGATCCAGACTCAGGTAGTAACTACAATAACCCAGCCTGGACAGGATGGACACAAACATCCAAGTACCCATAGTCTCACCCAGCTTAAAGTTTTGATCTTGCTCATGAGTTTTTGTCAGGTCTCATTTAAGAGGAACTGAGGTCTCCCAAGTGAGGTTCCCCTGCAGTAGGTCTGGGCCAGCATTTACTCTGGATAGCAGCTGGCAGATCCTATGAGGACCTTGGACCTTCAGTTGTTCTCTCAAAGCCAGAAGACAGGGAGGTGTGATCAGAGTGCAGGTCTCCATGTTCCTCTTGCTCAGGGTGCTTATGGGAAGGAAAAGCAGTTAAAGCCTTCACATCAGTGGGGTTTTTCTCCTAAAGGACATTGCCAAACAGATGTTGTTTTCTAACTCTACCCGTCTTCCAGAATCCAGCTGAAAGTGTGAATCTTTTCTTTGCACATCAGTCTTTCCAGGAGATGCTTAGTAACAAGAAAAAGGACTCTGACACAGGTAGGCTGGATGGTGAATCTCTTAGCTTGTCTTTTTATACAAGATATATCTCAGGAGAAAACAGTAAACTCCCTGAATATACTATCTTGCTCCTGAACTCACTTTTCCAGTGGGAAACTGGGGGATCCTTCCAGGAGCAGGGAGGTAGTGTTACTTTACTGCCCCATCAGGCTTCATCCTCAACTCTGGAGATGGTTGATGGTCAGTTCTTGCCACTGCATAACCCTCAGCAGACTCTCTGGTCTGTCCTGACCAGTGACCACAGATGTCTAACATGCGATCTCATTGCCAGCTTGGCCCACCTCCCTGGCAACTCTCCTCTCCTCAGTAGGAGCTAGGTTATTGCCTTGGTAGAGAGGTTTTCAAATGGTTTTGACAATTCAAATCCAAATGCAAGGGGAATGAGAAGGAAGTTCTGGGGGGAAGGCTGGATGTAAAGCTCACTGTGGCCACAGAAATCCGGTACAGCCATGCTCAGCAGTACTGCTCAGGGATATTTGCACCTGAATGCTTGACTCTTTCCTTCATACGGCCTGCTTTTACTTAGGTTTGTGCCACTGCTGGCTGGAAATTAACTCCCAGGGAGGAGAGAAGGCAAAAGACGAGAAGTGGCGTGTGTTCAAAATCAGCTGGCAGCCTGGTAAAGAGGCAAGCTCACCGAGAAATGGTGAATTGCCTAGAAGCATTTTTCATCCACGTTAGTGTCCAAATATGCTTGTTTCCTGAGTTTTAATTTTAGTAACAAAGAAATCAACACTGAGACGTCAGTGCTTGCCTTAAACCCTTTTCCTCAGAGCTGGCTGTTCACATTCCCAGCATGTTCAGTGGCTCCTTGCCCTGCTTTATCACGGGGCTTCAGCTACACTAGGGGGGGGTTTACCTTTCCTTGTGAACAGAATTTGCTGAATGGAAAGGTAGATCTTGAGATGTGTTTGACTCACCTGGTTACAAAGTTGTTAAAACACTCTGGTAGGCACAAGTGCATGCAAAGGTATGATCTAGCACTGTCCTCTACCCACTTGGATGCAAAGACAAGGTTGGCTGGCTGCTCCACTTTCCAATCTTTGGTGGTACATGATGATTAAAAGGCACATTATAGTTTTTCAGGTACCCTGGAGCTAACTATGGCATTGCACATATATTGGAAAATGGGAGCTGGAACTGATTTGCACTGTCAAAACTGTACAGAGGAGCGCAGTGTAAGCGTAAAGCTTATATCTGCAGGCAGGTACTATTTTTTCATGACATGTTTCCCCAGCACTTAGCAGAATGAGCTCCACTCCTCCGAGTATCTCGGAAGTCCCTTGCTGTAAATAATGCTAACAGGCTATGGCCACGCGGAAATAGGGAACATTTTCCCCATCCGGAGAGTCTGTTGTAGCTCAGTGTAATCTGCTTCTGAGGGAGACTGTGGCTATTTTTAAGACAAAATGGTGTTTTTCTTGGTCTTGTGTTCCAGCTAAAGACACTGTAATAGAAAGGTGATAGATTATATACTCAGTTAATGGACATCCCACTGCAAAGCTTCCAGCAAGTTCGGTCTTTGTATAGAATACCAAGGGAAATGTTTTCTAAATTCCAGTTGTATTTATTTACTGCTGGATCAAGAAGGGAACTGTATTGTATTATTAACTAATTCTCTGGATTCTTATTTTCCCATGGAATGAAAATGACACATTTTATTTATATTGCTTATTTGAAATTTAAAATAATTTATGAAGCTGAACCTGCAGTTTGAGGGTACCCATAACAGTTCCTTATTTCAGTGCAATATTTGAGTGGGCAAGTGCTGAAAGAATACTTTTTAAATGTATATATCTAACTGAACAGAAAACTGACTATAACTCACTAACTTCAGGACACTAGGGACGGTTTAATCTATAGTGCCAAACTCTCCTTCTGGTTGCACTAATATATTTATATTTATTTCACTGGCTAACTGAGTTTATATATACAAATGTAGCATATTTTTCTTTGGGTTAGGTGAACCTGTATGAATACCTGACTTGCGTTACTTCATTTTTTACATGAATTTTTAAGACTGAGAAGAGTCTTCTCAGCATGAGAAGTGATCTCATTTGACTTTAGATCTGACCGCAAATAGGAAATGGAATACTTGTGGCCTGATACTTAATGCAGTGTGTCTCATTTTCCAGGTGCATACATCTGGTCTTTAATGGCCATTTTATCAGGACTGCATCATTTCATCTTGGTCCTTTCCCCACAAATATTTGATTGTAATAAGATCTGACCGTGAGATGTGTCATCTGTAGTATTGAATATATAGAACGGCTTGGGATTGCTATTTCTATCTTCAAGGCATCCCATGTCCTGTTAGGGATGACAATTTTTTCATGGCAAAACATTGCTGACAAGATATTGTGCAATGAGATTTGCATGACCAAATATCCTGTGAGTAGTCCAGTGGTTAGGATAGGAAACAGAGAGTCAGGATAGCCTGGCTCTGTTCCCACTTCACATACTGACTCACTGCCTGACCCTGGGGCAAATCGTTTAGGCTGGAATTTCCAAGGGGGCTGAGATGCACAGCTCCCAGGGAAAACCAGGCAAAGCTGGGTGCCTGACTCCTTTCCATCTCTTGGAAAACCTCATGTCTCAACAGTTCTGCATCTCAGTTTGCCCACATTAATACAGGGACAAGGTTTATAAAGCTATTTGGGTCCTCTGGCAGAAATTGTTTATTAAGGAAATGATAATCATGGCATAAATATGTAGTCTTTACCAACACATGCTATTTGGTAGGTACAAGCAGATGAATAAATCATCTCCTTTGCTCCCTGAGAAATGCAGTGTAGTTTGTTTCTCTTCTAATAAGAGGATGAGTTAAAAAGACTTCGGGATTGTCAAACCCGTGTTTCCAAATGTAGTTTACCTACAAATCAGCAGCCACAGGGCATCCCTGGCAGTAGCAGCTCTTGGTCCTGTGGCAGCTCATCCATATGGGCTTGAGGAGGCATGACTTCTTCTCTACTCCATCACTAGATTCAGCCTGGGATCCAACACTGTTCTTCCCTGCCTCATCAAACCATGCCCAAAAATGTACCCAGGCCCTCGCATCCTCTACCTTGTACCCTCACTGTTCACCCAGTCAGACATCTCAGTCTGCATCTTTCCATTGCCTCCCACCTTGCACTCTCTTCTCTTATTGCCCTGCCCTGCTTTTATGTCCTACCAGGAGATGCAGGTGCTGGCACTGGCAGGGCTTTTACAGCAGCCACTAAGGCAATAAGATATTGCTGATCCACTGCTGGATGCACGACAACCAGAGTGTGAATACCCTCACGCCAGAACTTAGGAAATTATCTCCACCTACACTGCTGGAAGCTATCTGCAAACCTCACTTCAAAGCAGCTTGCACATCACCAGGGAACATCACATCACCATGATGAGAGGAGGTCCCTGGTAAACCACTGGGTTTGAGTGGTCACACTGCTACAGAACAGACTTTTTCTCTTTAAAAGCAAACAAAACATCATAATGTGGGACATTTTTACGCAAAGGGCAAATTTCGACCAATGTTTTGGTTTGGAAATAGCAAAAGAGAAAAGGCAACTCTTCAGATCAAAATGAAACCCGTTTTAAAATTTCTATTCAAAGAGAAGCACTGGGTTTGAGATGGCCACGTTTTTTGATGTTGTTGGTATTTCTAAATGTCTATTGACAAAAGGGAAAATGCTCTCAAGAATGGCCATTGTCTAATTGAAAACTGTGGTTGTAATGAAACCTTTACATTATTGACCAGCTTCAGTTGAAAACATATAATGGGCTCAGCTGATTTGGCACTGAGCTTATGTCTTGTTTAATTTGGGAAAATAATTTAAAAAGAACAAAACTAACAGGGGCCCAAATCTTCTGTGAAGGCGGTGCAGTTACTCCAATTTACACCAGCACAGGGGTAAATAGGCAAGCTGGGAGCTTGCCTACCTACGGCATCTGGTGCTGCTTTAGATCCCTAAGGGGTCTCCCCTTAGGGAGAGGAGGAGATCTTAGGAAAGACATGGGTCTGGTTTAAGTCCTCTGCCATAGCTGCAAGCCCTGTGCTGATGTGTGGATACCGTGGTGGGTCTAAGAGGGCACTGGACATCATTTTTATGCCCACAGCCACTTGTTCCCCTATGATGAGTTTGCTGTCTTGGAGTCTTGCCTGGCTAGAGAGCAACGTGGAAAGGTGTTGATGTCTTCTCACCAGTGGCTGGGAGATTGTGTTTGCATATGCAACATCGTTCAGCCTTTGAGAGAGATGCAAAGAGAAAGGAAAGGAAAACATTAAGGTGAACAGCAAAACAAATGGGAACAAGAAAGTTTGGCTCAGCACTGAATGCCCTTCGCATGAAGCCAGGCAGGAGCACAGAAGGGGAGGGGGAACAGTGGGGGAGAATTTGGCACTGAAATAACTTTTAGCTCACATACAGTGAATTTCCTTTTATCACTAGCAGCCTGGGTCATGGAGACGCAGAGGAAACTACCCCATTCCAAATCTTTGATACTAAGTATATTTGGCTGGCTGCTACTTCCAGATGTGAGTGAATCCAGTTTGTATATTTGTCTGATAACATAGTTTGGCCCCAATCTTTGCTTTCACTTACAAGCCCAGAGTACAACCCAGCCACCTTTCTGCTGCCCCAGCTGCTGACCCATGCTCTGCTGAACAGTCTTCTGGTACACGTTGGAGCAGCTTAGAGGCTGCTGTCGTTTGTGCCAACACTTGGTATTTCCAAGGGGCTGCTACCGCACCTGGATCAGAGAGATGCCAAAATGCCTTCGGACTCATGCCTTTTATCATAACACTTGTGCCGAGATGGCAGCAAGCAACATACCTCTGCCTCCCAACACCACTCAGGCAACTCCTCCACCCATTCTCCTGCTGCCAGCTAGGTCTGTTTTAGTGCAAGCTTAGAGTAAAAGAGCAGCGCAAATTTGCCTTAGATCAAAGATATTCTGGCCTCATCTCAAAGGTTATTTTTTTTAATCTCCGCTTTATCTGGTTACCCTGCCCAGCAGCTTTACAAGGCTCATGAACTCATGACCAAAGAGAAGTTGAAGCTCACTCACATCCCCCTTGTTAGCGGGCCGCCTGTATCGCATGTTGTCCAACAGCTCACTCCTTTGGCTTTGAAGAAGACTCAGCTCAACCAGTATGAGGGAGGTGACTGGGCCGATAAATTATTAGCACTGCAGCTGTGAGGCAAAGAAGTTGAGAGAACAGTTATGAGTACAAAGAAAGAAGGGGGAGACCGGGTGTACGCTCCAGATAAGGTTAATCCAGAATTCTACAAATTCTACAAATCTCTTGATACAGTGAACTCAACTCCTCCAGCAAAGATTTGATGGAGAGGGAAGCATTCTTTCTACTGGAAGATAGATATACATATAAAAAAGTTTGCTGCTACTACGTTTGCTTGTTTGCAAAGCATGGTGGGCTTCTCCAGAAACCATTTTTGGTGTCTACAACTAAAAAAAAAAAAATTGTTGTCACGAGTTGTAACAGTCTTTGTAGAACAGGTTTAAGATGGCATTTTTGTAGCAGAGATAAAAACAAGCAAATTAGGAAATGGGGCAACGTTATAACATTCAAGGCCTTGCAAACCTTTCAGTATGTGTGGGGAATTTGTTACGCCATTGACAACTTCCACAAATGTTTTTCCCAAAAATTTTATCTTGTATTTTCTAGGCCTCCCAGTTCATGTATTTGTTTAAATCGGTTGTGTTTATTAAAGCAAAGAGGAGGTTACGGCCACTTTTTAACATTTGTGTTATAGTTACATGACAAGAACCTCAGCTGCCCAGCGTAGCGGGTTCTCTCCATACACTCTTCTTTGAGAATTTGTGTGTGTTTGTGTGCATTTATTTTATGTTTCTGTTTACATAGGGGAAATATAGGAAATCCATATGTCACCAGCATGCCCTATTTGTGCAGACATAAACATATGTAGGATCAAATGTAACGTCTCCTTTTCCTGGGACATATGTACTCCCACACTCCGAAACAGAAGTTTTCTCTCAAGTCATTTCTGCCTCATTGCAGCCCTTCTTAAACAAAACCTGAACCTAAGTGGGTAGGACCTGAAGGTTCAAACCTGCGATGCAGGGCGAATTTGAAACGCGATTTTTATATGAGGTTCCCACTAAAACGTCCTGCGATTTCCACGGTATTGGTTTGTCTCCACCGAGCACCGGCCTGAAACACCCCTTCATTTCACAGAGATGGCAGAGCAAGCGAGCGCGATTTCTGCTTTGTAGCTCCAAAGGGGGGTTTTACCAGGCGAGGCCGGCGGGCTCGTACAGCAAACTCACCCTCTCACCTTGCAGATGCCCCAGCCTATGCCCCACGGAGCCCCCCGGGCACCCGGCCCCCCGCGGCCCGGGCCGGCGCCCC
>NW_008795442.1:3174254-3179590 GCF_000699145.1 Aptenodytes forsteri
GAAAAGTATTTTTATTGAATCCTAATCCACCGTAGTATGAAGACACTAACAGCACTGTAAAAAGAAGTCCCTATATATCACCCAGCCAAGTAGTCTAAACAACTGTGCTGGAAGTTTTCCAGCCTTGCCCAGTCAATGACCACAGACTTGCTTGGAAAGCGATCATTAGCAGCGGCAGTCATGTAATCCTGCCTTTCTGCTGGTCTCTTCCGCAGGAGCTCTGTTAGGGAGACAAGCACATGCTGGTGGCTTTGGATACTGTTAGGAGGTTAAGTGCGTATTTAACATGTGATTATCGCACCCGGAGAACCCATGACACTAGTCAGAGGATGGGGTTTTATGGCTTCAAGGGGTCACAGCTATGTCACAGTCCTAGAAGATTTCTACAGCTCTTAAGAAACCACACTCAGTCGACTAATAAGTACTAAGTTTATATTAATAAGATTCTTCCATGTATGTCTTTTTCATGGGAACCTTAGGAGACAGTTCAAGCACCCTCCAGAACCGGTACGTTCCTAAATGGGACTAAAACATTTAGGATATTGGATACAAGAGAGGAATCTGATGCCCCATCCTTCCAATAATATACAGTTACTATTTGTCATAATAATAGGACAGCTAATTCATTAAATATGTAGTTTAAAACAGGGCAGCAAATAAATGTATGGTATTTACTGTTCTACGTATAGGACTTGTTTAGACAGCAAGAGAAGAATTACAACAGCAAAGATCTAGGCCTGTGTCTCAGTTTCCTTATTGATACATAGGGGATAAATCTGCAATACTTATCTTCCTAACAGATTTATTGTGAGACAAAATGTATTAATTTGGAAAATGCATTTGTATTTTCAGAAAGTGATAAAGAAGTATGACGTAATGTATTCTAAAAAATCTGTAAAACAATGTACCTGATGTACCTAATTTGAGCTGACAAGTTTTGCATAGGTTGTCATATTTAATCAGCGTATATCAACTATTCTGAAATGTAAAGTGGCATAAACAGCAACTGATTCCTAACTGGTATCGTACAAATATTGGAAGTAATAATATGTTTAGATTTCATGGGCTTTACAAGGCATTTAGTGGTGATAAGAACAAAGAAATTATAAAGTCGCAGGGTGAAGCTATAAAGTGCCTGATGGATCTGTTCTTAGCAAATCTTTCATTTTTGGAAACTATCCTGCATATACATGATAGCCTCAATGATTATTTGTGTCCAGGTATTTAGACCTGAAAATTACAATAACGGTGTCTTATGTTCCTTTTTTTCTGCAGGGTAAATGGGGGGGTGTTTGAATGTGTGTGTGCAGGTGCGCACATGTGCACGTGTATGTGAGCCAGTAACATCGAGATGGTGTCTGAAGTTTCTAGCGAGGAGGAGAAGTTCAGCAGATGAGCTTTACATTTTGCTATGATTGTCACATGGCCTCTGATCTTTCTTATCTTAGGAAGAAGGAATTCATTGGCCTAGGCCATGCCTAGTTCCCATGAAAGTGAGTCCTTTCATGTACACCTTCCTGCTTCTGCTCACGCATTTTGGAATGAATTCTTACCCGCAGAAATGCTGAGAATCACACAAAGGTATCAAAAAGCTGGAGGTACCTCTCATTTGGAACAATACAGAATCATAGAATAGTTTGGGTTGGAAGGGACCTCTAAAGGTCATCTAGTCCAACACCCCTGCAATGAGCAGGGACATCTTCAACTAGATCAAGTTGCTCAGAGCCCCGTCCAACCTGACCTTGAATGTTTCCAGAGATGGGGCATCCAGCACCTCTCTGGGCAACCTGTTCCAGTGCTTCACCACCCTCAGTGTAAAAAATTTCTTCCTTATATCTAGTCTAAATCTACCCTCTTTTAGTTTAAAACCATTCCCCCTTGTCCTGTCGTAACAGGCCCTACTAAAAAGTTTGTCCGCATCTTTATTATAAGCTCCCTTTAAGTATTGAAAGGCCACAATAAGGTCTCCCCGGAGCCTTCTCTTCTCCAGGCTGAACAACCCCAACTCTCTCAGCCTTTCTTCACAGGAGAGGTGTTCCATCCCTCTGATCATTTTTGTATGCAGCTGATAGTCTTGATTTCGGCACCCTTTTTTTTTAAATATAATTTTTTATGTTATGTAGCCCTATATCAGAACAATATCTACTGTAATTCAACAACCTGAACTTGCAACAGACTCACTTCGTCCCATATGAAGTGAAGATAACAGAGACCTCCCTGTTTCCTACTGCGTGGCTGCAAATATTGTATCCAATATTTCTCTACCCTCACTAGACCGTATGTCTAGATGTACACAGCAGAAAATCCCTTTTTGAATGTATTGGACACCACTTGGTGTGGCTGCTGCAAAATGAGATTTGCCCAAAATTGCTCAGTGTAATCAGTATCTTGACACTCCACCATGTATGTTATGGGATTGTCACAAAGCTTCTGATTTCATCACCCCACAACGAATGTGGTTGCAGCAAGTAATCTTAATACCCAATAAAATTATTTTACAGACATGAAAAAGCTCTCTTCCCCCTGGTACTGAGGAATTTGTGGGTAGGGCTTTGCAGACTTGCAATATTTAAATGATGCTTATAGACAAAACAACAAGATATGTTAAACACTTCTAATAACATGGTCAGAAACCACATGGCTCCTCTTAAAGGCAATCATGAAATTTAAACAGCAAAATAAGGTGCTTGATTAAATACAGAGTCATAGGGGGATACCTTGTTATATATAATTACTTGTAACACACCTGAATACTTTTAACACAGAATCTCATGACTTTAAATAGTTGCATTTCTCCAAACAGCAGCATAGGTTAGCAAACAGATTAGTGCGTTTACTCAGCTTTAAAACAAAGCGTTCTCTGAAGTCAGTGGAGTGATGACTGTCTATTTTATGCCACACTGTTTTTCATGAAATTGTAGAGCTGTGATCCAGAGCAGCAGAATTTTACCTGAAAGAAAACATCAGTATTTGGCCCATTTTTTTTCTGAAAGTATTAACTGTGGTTTTCATGTTTGCCCTTTTGTTTTTCTTTCTTTCTCAGCATCTTTTCTTACATCCTTGGTAAAGCAATCGCTAAAAAGTTAAATGACCCTAATAAAACTGAACCCAGGTTCAGAACTTTCCGAGCAGACTAATTCCAGTTTGTGACTTCATGGTAATTTGTAAGGAGCTGTAGCATGACTGATACGAACCTCCCCCCATGCCTGTACACACACCGGTCTGCCCGTGAACATGGGAGCAGAGCTGCCCCCTCTGCCTACTTCTTCCTGCTGAGCCCAAAGCCTTCCAGTGCCCCACTCGGTAAACTGCATTTTAAAATTACTTCCTTTGCCTTAGAGGAAGTGGAATAGAGGCCACAAGCATCCTGGCAAAATCCATGAGAAGGTGTACGTTAGAATTAAAAGAAATTCTCTTCAGGAAAATACCATGTATTGTCCTCAGGATGACTTTTGCCAACCAGGAACAGAACTCTCCAGCGGGGTCTCTGCTGGAGCTTTGCTGCTATGGCTCTACTGGGAAAGTCCCTAGAGCGTAGACTGACAGTGTCTCAGTTTCTTGTGAGGGCTTTGCACAGTAACCCATACTGGGGGGGGCGGTCCCCGTAGCCCACTCTAGTCCTAGTATAACACCGCACCTATTTAAAGGGCTTCTCAGCCATTCATCCTCGCTTCGCTCCTGAGACACGGGAAGTTCAGCAGCGTTACTCACGCCATGCCACTTGAGAGATGGGAGAGAAGGAGGATGATCTGCCCAAGACCTGCAGCCAGCCCGTGGCAGAGCCCAAAGTAGATCTGCTCCCAGTTTCTGCTCGGTCTTCCAGACCTTTCTTTTTTTTGGCACACCCCCAAACTCATCCTGCGGTTCATGAACCTTAACAAACCTTTCAATGAAGCTTGTCTGGGTTTTGGATTGGTAAAGAAATTTGAAACCGAGGCAAGACCTTGTGTTGGTGTGTGCTGCGCTGTGAAAATTTCACATGCCTGTTTTTCACCCCACTTGTTCAGCCATAATAGTGGGCCAGAAAACTACGGGTTTTACTGAACGGCCCAGTTTATAAGAAGGTGGTGGTGAGAGCGGTGGGTATGGAAAATGGGTTTCAAGAGTTTATGAAAGTTACCACTTCGTTTGTGAATCCACATTCCTTGCAAAATCTATTCCTATTCCCACCCATACAATCCCTTTGTTTTTACTGCAGTGGTCCTGTGTATCTAAGAATTTGGCACTACGTATTTGTTAACAGACTCTTCATGCGTAGTTTGAATTGCTCATAAAATCCTGTTTTCCGCAACCTGTATGGAGAAATACAGAGTAACTAGGTTAACTGAAATCAAAGGAAAGCAATTTTAAGTCTTTCATAAAATTTTAAACAAGAAAGGATAAAGGGCTCAAACAATAGTGGGTTTAAAATGTCTGTGCCAGTGCACTCTTGAAACCAGTTTGCAAGTCAGCCGTGAAAATGTGCAGTCTGAAACATGTTTTCTGCTTGCACTGAGGCAACCAGCCTGCTAATCCTCATCCCAAATGTAGACATATACTGTAAAAAGCGCACAGCCTGTGCAAACTCTTACTCAGCACAGTAGTCCTAATTTGTTCCCCTGGGGCTTTTTACTGCTACCACTACAGTCTATAGACTGTTAGATTAGCCGGAGCAGAGTTAGACCCGCACATGAGATATGGCCCTACGCTGTTCTTCTGGGGAGCAAGAGGGTACAAGAAGCTCTTTTACTTTGCCTTCGTAGCCTGTTTGTGTTGAGTTTTAAGGAGCAAAGCTCACTGTCAAACCGCCATTTAAAATTTTATTGTGTCTACCCAAGCTGTGCTAAAATGGAAGGTAAGTAATCTGCCCCAGTCCCAGTGTTGCTGTATTTTTCGTTTTCACAGTGCAGTGAAGGTGGTAGGCAGACATCCGCTTTCCGATCCGATTGTGCTGACCAAAGAATCCACCATCTCTGGCTGCTTCACACTTCCCACCATCTGTTTAGCACTCCCCAGTTCTGCCAGCGGAAGGACTTGTGGGAGAGCTTAGGCAAACCACTGCAGACAACGGCTGCTGGGAGGGCTCAATCCATTTCCAGCAGCCATCTGACTGGAAAGAGTCTCTTTGTATCCTACTGCTTATCTCTTTTTTTAGCCGTATCGGTTGGTCTTAAAAAAAAAAAAACAACAAAAAAAGACACCACCTCACCCTACAGAACTTTCAAGAATGTTGCTTATGTTCTTATCCACTGCTACAACAGTATTATACACAGGCAGGTAGGTAAGTGGGTAGGCAGGCAGGCAGGCAGAAAAAGAAAGAAAGAAAGAAAAGAAAGAGAGAGGTGGTGTCTTTTTTT
>NW_008795442.1:3179829-3193634 GCF_000699145.1 Aptenodytes forsteri
AAGAAAGAAAGAAAGAAAGAAAGAAAGAAAGAAAGAAAGAAAGAAAGAAAGAAAGAAAGAAAGAAAGAAAGAAAGAAAGAAAGAAAGAAAGAAAGAAAGAAAGAAAGAAAGAAAGAAAGAAAGAAAGAAAGAAAGAAAGAAAGAAAGAAAGAAAGAAAGAAAGAAAGAAAGAAAGAAAGAAAGAAAGAAAGAAAGAAAGAAAGAAAGAAAGAAAGAAAGAAAGAAAGAAAGAAAGAAAGAAAGAAAGAAAGAAAGAAAGAAAGAAAGAAAGAAAGAAAGAAAGAAAGAAAGAAAGAAAGAAAGAAAGAAAGAAAGAAAGAAAGAAAGAAAGAAAGAAAGAAAGAAAGAAAGAAAGAAAGAAAGAAAGAAAGAAAGAAAGAAAGAAAGAAAGAAAGAAAGAAAGAAAAAGAAAGAAAAGAAAGAAGGAAGGAAGGAAGGAAGGATTTTTCTTTTTGTCCTGTAAAGGCACAGTCTTAAAAAAAAAGCTACCGCACACAAGCTACCTACACAAGCGATCACATTTCCTCACACTGCAGACTTTTCTCTTAATCTGTATCTAAACATCCCAGAACAGGTTGGGGCACACAAACCTTTCTGTCTAAGGAAGCTTGTCCATTTTCTCCATCTCTGTCTTTCAATTTACTGAAGAATTCATTTTCCATTGCTTCTCCAGAATATAGCAAATGCAATAGGGAGAAATGTCTTACCATTAAAGGGGGTCAAAGTAATCGCTGGAGATGCACACAGTTTAGGTGTGTTGTAATGATTCTGGCATGAAACTCATTGATCCGACCACTCCTTTTGCCCTGTTTTCATTCTTCATGACATATGTTGTGCATGGTTAGCACATTTTGTTTCAAGTTTCCCGCTCCCTTGCTTTATCTCTTTCCGTGTATGAACACAGTAGTTATGAGAAGGTATTTACCATCCATACCTTGCACCTCCAAGGAGAACACATCAGGAACAGCTTTCAAAGGCAAACAACATGAAACAGTATATTAGAAAGTTTACTCAAAATTGTTTGTTGATAATTTCACTCTTTTGAGATCTTTCTTTGACAGGCTGTTTTTGATGGGCACCTTCCAGACAGCTCTGCAGCATCTAAACTGAACTGAACATTCTGCTGCATAAAATGAAAACCACAATCAACAGCACCGGGACATCCCAGCAGCCCAGCAGATCAAGGAATGTTTTTCTTAAATCTTACCAACTTTCTGACTCCAGAGCCATATTTTTATTTTCTAAGGATATCTGTAATACTGATATCAATTTAGCTCCAAGCATTCAGTCAGCGCACAAACCCCGCTCTTGCTAGTGAAAAGACATCTGAAACAACATTTTCTGTAAAAGGATAATTAATGCTAAGTTATTACAAGGCTTGCTCAGAAATGGTAGCATTAACCACAATAAATTTTAAATGCGTTTCTTTTTTTTCTTACAAAAAATAAAGGTCACACATAAGTTGACCCATTGCACACACAGATTATGATTCCCAATTCTGTATTTTTGTTTTAATTACAATTTTAATGTGATTTTTATAAATCACAATATCAGAGCTGACTACAATGGATAGGGACATAGAGGGTTGTCTAAACCGTTACAAGTGTGCTGAAAGTTTCTTTTGTCTAACACACCAGCTAACTTCTTGATTAGATAAAGACCTAAGAAAACTCCTCTGGTGGAGAAGATGGAAATCAAATGTGGAAATCTTCACTGTATAGAGCACCCCGGGGTTTGTTAAATATCTGCAGATCTGCTTGTTGTAAGTGACTGTTTATTCTTGCAAGTGAATTCCAAGATAGCCTGGCTTCCTTGGGGTTTAATCTCAGCCTTTTTTTGTTTCTCTGATTAGTTGGGAACTGTAGCAGGTCATCCTGGCTCTTTGAAGAATGAAGGGTCTCATTCCAGGGTGAGGCCCAACGAATTTGTGAATGAATGAAAAGTTAATTGAGGAAAAGGGTAGAGCATACTTCAGTCATAGTTAATTTAAGCAAAGCTGATAAGTTAGTAAATAGAAACACCAGTGTATTCTTTCAAGTAGAATTTTTGCTCTTACTGATATCTTAGGTGCTGTTTCTCTGGCCCTTTTAAAGATTGGTGCTTGCCGTAGACACTGTGTTATCTAATCTTCTGCCCAAGGAGAGATTCTGTAGTGTTGAGTAATTACAAATAGATTGAGCTCTGCTGGAAAGTGTGTTTACAAAAATAAAAGGAAGCTTATACCCTATAAACTTTGTGATATTTTTACTTTATCTTCTTAAAAGAATAATTAATTTATTTTTTTTACTAACAAACATTGTGGAAAATAACATGAATGTCATATGTCATCATTTTTTAGGAAGGTGAATGAACCTGTTGAATCCTTCTGGCTTTTTATTGTACTTGAAATGTCTTTTGTAACCACTTCAGGATTGTGGTAAAATACAAAATTTAGTAACGGCTTAATAAAAGGCATCTATTAAATTTAAAACTGTTATATTAAAGCTAAAAACAAAATGCAGAAAACTCATATGCAAGCAAATGAAAGGCACTCTTTCTTCACGTGTAGAGAAGTGGAAGAGAAAGCTGTATATTGCTAGAGGAAAGCTGCTTAAGGAAAAGGCATAACTGTGAGCTATGCAATGAAGAAAGGAGAGGAGTGAAAAAAGCAAGGGCCACAGCCAGCAGCTTTTAAAGCCTCTACGGCAACATTTTTTATGAGTCAAAGAAGCCACAGCAAACAGCTGGAGAGGGAATCAAATATTTCTTCAATTTTAAATATGCTTTGGACTTAGACAGAACTTGCCACCCACACATCCCAGAGCACCCTGCCATCGCTAATGAATTTAGTCTCCTACAATCCTCAGAGGTGAGTGTTATCCTCGCTTGGTAGATAAGGAAAATGGAGCAGGAAAAGGTTAAATGACTTGCCATACGTCACGCAAGAAGACTGCAAAAGAGTTAAAAATAAAAGGTAGTCTCAATAAAGACAGAACGACTTGGGGCTGTTGTACAGTTGTACTGGCAAACCTGAGGGGTAAATATGCTTCAGCGCAGCCATGGGTGCTGGAAGCTGAGGACTGGACAGTGTTTCATTAGCTACACTCACGTGCTCCAGACCAGGCTTCAGGAGGGCTGAGATCCTGCTTTCAGGTGCCGCCACTGGTTTGCAGAGTGACTTCAGGTTCGACACGGCCTCTCCCTGCACATCAGCTGCTTGCCTGTCCAAGGTGGGGACCGTGACACAGATCTATATAAAGCATTTTAAAATAAGGAAAAGCAAGAGAACTTAACTCCTTCGACGGAGTACTGAAACTTTGTGGATTCATTTGATTTAATTTCAGGTCTAGATTAAGCTCACTGAATTGGATTCAAAAATCATAAAAGCAAGAAGTATGAGAATGCAGTTCATAGGTGTCCAATGTACAATTTTTGCAGGTTTCTAATGGAGCCCTACAAAAGCCCGCATCGCCTTCTCCCTTTCCGTCTCTAGCAAAGGGAATGACTGCAGTTCAAATGCAGTCTGTCAGTTTCCCCTGTGAAGAGCAGGTCCTGCTGATGTGAGTGACTAGACATTGCCCTCCATTGCTTTATATTTGTGCATGTGCATATGCACAAGCTAATCTGCAACAAAATTTTATTTGCGGATCCCCTCAAGCTAAAAGCGTTACAGCTGCCGCTGCTTTTACTAAAAGAGGAGCCATTTGAGCCACTACAAATCCAAATCCTAACACACGACAATGTTAAAGGCGACAGGTACAGGTCCACTGCTTATCTGTACACAACAGCTACATGACAAGTAATGAAAACCTAATTTAATTAATGTATAATTATATAATAACACTTGCAATGTGATCTAAAGACGTCTACACTGGCAGAATTTGTTTCAGGGACAAGAAAACACACCTGAGGTCCCAAACCTAGTTAGACAGCAGTTCAAGACATGCAAAGCTCAGGAGGAGGAGGGAAGAACCTGTGCCTTAGTCTCTGCTTGACTCCACCCTACATCGAAGGCATTGAGTCTCCAACTGCACCTTACCACAAATATAAATGACTAAACCTCTCCCACACACCCTATTTACTAAGTCAACCAGTTCAATCTTTGTGCTTAAATAATGCTGGACACAGAAGACATTGTCTGTGCCGTCAAGGGGATTACAAACCAGCTACTTTGCTGCCCCGTAGCTCAGCTGAAGCAGGTATTTGTCTTACAAAAATAGAAACAAGAGTTGCACTCTTTCTGCTGATACCAAGACATAATTACCAGCAAAATAAACAGCAACTGATTAAATGAGAAGCTAAAGTTTTAATTTCAGAGGCAACTTCTAGCAGCCTTAGGTTGTGTTCAATTTCAGTAATCATGGTCAGTCCTATGCATAACCGCAACTAACTAGCATGATTTTAATTGTTTTTCACCATGGATACAAAGTACAAAGGTTTGTCTAAAAATACGTTGATTAAAACAGGAGCGAGCCCACTTTAAAAGCCTTTTCAAAATTGCATACATGGGTCCAGATCCAAAAAAAAGGCACCTGAGAGTTGCATGATGCGGTGTTTCGTTTTTAAGCCCCTGACTCCAGAGTGCAACACAACACAGGTCTCGATTCCAGTGCCTGCCGCTGCCTCTGCTCCCCAGTGCCTCCCCGGGGACCCCGCGCAGCCTGTCAGCCCAGCGGGGAGCTGCCCGAGGCCAGCACAGCAGCCCGTAACCCCGGGGAGGCTGCTTTCTCCTCGCGCTTTCTCCAGAAACACAAGGAGGGCTTCCCTTCACCTGGAGGCCTCAGCTTCTCTGCAGGAGGCTGGTTACTAAGCCGTGGTGCCAATACGCTGCCCTGTTATGGTTAACATAGTGGAGGTTTTGCCCAGGCTGGGAGAGTTAGGTTCAGTCCCTTCCTTACTCCTTACTGGTGGAGGTTAGATCATTTGCCCAGGCTGGGAGAGTTAGGTTCAGTCCCTTCCTTACTGTGATGGGGCTTACGCCCACCTCCTGCCACCCAACCTCCAGCCTAGTCAAGATCAGGAGCCACCAGGGCTTCCTCACGGCGGGGTGGGCAGAGTCCTGGTTAACAACCGGGGTCAGCTCTGTCTATATGTTATCCACTCACCAGTCAATCGAAAATACATAAATGCTTCTAGAGATGGGGACCAGAATATGGCGCTCTTCTGTCTCAAGCCCATGAGACATTTATACCTTCCTCTTCCTCTGCTGTGGCTGTAAGTGGCTCCAGCAAGCACTTGGTAGTTGTGTGCCAGGCGCGCAGAGCCCTCCTGAGGAGCAGCTGCTTTAATTTACCTTTTGGCTGTGTGGCTGGGACCCCACGCGCCTCCACAGATGTCAGCGTGGAGGGACGTCACCACAGCCCAGACCGGGAGGGACATTACTGCAGGCTGGACCAGGCACCGGTTGGGTAGCCTGCAGCAGCGGCCCTGCTGCCTCCCCTTCCCCACGCCCGCCCTTCGGCCCCCAGTGACTCAAAATGAGAAACTCAGGAAACACAGATCCTGGGAGTGGAATACAAAGCACATGGAGGAAAGATGCTGCGCTCGTGTCTGCCACTGCCTTTTGCTCTCCTTTTGAAAAGAGGGAATCTTTGGAGGCTTTGTTATATTCCCCTCTTTCTTTCTCCTCCTCTCCTTTTAAAGGTTTAATCCTTACTTCCATAGCTCCTCTGCTATCCACTGTGTTGGTGTGTTTTTTCTCGATAACTGGAGAAAGCGTATTTTATTTATTAGAGCTTAAGACACTCAACTTTTAATTTGCAAGAACTCATTTCCCTCCAATTTTGTTTCTCTTCTGACCCGCCTCCAGCCACCCCATCCCCCAGCACCACATTTTCTCCTCTGCCAAATTCCCACCGTAGCTTACCCTGGGCCCAGACCCGCTCCCCTCCCCTCCCCTCCCCTCTCCTCTCCTCTCCTCTCCCGGCTAAGGCGAGCGGGAGTGGGAAGCAAGGCAGCGGGGGTGAGGGGCACGCAAGGAAAGGACGGATCAAGCCCTGCGTGCAGAATTCAAACAGAGACCCAGCAAAGCAGCCAGCTCCATTTAAACTTTGACCTTTTCCCTCTTTCTGCTGTGATACACAACAGGCACTTACCAAACCCAAGCTGGTGAAATAACAGCCTTTTTTTTTTTTTTTTGGTTTTGTTTTGGTTTTACTAACGATGAAGCTGTGCCAGAGGAAAAGTCAATCTTTTTGATCTTTTGTAAAGCCAGCAAATGCCTCCATGTTACCAGTTTAGCTATAGGTGTGAAAAATATTTACAGGGTTCTATTTAAAACTAAATAAAAATAAAACAAAAATCAGTGACCAAACCTCCTTCTACCCTCAAAAATAATTGGTTTTGTTTTGGTTTTACTAACGATGAAGCTGTGCCAGAGGAAAAGTCAATCTTTTTGATCTTTTGTAAAGCCAGCAAATGCCTCCATGTTACCAGTTTAGCTATAGGTGTGAAAAATATTTACAGGGTTCTATTTAAAACTAAATAAAAATAAAACAAAAATCAGTGACCAAACCTCCTTCTACCCTCAAAAATAATAAACCATGCCTTCCATTAACTCTTCCTTACAAATTTTCTTCTTTTAGGTACGGAAAACTGTAATTCCCCTTGGGGAATACACTTTTAATTACAGGTACCACTTTGTTTTTTGCTTTTAATTACAGATTCAGTGCTTAACAAAATTCTATTCTAAATTAGTTGAGTTCTCTCATTATTTTAATTTCTTTTATTTTTAAGGTCTTTTAAAAGTTAACAGTATGTCTTTTACGTCTCCCAGTCAGTTAAGGAAAACAAATGCCATTCCTACTTGATGTTCTTTAAGCTTCAGTGATTTTGTAATTTTAACATCTCTTAAATGTAAAGAACTTTTCAAGATGTCAATTCTCCCACCAATAAACTTAATTAAAATGTACATTTAAATGAAAGAGATAATTAATTCACACCATTCCATTTGCTTATTACTTGACAGTCAGGGTTTATTAAAAGCTCAGACCTGTGAAAAGAAAACATGCAGAAAGAGGCACAAATAAAACAATCGGCATCAAAATATCATTTTCTGTCACCATTTTCCTATGTTCCTATAATAAAACTGTCAACTGTGTGAAGTTATTTTCTGCTTTTTATGAGCGTGGATTATCCTCACTTTCCAGTGAATTAATTTCATTGACACTGTAAATTTTTGCTTGTGCTCTTTTTTCTTTTTAATTTTAGAAGTCATTCTTCTGTATAACAAGTCAGTGTTTCCTTTGTTTGAAAGGTGACTTCTAGAACCACTCACTTCCAAATAGGAATAATACCCATTCTGGGTTTTATTATTATTATTTTCTTTACAAAAAAATCTAAGCCGTTTGGGATTTTGAATGGAATGTGTTTTGTTTCAAGGCAAATAAATAATGTTTGTGGAAAGTCTAATAATTAGCAAACCGCCCTTTTCTTGTGCAGGAGTCTGTATTGATTGGGGTGCGAACTCCCTCCAGTAAAGCCGAGCAGCGCTGGCCTTTGGGTGGCCGGCTGACTAATTCCTACGCATCTGCTATCACCAAAAGAAAGGCACAGAGAAACAAAGTTGGTTTTGTCAGCAGCTCTGGTCCCCCTTCGCTCTCCCTGGAGGTGCCTCATCGATGCGGGTGGGCACAGCGCTGCCTGCCGGGCTCCTGGCCCCCCCCAGGCGCTCACAGGGCACACGCCGGTTTCCTCCCCGGCTCCCCAAAGGAAATCAAAAGCTTTCAAGAGGCTGGAGCCATGCCCCGTGTCTCTGCCGAAGCCTCGCTAGCAGCTTTCCCAGCCTTGCAGATGGTGGAAGCAAGCCCCAGCAGCTGAAAAAAAAGGGGGGCAAAGCATCACTTTTGGCCAGAGCATCATGGAGAAGCAGGAGTTGTCACTTTGGTGTTTGGTAGGTTGCTTGTTTTGGATGGAGAGCGAGGTTTGTGCAGCCCACCTGGGAAACTAATGATGGGTGATGAGAAATTTCAGCTTCTGGTGATCTCCCCTTTCATCCCCAAAGTCAATCAGATAACCCCTTCCCGGCTGGCTTTCCAGGGAAGGGCAGGTCAGATTACTGAAAAGTGTGGGTTCGGTAATGGCCAAAACATCTACCTAAAGCCTCCTTTATGAATCTGTTCTAAGGAAGTTGTGAGAAGTGGCTAAGCTAAAGAGCCTCTGTGGTACAAGCTGTCTTTGGCAGTGTGAACACAGTTGATCTGTTCTTGATTGCATGACTGGCTAGGAAATTTTGACTGCAAAGGCTCAGTGTGACTGTCGAGAAAAAAAATGAGTAAAGTACAAAGGCTATTTTGGGCATAATAGCTAGTCATTCTGGACACTAAGGAAATACCCACATACACACACATCACAAAAAGTTACATATATGGAGATGCTATGATAGCTCATACTGTCTCATAGTTTCCATTAAAAAGTTCTGCTTTCAAGGATTTCATCATTCACCCATAAGCATTTACTCTGGGGCAAAACCAGACATACAGTATCCCCTGAAAATTGGGAAGAGAGTTGTAAAAAACCTGCTACCCAAACCCAGTAATTTGATGCAAAGATAGTATTTTATTAGTAAAAGTTCTAACAAAAAATGGTCAGTAGTAGAGTAACACGATTGCTTTGTGCATCAATACTTTCAGACCCCATCAATATATTGTACTCTTTTGATATTCCGCCTCCCACGTGGGATTTTGAAAGTGTTTACAAACATTGATTATTTCAGCGTTGCTGTCAGGTAAAGCATAAATTATTCCCATTTGACACATGAAGAAACCAAAGGCCAAGGAGGTTCAGCTTGATAAAGAAACTAATGGAATAAGATGAGACGAGTCCCAGTGTCTCTCTAACTTCTCTAACTTCTTTCTTCCAAACATCACCTCTTTCTTCAGGTACAGATATGTGTCTCCTTGCCTTTGCAGAAAAAAACAAAGAGAAATTCATTTGATTTTCATTGTGATTTAGAAATGTACTGCAATAAATATGTGCTATATCACCTTTGAGACTGCTGTACTCAAGGTTTTTGTCTCTGCAGTGAATGATTGACCATAGCAAAAATAGATGTATTGTCACCCTAGAACATTGGAGCTTTAATCTTAAAAGTGGACAGAGTAATGTACTAGAGGTGCTAAAGTTGTGTAGGTTACAAAGTGTAAGGTGGTATCTGCCCTGGGAGGAGCTTTCCCACATTCATCTAAGTGGAAACACCCTTCCTCTTAGCACTGGTTGTCAGTACGGAAGGTCTTAAGAAACATCAATTCATTAAAAATTAAACAAAACCAAAACCAACACAACCTTTCCACCCTGGGTGATTCCTTTAAGTCATTAGGACACATTTCTCTCACCTTTTCATGCTTTTTTTCCACAACATAGAAAGGGATCTTGTGGTCCCTGATCTCTGCATATAAATAGAAGACCACTGGGCTCCAGGAGCTGGAGCTTCAGAAAAAATACACAAGTACTGGAGATGGGCAAACACTAAACATTACAGTTTCACTTCTGATGGGCTCGCAACCCCAGATGCTGCTGTAAACAATTTCATTTCTGTCAAGCTCGTGACCCCACTTGTAACTTCTGTGACCCCACTTCTGGTCATGACTTTTAGTTTGGGAACTGCTGCTGGAGATATTGAATTGTTTATTTCAAACACTATGCTCAGCGCTGCTAATTCCCCTCCCAACAAAGGAAAACATCAGGAGTCGGACTCCAAGAAAGTTGTGAGATGCAAAATTTTTAAATATGGTCATTTAGAGCCTTTTCTTTGAGCCTACCTTTCTGTTTTAACACCTCCTCCCCTTTCTGCAGGATGCATGCATGACAATTACAGCCCTACCACCCTCCACAAATTTATAGTGAGCAAAGTAACGGTGACCTCCCCTGGAAAAGCTCTTGTAAAAAAGAAATGCAGCACAGAAATCATGTGCTATCTGATACTGTACTGTTGAGAACTCACAGCTTTTCCTTAATGTAGAAATTCCCGGTGATTGATGCCAGTCCAGCCCAGCCCACACCTTCCCCCTCCTCCAGCTGAACCTGCAGTGACTCCCTTCTCCAGGAGGCTGTGTCTGGGCCCCTGCTCCCAGAAACTGCTGGGAAGGAAGCATGGGGCTGGAAAGGTGGCTGCCCTGGCTCCCAGCTCCTAAGTTTGAGACAGGTTTAGTTCCCACATCTTTCCAAACAGCCAAATGTGTGTTATACTTGTAGAGACCTTTTGTCCTCAGTTTTCTAGGGCATTACCTGGATCAAAACTGGGTTTCGTGGAAGCCAAGAAAGAGGGAGCCAGAGAGAGAACTGTTTTTCGCAGGAGAAGGAAGGAGATCTGTCTCTGTAAGAGCAGGGGTTGGAATGTTCCTTGGTTTCTCTCTTTCCCTGAGCGGCAGTGGTGCAGCGGGGCAGGAGCTAGCGAGCAGCCTGGGAAGCCTCTCCATGGGCAGGCTGCTGCTAATTAGAGCCAGAATTGCCTTGGCTCACCAGCTGCCAACACCGCAGCTTGCCTGAGTGGCGTGTGGCCTTCAGTGCTTCTTTATGATGCGTAAAGAAACCCCGAAATGATATTTTTCTTTTAGCATTAGAAATTCAGGTGTTGTCTGGCTTGGAAATCTCCCTGGCAACCGGGGAGCAAGGGGAAACAATGACATTACAAGAGCCAGCAGAGTGAAAGCCGAGCAACTGAGAACCGCTAGCAGAGTTGCCAGCTCTAATGGTTTTCCTTGCAGGCTGGAGGATTTCAGACCCTCTTGAGGTTTTGGCAGGATAAACTGCGTCTGTAGGAGGAGCTCCCCTGACTGGTCATTCCCTTTCTCCCACCTGCCTCCTGGGGAAAGAATCACCCAGAGGTGCTCCAGCTGCATCCCTTTAAAGGACCAGGTGCCCAGGGCTTTGCTTTCCGGCTGCCCTATTCTCCTGCTCACCACTTCACAGGAGAGGGGACACAATAATAGGAGTCATACGATAAGAAGAGCTAAAGAAATAGTGGTAGCTAAGATAGCTGACCAACTAATGAATGCTGCTAGGCTAAATTGTGTTTGGAGGAAGGAGAGGTGGATAATTAATTTTGGAGGCTACAGGCATGAAGGAATTTTGTGCATGAAAATTAACCCATATTTATAGAAGACAAGAGTGCGTAATCATGTTTTTGTGTAGGGGCTGGAGGAGTTCCTGGGGATGTAGCGTCAATAATTGTAGTCCATCGTAACAGTGCCTGAGTTTCCAGCCGTCTGTCAGTGCTATAGGTAAAGTCAGGAGTTGGAACCGTGGCTGTAGGGTACAAACCGAGGCAGAAATAGGTTATCCTTCCCCAAGGTTGTGGGACTGTGCACAGCAGTACTGCCCTGGGATTTGGGGCAAGTGGGGGTGGGAGAAAAGCAGCAAGTGGTTTCTCTCTGGTAAAGCACAGTTTGCTAATTATATCTTACAACAGTGCTGTGAAGAACTCTAAGCAAGTAAACATAGATCTGACATATTATTCCAGGGACTTAATTCTGAGTTGTAGATACCAGGCCTGATTACCACCTGGTCTTTATATTATGGTAAGTTCTTCTGGCTTGCTTCATCTGTCATGTTATAGCTGTTTCTTTGTTTTGCTGATTAAAGAAGTATTTATGGAATGGCAACAAATAAAATACGGAATAAAAGTCTATGATAATGGTAACTCTGTGGCACAGACCACGTAAATGGAGTTGTAAGTTAGTTCTGAAAAGTCTCCCCTTGCTTTCCCTAGCTATTTCACAGTTGCTCCGTATGTTAACATGTTCCACACAGGGGTCAGCAGTAGTTAACCATAATGAGGTAATTACAAGGTACATTGAGTACAGATGTATGTTAAGGGACATACATTAAGGATGTAGACTAATGGTGCTGTGGTGACAGCAAGTTCAAGACTTGTAGTAATGTTCTGTACACTGAATGCCTTTAGTATCACCTTTTTTTTTTTTTAAGTAGGCTTTATCGGCTTTGTTTTTCCTGACTACTGTATGTATTACCGTGTGTATATTTATCTGTGTGTGTGGAAACTAATGACAGAGGTCAGGGATGTCAATCTAATGATGCAAACCAGGTAATAGGTGTGTTTGTATGTTTTGGTCCAAGCTTTCTTTGTAGATTTAAAATTACCCCATTGCTGTTAAAATGAGAAAATATGTTTCTGTTATCTTTTTGTGTATGTGTGATTTTGAAAAAATAGCTGCAGAATAGGTGAAGAGGAAGCAATAGGAAAGTTGGTCAAGTGAAACAGCTGCATTGGCCGCAGAGGAGAGGAATAATGTTTGAAAGGGATTGAGAATGAAGGCAAAACGTGTTGACAACATGAGCACGGCTCTTGTAGGTGGCTGAGCTACCTTAAGTGAGGTAGTGTGAGTTCTCCTGGCAGGAGGCACACAGCAGCAAGCAGCTCAGCATGGGCTGTAAAACTTGCTTCAGGCTGGCTAAGGCTCTACCTTGGGTGGTTAATCTGTGCTGAGCAATGTGCTGCTGTGGTATTGCTACTAGCAATGCCTGAGCTGGTAATTTAATAGCAGTCCCCGAGCTACGGTGATGTACACCTCGCATCTCCGCAGCACAAAGGCACTGCGGGCAAATTCTGAATCTTATTTTGAAGAGAATAAGGAACCTCACTGAGGGAGAAGGATGTTGATTTTTGAGCACGGAGGTGAATTAGTTGCACTTTGAGTCTTGGGATGGTTCAGTATCAATCAGAAATCTCAGTCCATAAGGATGTTGCATAGATAATTCTATTAATATGCACCTAACAATAAGATATTATGATGAAAGAATAACAGAAAAATCTCCTGAGGATATTCTGTATTCAGTGTGAGGTTTGAATAGCATGTAGTTATCAATACAGGAAGTCACAGACTTAAGAAGGATAGAAAAACTATCGAAGAGCTTAACAAAAAATATCCTATGCATTGAAAGAAGGTGCAGTAGAAAAAACAGCATGGTAGTGTTTAATTAAAAGACCACCACCTAGATGGAAGACACATTTTGATTAAGCTGGGCATCCTTAACTCACCTATTTTCCAAACTGTATGCTTGACTTTACAACTTGATTAAATTATGGTATTTCTATCTTCAGTAATATATGTATATAATACACATTTTATATTATACCTTAATTACAATTAAATCACCGTAGGGAGAATGAATCTTCATCTAAACCAAAGAAACAATGAATTTTGTGTGTGACTTGGTTACCTCTTGTGATATATACACAGGCGTACGAGTGTACGCATGTACAGTGGAGGTATAATTATGCTTATATAAATGCACACATTTAAAGCAGGACTCTTATTTACCTTGTTAATGTAATTATCAGCGTGAAACTACTGTTTTTAGTAATGCTTGGAGACATTATCAAATTAAACCTGCCTTAGCATTTCTAATGTTGAAACAGTCAACAAAAAATCAAACCCTAAAAGCAAACAGAGAATTTCCCACCATGTAAAGAGAGTATTTTTACAACCGGGAGGTATAGAAATATAGTTTCTTTTTAAATTGCAGCTTTTCCCTCAAGCCAGCTCCCAGTGCTCGGGAAGCAGCCCCAGGAGCAGGAGGGAGAGCTAAGGAAGCCCCGTTTCCTGCAGGATGGGTACACGGCGGTCCGAGTCTCGGTTGCCTGGTAAAATGCCTGGAAGTAGCAAGTGACGCGTTTTGCAGGACTGGAGCGTTCATAGGAATCGCTGTCCACCCGCCCGCGGCACCAACGCGGCTTGTTACGTATTTATCTATTTCCCCGTCGCCCCCATCCCGGTTCCTTTCACGGAACACCTCAGGCGCTGCCGCGTTTCTGGTGCCGGCCCCTCGGTCAGACGCGCTCAGCGCCGGGTTGCCGGGAGCGGGGC
>NW_008795442.1:3195426-3200485 GCF_000699145.1 Aptenodytes forsteri
GGCGAGGCGGAGGGCTCGGGGCGGGGGCTGCATGTTTTCTGAATGGTGGCAAGGAGGAGCATAGGGAAAGTGGTGATCTCTTGCTGCTGTCGAGCTGGCTGCCCCGATCGTGGGAAAGTGGCTGCACGTAAAGCAGCAGATTCTTTGTCCCTGTTGTTCTTCTGTAATCGATCTCACTTCAAGTCGAGGGGTGGAAAACTTCAAAGGCAGATCAGGCTGTTGGAGGTCGGGGCAAGAGCACAATCAGCTCGTAATGCACCCACTTTGCCTCCTCCCCCTCTTACTCCTACTCCTTCAGGAGCGGGGGGGTGGATGGGGTGGGAGCGAGGGGAAGAGCCCTCCGATCTCTAAAGTACATCCAATCAATAAATAAAATGCAGACTTTGTGGAAAGAGTGAGAGGGAGGGAAAAGAGTTGGGGGCGTTAATGCGCCCAAGTCACAATCAGCTCGTAATGCACCCACTTTGCCTCCTCCCCCTCTTACTCCTACTCCTTCAGGAGCGGGGGGGTGGATGGGGTGGGAGCGAGGGGAAGAGCCCTCCGATCTCTAAAGTACATCCAATCAATAAATAAAATGCAGACTTTGTGGAAAGAGTGAGAGGGAGGGAAAAGAGTTGGGGGCGTTAATGCGCCCAAGTCAAACACACAGGCTCCTGACTGCACTTTTTCTGTCTCTCCTGTCTTGTCTAAATAGCTGCATTCTAGTTATATATGGAATAGTGGTTCGCCTTTCCCCCTCCCCCCCCACCCCCCCCCCCGCTGTACAGTTTACAGTGTAAGTTACTATAGAAGAAAAAAATAGCTGCTTGGCACCAGCTGAGGGTTGTCCTTCGTAGCGTGTAGTACAAAGCAATCTACTATGGCATGCAGTTTTAGCAGTGGAGGGAGGGGGGAGCACGACCGATGCCAAGACAATACATAACCACGCTGTGGACATCTGCCGTTCAGAGCCAGCTGCGGTTGGGACTGCGGTCTTATCTGCCAACATGTGAAAACTACGTCTAGAAAGGGATATCCGAAGTCATGGAAATGTGCTCTTGCACTGAAGTACTTTGCATTAGAACACCATTTTGATAGACTAGAGTAGAAAAAGCGTACAACTATTTTTGTTAACAGTGGTTCGTGACATTTTCTGTGTAAAATATTTGGGATTAGATGTCAGAAAACCGCACGCAATCAGCCCTAGATCCACCCCCCCAACCTGCCTATCACGATATCTTGAACTTTTAACTACTATGAGAAAGTTGAATTTAACCTTATGTGATCAATGATTTTGTTACTTTATACTGCTTACTGGTGTGCCTTGATTAAACATTTAAATACATTTTGATTGTATCATACTAATTTTTTGTCTCTTAGCTAAATGTGCAAAATTGGAAATTGCTGAATTTGGTGAGTAACTGTTTAGTAGAGTTTAGGTTCCTTCCCCCGCCCCAGTTTGTGCCCATCTAGCAGTAGAAAAATGCATAAAGAAGCTACTACTCAGGCCTATCTCTGACCCTATTTTGGGATTCCCTTGCCATAAAAAATCCCTGGTAGCGCATAGCGGGCATGCAGGTGGAGTAAGCTATTTTGAATGCTGGCTTGTGCCAGCAACTATAATTTAAGGTAGTCCTGTGGCTGCTGTAACTTGTGACAGGAACTTGATTAGCCTCGGACAGAGGAGAGGTGAAAAGATAACTGCAAGTCAGTTTGGCATCTCTAGTACCTTAGGTACTAAAATAATATTTTAGCATTCTCCACATACATAATAACCCTTCAAATATCTTTCCACTTGTACAGTCAGCAATGGTCAGCTTGAAGTGTTGCAATAGTAAAATGGTTCCATATTGTGTGTGGCCACACAGTACAGGTGGAGCTTACGGCAACACCCTGTGCTTGTGCTGGGACACTACTAAAGCCCATTTCCATTCAGTTCATTGCAGCCTTCCAGTTACTCATCCTTTACATCATAATTTTCTGTCTGGTTTCTTTCCTGGAGTAAATTTTTCAGGAGCTATTTCAGAAAGAAATATTCAGCTCTGTTTAAATACAAAGAAAAATTGAAAATGCTAAAAGCACTTGCCTATTGTTTTACATTGTACCCATATTCTCAACAGGGTTGGTTTTTCAGTGTTGTGGGGTAGAGAGTTAAAAGTAGGAAGGAACCTCAGTCAATTAGGAACAAGCCTTTTAGTGAAATACTTGTACTTGGTGTGATCACTGGGGCTGGATTTTTATCAAATGAATGGGTTATTTTAAAAAAAATTCCTTACATCCAATTAACCCAGCCCATGCTGGCTACGAGAACTATCGTTGCATTGTACATTTGCACATGGAATAGGATTTGTATTATAGGAATAGGGCTACCATACATCTGATTTTTTTCCCCTTGGATGACAGCTCTCCTTCCCCTCACCTGCCCTCTGGGTCCCATCTGGGTAACCTTTTCATAATTGCACTCTGTGTTTTAAAGTCTCTGCCAGAGTGGGAACTGGGGCTTTTTGTTTTGGTGTCCGTCCCGTCCCCGTCCCCCCCCCTTTTTCTTCTTTCTCTTTGTTTTGCTACAGGGAGAACTAGATAAGGGGTGGGCTTGGTCCTGTGTGGTATCTAATGAGAGAGTGGTAACAAAGCACAGGGGGAGAGGCAAGCAATGCAATGGCAGCAACATGGAGGCACTAAGTGGAAGAGCTTGGTGCAGTTCCAAACTGCAGAAGGCAGTTTGGAGGATCATACTTAGGAGAGAGGATGCCCTAGGTTGGGTTGCTAAGGAGAATAGTGCTAGTGTTTGAAGGGGCTTTGGGCACAGGGGATGTTTTAGTGTTCCACTAAGCTGGGAAGTGTTTGGGGAAAGGTACAAAAGGTTGGGGTTTGATGACCCCCTCAAACTTGGGGTTTGAGGATCTCTGAGTCAGGAAAATTTAGGATTGCCTCCCTGGGCACTTCTAACAAGGACTTCAGCTTGTGGTAAAGAACATGTTCAGGGCTGCTGAACATCATCTCCCACCATAAAACAGGACAAACAGTAGTGGTGGGCATGCCATACGGATCTTCTACAAACCTGCTGCAGAAACAGATCACAACACCTACCGCTACTGTGATACTATTAAACCTTTTAGACATGGTCAGTAAGGTTTGGGGGGCTGTAAATGGGAAATAAACTCTCTCTCTAGCTCTCTTTCTCCCTCTTCCTCCTTCCATTCCTCCTTTGTTAGACTCTTGCTTACCAGTTAATCTTGCTGGAAGAGGAGGATTTATCACTGGGAGGCTTCATCCTATGGTAAAGGCTGCAGGACAAGGTATGCTGAAGGTGCTGGGAATTAATCTTTGCACCCCTCCTACCTCCACCCATACGCCCAGCATTCCTGCTCTAGCACTTTGCAGAGGGTAAGGAGAAACACCTTAGCTCAAATAGGGAAGAGAAAGGACATTGCCTCTGCCCCATCAATAAGGTGGAAAAGGTACATGAGTAATATCAAGAAGGCTTGAAAGAAGGGAGAGGAAGAGGCACAACAGGGCTGGTTGGCACAGGGTGGTGCATAGTGTGGCATAAGTTGAGTGTCATGGATATTGTAAGATTCCAGTAAGATCATCCACCTTTTTAGGCTAAGAATTTTAAAGTTTTACCAACGTTTTAATATTTGGATACATTCTGAATTATAATGCTAGTGACACCTGCCCTCTGTCTATTTGTCAAGATACACTTAAATCTGAGGCTGAAGTTCCATCAGTTTAGGGGGTTTTCCCCTTTTTTCTTGTTGCTGTTGTGTTTGGACACACCTCATTTTCTGTCTCAATGCATCCTTACCACACTACTGTTGGAGAGGAAGTAGTATTCCCAGAAGAGAAACCAAGGCGAAGAGAGACTCCAAGTAAATCTTGATGAACGTGCACATTTTGAGGTGAAACCCCAGAGTCCCCCAGCTGCAAAAGCACTTCCTACTCCCTATCCTGTCTACACTGAATGCAGACTTACAGTGGGACCCGAGATCTCCATTACCATGGTGTGATACAGCATGTCTTATGTCACACGATAGAGGAGAAGCTACAGTGCAGAGCATCTTTTCCTGAGTACTATGCATGCAGCCTTGCACCAAAGCTATCCCATGCATGTGTCTTGTGGATCTTCTCAAGACAGCAGTGTCTTTCTTTCCAGACATGTCCCTATTAGACACAATTAGGGCTAAAAGGCACTTCTGACCTCAAACTCTGTGACGGTGCTTGCGGGCAAAGCTGGTTAGTTCTCAGGGAATAAGCCAAACATATTTAGGAAAGATGGTCAAAGAAGCTCAATGGTCGCCTTGAAAGTGACCCTAACAGACTAGTCTTGACATTCAAAAGTCTCTGACATAGCTGGGAAGTGAACCCAGACCTCCCCAGTGCGCCTTCAGTTTGCTAAACATGAGCTCTGCTTCACACTTACCAATACCACCCATTCTGTTTCCCTCCTTTTTTTTAATCTCTCCCTTTAGCACTTTTCTACTCCTTTTACTCTTCATATTCCATTTTCTTTCACTTTTCAACTTCAACTTAAAATGCTCTATTTAAAAATGTAGGGGCCAGATCCTTGGAGCCAGCCAAACCACACATGGTGCAGGCCCAGGGTATAGAGAGGGGGAAAGTGGCTCTAAGCCATTTTTCATCTCCCTGGATCCTAGGTTGACTTGATGCCAAAGTGGCCCCTGGCATAACTGAGAGCAGGAATGCTCTAAATTACACTAGTTAGAACAGTTCCCAAGGGCCTATCCTATGCCACTTGCTCCCTTCCGCCTTGGCCACCTATGAAGGCCTCCTACACTGCCTTATTTTGTGCAGGGATTTCCTACATCAGGGAATGCCCAGCTGCCCTATTACGGTACAAAGGTGATGGAGAATCGTTCCCTAAGTATTTCCAGTATAAATAAAGCAATTCTGTTGAAGAAAATTACAGAACTAACATCACATTAGAATTTGTCATCTTAATGACTTTGCTTGAACATCACATTTTTCCTTCCTACCTTCAATGTGTGTTTAACAGGGAAAGGGCTTGTTTTTAATTAGGCTGTTGTCGTGGTTTAACCTCAGTCGGCAACTGAGCACC
>NW_008795442.1:3201220-3235740 GCF_000699145.1 Aptenodytes forsteri
ACCTAGCAACAACTAAAACATCGGTGCCTTATCAACTTTGTTCTCATCCTAAATCCAAAACACAGCACTGTACCAGCTACTAGGAAGGAAATTAACTCTATCCCTGCTGAAACCAGGACAGCTGTAAAGTCTTCAAGGTGAGGGCTGTGTAGGTTGAGTAAACAATGGTCTGGAGAACAATACAGAAAATGTTTTATACCATTAGAAAAATTGGCAACTTTTTTTCTTTGATGAGAATAGTGCATGTGGTTCTAGTGACACCATTTCCAAAATGAGACTGCCATTATGGAGATGTGACGGAAGGGCTGGCGCATGAGAAGACTGAAGTGAGTCTGAAAGGATTGGAAGTGATCCACTCAGAAGAGAGGTTAAAATAAAAAATAACTAAATATAATCTTAGATTGGAGTGGGAGCCATCTTGCCACAAGAGGCATTCCTAGTGAAAGATGGCAAACTGAAAACCAGCCCAAGAAAGTATTTTCTCATACAAGGAGGTATGGACTGTGGCACTTGAGACTGCACCAACATCTTGCACTGAAGAATATAGCAAAATATTGCAAGTGAGGTAAACATGGTAACAAGAACATCCCCTGTTACAGTTAATGGTTTAAAAGATGCATAGTTTGCATAGGGAATAAAACCTGATGCTTCATAGTTCATTATGGCTCACAGTTTAAGACAACTTAGGGATTAGAATGCAATTTCATGAGGACTGACTATCCCACAGCCACCTAGAAAGGATTTCTAGCAGCTAACTCTGAGGTATCTGGTTCCACTGTTTGACACAACTTCCTGGACTAAGCAGGTCTCGGATATGATTCTGTATTGCTGTGTATATGCAAAGAGAAAGAGAGAGGGAGACGGCTTTGTATTTGGGGAGAGCCAAATCCTTCTTTTGGACCACTGAGTGCTCTCGCATTATAAACAACTATAATTTTGATCACAACAAATGTAGTCAGCAGTCAACACTGGGATACAGTAGAAAAAAAGTTGAAAAAAAGAAGACAGTCTTAGAGCTGAAGATGTTATCTTCAAAATGTGTGGGAGAGTTGGGTTTCTGAAGTGTCTGAAGGCCTGAAGTAACCTTTGAATTTTAATTACCATCCAACAATATCTTACCTTCGTCTTGAAAGCGTTGTTCTTCATACCCACATCTTCAACTTTTATGATGGTAAGTTTGCAAAAGGATTGTGGGTTGGTCTAAATTTGGCAATTTTAACAGAAAGCTTTGTTATGTGCTATTGTCCAAAGCAACTAGAATTTGAGCTGAATTAACAAACTCAAGTTTGAATTGGCTTTGGAAAGACTTACGTATATTCCTGAGCGGCCTCAACTGTAGCCAGTGAGTCTCTGTCCTGCTGCTTGTGTTGTTACACATATCTTCCGCCTGTATTTTGAGCACTAGGTACCAAAGCTGGGGCTCTGGTATGTATCCTGTGAATGTTTCACTCCCTGGTGTATCAGGAAGTCATACAGCCTCCTCACATGGAAAGCTCACTCAAAGAGTTGAGGAGAAAGGTTAGTGAAATTTTGCTCCGTGTTTTCCTGGAACTATTTGTTTTGGAGAGAGGGGTTTATGGGTGGAAATGTGAATTTTGAATTCCCTTTGCTTTCTGACCCTGTCTACAGATTGTGAAGATTTACAGGGTAGGAAACTCCTCTTGGATGTAAGAGCTGTTTGTAGGAATGACTGTTATTCTTCTGCCTTCCTGTACATTACTGCTTTAGTTAAACAGCGTTTGCTGGAAGTCCTAGGTTCAGATAGAGTAATAGCACATGTGAAGGAACATCTGTGCAGTGAAACTGCCACGGCCCACATCTCCTTTTGAACAAGGAGAGGAAGACTTGTCTGCTGAAGGGCTCCTCTCCTATACTTCTTTGCTCAGAACAAATGACTCAAATCAATTGAGAAATAAAAGATGTTTTTTCCTGTCAAATACAAGAGATCTTGTTCCTTAAGTTTCTTGAGCTTCCAGAACTGTTGTGTGTTGGAGAGTGTGGAATGCCAACTGTATGATCAGACTCTTTAAGGGATGTCATCAGACATCAGACATCTTTTGAAGAAATAAGAAGCAGATCACATCTGTAGGACAAATTTTTCCTTGGTTTCAATCTCCAGGAGTGGTCTTGTGACCTGAGGCTACGTTGCATTGCATTTTGCTTCACATTGTCAGCTTTGAGAAACTGGAAAAATACCTTCTTGTGTGGTGGATTGTTTGTCTAGCTATTAAGATACAGGCAGCACCAGATAGATAGTGTGCAGACTTCTTGCAGGTCAGTTGGTGTTCAGTTTTAATTCAAGTCAGTGAGATTTTATTGGCCTGACAAGCTACCCTAGCACATGCACATGCTGAAAGTTTACCAAAATCACACCTACTAAAATTGCCCTCTTTTATAGGGCAATTTGTGAAGCGCTGGTAGCACTCAGGTGACATGTTACAGTGTCAGCGGAGGCTTCCTGAACTTATTGCTGCCACTGACCAATAAAAGCACTAAGAAAGGCTTGAATAGCTTCTATTTTTCACAGATAGCTTAAATATCATGTGATGGCACTTTCAAGTAATGAAGTCATTCTGTCATGCTTTGGGGAAATCTTAAGAAAGTCAGTAATGTTTTATGACATCTGTGCCAAGCTATCTGGGTACAGTATGTCAAATCTGCAGTAAGACTTTGTGTTCTCCTACCCAAGTAAATCGCAGCCCCCTACAGACAATTTGGCCTTACAATATATCTGACAAATAGATACTATTCTAATTTTGTAGGAGCTGAAACTGAGTTTATATGATTTGAGCAAAGTCTCATTGGCTGTCTGTAGCAGGACCCAGAAAGAACCTAGACCTATTTTACAGGTTCAGAAAAATGGTGTAAGATGAGGTCTAACTGAATTGGTCTAACTTTCCTGAGAAAGATTGATTTACATGGGAACATATCAAGGGATCTGAACTAGAATTCACTAATGTCAGGCTGATAGAGCATCTCTCTCTGTCTGAGCTGGAAGCCTCTTCGGATGTCTAGTTCAGCTGTGGATATGCAGACAACAAGGACTATAAGGAAGAGCAGAACCTACAACCAGTACGTCACCAAGGTTTATTGCATGTCTCAGGGGGAAGTGGAATAGTGTTGAATAGTGTTGAATAGTGTTGGATGAATAGTCTTTAACTTACCAATTCAAATTCATAAAATGGAATAAAATACTTTATATTCTAAAATGGAAATGTGTCATATAGATTGGAGAAGGAATAATTCATTCAGCAGGAAACTCCAATATTTTGATGTGTGTTTTCATCCAGAGCAGGGATGAGATGTCAAAACCTTTACTGAACAGAAGTTTTCCTGAAAACTGTTATTCACAGTATCAGAATACTTCACTGCAACATTTTCAATCAACTCCAGACACAATCACATGATTTGTAAGTGTAACAAAAATGAGGGACATAACTAGGTTTTCAGTCAGCATAGATGCCAGCATTTGCAGGTTGCTGGATTTGTTTTTCAGTGTCAGTTCAGAATGTTGGTATCTGCATCACTTCCGATTAACTACAGAGCCTGCGTCTTGGGGGCAGTTCTTTCATCTGAGAACGACTTATTTACATGTGAGAGTTGCGTAATTTTGTCTGTTAGGTATGTGAATTAGACTATGGGTTTCATTAACTGATGAGCTGACATCTCTTAATGATGTCTGAGAAGCCCCAAAGAGGCTATGAAGCTGGCCACAAAGGCATCTTTCTGTGCCAGATGAGTGCCAAGGTGGCCATCAGTGACTGTACCAGCTTGTGCCAGGGGTCAGAATGCTACAAGCCACATGTGTTCCCTGGAGGATCTGAGCTCAAATAAACACATCTGTCTGGTCCTGAAAACTCAAACCTTTGCAGTACAGTAGCACAATCTATGATTCTAGCACAGAGGAATATCTGATATGGTCTAGCTGAATGCATACTGTGGCGTGTGAGAAAGATAATGCAAAATACTAGGAAGGATAGGGCACATTGGTAATAGTTAATGGCGACTGCTAATTTTGCCTTCTCAAGTATCAGTTTTAATTGCATTAAAATTTGTTCTGAGTCCCAGTGGTTGTTCTCCTACTGGTGGCTTCATTATTGTGGTGCAGGCATAGCCACCCAGCCAGATGAGTAGGTGTTTACCACAACTGACAGGGTGAAATAGCTGAGGGAAGGAATGGTAGGCAAAAATCTTTCAGAATGATAATAAAAATGAAATAAGTTGACATTGCTTAGTTCTAAGTATCCATGCTTTTCACAGCTCTAGTAGCTGAGATTTTTGGATGGTGTTCTAGAGGAAGGAATAACTTTATTCTTTTGACTCTCATGACTGTGAGCAGCCTGACTGGATTGATCGACGGCAGTGGGAATACTCATGGGAGAAGAGAGAGTCAGGATCAGAACCATGCAGAGGTGTCACCATTTGCAAGGACTTTGCCCAAGCTTCACATTGAAGTGTTGCAGATAAGAACTTGGATGCACTGATAGCTGTATGTGAAAGTTTGAACAGTATCTTCCTGCAGTTCTTGACTCAGGCCAGTGCGGTTTGTCCTTTGCCTTTATGTGCACCAAATTCACCCACAACATTTTTTAGATATGAAAGTATTACATGTGTTTAGTAGCCAATTTGCAAATATTAAACTTCCCAATTGTTATTACACAAATGGTTTTAGAAGAGGCTAATCATCATTATGGACTGGTTTTATAAAACATAAAGCAGCTAGTTTTCAGCTACAAAACAGCTCCCACACCACTACTGGCTTCCAACTTTTAAAATGGCCAAACCAATGTTCCTGGAAATATGCTGAGATGAATTTGTACTTACTTGGAAGCCTGCTGTAGAATCATATGCAGTGTGACAGGCAGTTAAACCTTGTGGGATGGGAGAAAATCCTGTGTTTTAATGGAATTGCTCGGAAGTATCCTATACCACTGCTCTATTCAGTTTTAATACAGCTTTGCATTGCTTCCTCCTTCCCCATTCTTTTGAACCCTAGTGCAGAGACTGCTTCCAGACGTTTACCCTCACACCTGCTTAGTCTCAAGTGAAATTACCCTTGTGATTGCTCCACATATATTTCTTGTTTTATACCGATCTTTCTAATCCTGCATTCACTTTGTCTCCCTTGCACCATCCTCAGAAAATCACTGTCCCCCATTTTCTCAATGCAGTTACTAGCCTTGATACTCTTTGCTAGTCTGTGGGAACCACGGTTCCTCCCATAGTGATGTTGCTCCAGACACACAAGCAGTCTGTTTTCCATCCCCATTCAGATTCTGTCCACGTGCATCCACCCTAATCTTTTGCTTATCTAATGCAGGTCCTTTGGGCAAAGTCTGAAATGAGGGTAAGAACTCCGCGACTGGAAAGGTGCCAGCATGCCTTCCATGCTATAGTTAATTTATTACAGATTTTAGAAAGACATTTTCCAGCATATAATTATAGAGAGGGGCAGTGCCCATTTATTAGAAGTCCCATACTTTGGCCAATCAGTTACAGGTGTTGCCGGGTAATACTACTATAACATGCACCTGTTATTCCCATTTTTCATGCTATGCCTTTTCACTAGTAATTCTAGTCCCCTTCTCAAGCCCTTGTGAAACTATACTCAAATGAAAGCCACAAATGGTGCAGTTTAACGTTGCTCCACAGCCTGTGTACAGCTGAATGCTCACAATGGTTTACTTTTTTTTCTCGCTACAGCAACTGTCCTTTTAGAAAGTTGCCTGTTCTTGCTCACTGCTAAACAAATGGAGGGCATGCTTTCCAAAGAAATGAACAGAAAATAAGAGTCAGCATGCTCAGGTGGCTCCCAGTTGCTCTGATGGCTTAGAGAGAATGGCCATGAGAAACTGGAAGGCCAGAGTTGGAAGCTGGAAGATGAATAAAGGGTGAAGAAGGAATGGTATTAGGAAAAGCTGTTGGTTGTAGTCTTTTCCCTGAATACACATGTGTAGACACTGAAAAGAGTAATTCCTGCCAATACTCTACAGCGGTTATTTTCCCAAAACTTCACAAACTGATCAACATCAGCTTTTCGTATAGCAAACAACTAAAAGAGCTATTGCTGAGCTTTGAATAACCTGGGATCTCAGAACCTGTTTCTGCTTAGTGGGACTGTCATCCCGCCTTTTCCTTCAGAGACCCAAAAAGTGAGATAGAGTCTTGAATTCAGTAACTTCGGTCTTACTGACTCAGTAAAAAAAAAATATTTTTTTCCTGGGTTTTAAAGGATAGTTAGAGCACTCCATTAGAACAGCTTTTGAAAGCAGAGTCACAGAGAAATGCAGATGGTAGTTGGCAGCTACTAGCCTAATGATAGAGTGCATTTGTAATGATAGTAACTCATTATCCATGTAAATATAGCTTAGCTATTTTTAAGTAAACATAAAGAAATCTGAAAAGAGAAGGCTAATGTAATACATTCTGTAAGAAGAAAGGACTAGACATAGTAACTTTTTTCTTTCTAATCCTTGGCTATGAGCTGCAGGCTGTTACTGTGCCCCAGCACATCTGTACACATTTAGACACTTTGGTATAATCCATGAGAAAAATCTTGCAAACATGCTTGTTGTTTGAGGTTCTACCCTACCACTAGGATATGTTAACTAGTTAATGTGAAGCCACTAATTTAGATTGTTTATAAAGTTTATTGTTGGTGGCTTTTGTGGAACACGTGAAGTGTATAGATTTCAGAGGCATGATTTTTTTCTTTTCTTTAATTGTAGGAAGCTCTCAGGTGGAAGGGAGCTTCTTAAATTAATACGGTCTGGTTTATTGCCTTTAAAAAGTTTGTCTGTCTGGTCCAATCAGTCTCTTGTCACTGTGGAAAAGTGCGATACATTCCAGTTATGTCAATTACTAGAGTATGAAGAGGAATATAAAAGAGATTAAGATTCAGTAAATCTACAACACATAGAAATATGTTACTGTCTGGCTGCTGTCATTTTTACAAAATAGGTACAAACTGGAAAGATTATGGGGCTATAATTTTAGTAAATCCACTAATTTTAGAAGTCTGCAAGTTGGGGCATCCACTTGAGACAGCTAAAACCTCAATGGAGCAAAGAAACAGCAAAATTATTGAATACTTTAAATGTGAATGGGTGGCTCCTTCACAGTGACAAGAAACATTTACAGTGCTCCTGTAAATCTTCCCAAGTGCTTCACATTTTGCTAAATATTTATAAGGTCTTCATGGGTGTTCATGAAGGTTTTTTACGAACTGTTCCTGACTTAATTTTTGTCTTAAGGACCTGCCCTTCATGGTGCTTATCCTCCTTAAATTCTGTTGAGACCAGGGATTGATTACCCTTAGGTTCTTGCAAGACCTCTCTATGAGAGAATTTCTTCGATTAGTTAAACTGGTGCTCTAGAAGTTGCTGAATTGCCTCCCATTTTGCTTTCTACTGATGGCCGGTTACTGTATAGGACCACTCTTTACAGATTGGTGGAAGCACATTCAGAGTCTTGACAGAAATTGTCTGGTTGCCATGAACTGTACATTTAGTTCTTGATTATTTGGTTTTTTTCAGCAAGTGAAAAGGAAGCAGGAGTTAGTGATATTTTGTCATGTTGCTTTGCTCAGATTACAGGAGAGAGATGGTAACTGGGGAATTGATGGCATGATACTGGTTACACTCGTAAGCTTGCTGTCTGAGCAGGGTTCTTTGCTTAGCAAATACACCAGATAGCTGCTACATGGTAGTTCAGAACATTAGAAAGGCCCAAGCAGTATCTGTCTCTTATCCTATATTTCATGTTTTTATCTTTAGCTCCTTTCCATTCTAAGTGGACTTTAAGACAGACTTTTCTAATGTGTATGTAAAAATGAGTTTGGTAACTTAATGCAGAGAAAACGAAAAAGGAATGAAATCTTTGAGAATTGCTTGTGTTTGTTCTTTTCTGTACTGTTAGTACCATCTGTCCAGCTTTGTTGAACTGTAGTAAATAGCATTTTAGAGCTGGAATAAGAAATTTTATCCACCTTTGGATAAGCTGTAATTCCCAAATATTTGAAACCCTTATTACTCCAGAAAAAAGGAGAGTTATGTAAAGGAATTTCTGGAGCTATTGATGGTTTTGAATTATTTTCCATGAGAGAGAGAGTTATGAAAGGTACAAGTCTGACAAATAATCAAAACTGAACTAACCTGTTTATCCTTAGAACGTGCACAACATAGGCAGCAGCTGTGGACATTACTTCACCACTAAGCTGCCAATACGTTCACACCTTGCTCTGCAGGGAACATGATTGTTCAGTCTCCACTGCGCTTGTATCTTTGGCTTTGCTTACAGGGACACCAGTGATGATCTAAGTGAGCTTGTCCATCAGAAGGAGATAGAAAATTAGCCATTTATCTTAAGCTTTTAAACAGCTTATCTAAAAATAAGAATGAAAACCATCTCTCTTGAATATGTAGCAGTAGTATGTAGAAGAGAACATTAAATGTCATTCAAAGATTTAAATCTTTGAATTATCTTGTACTTCAATACCTCTAGTAAACCAAACAAAAAGTGCCTGCATCCACAAATAAAGCTCTTTAATATCTTCATAGACATGCTGCCAAAACTAAGACAAAATACAATTTCTGCTTTAAAAAAAAAAAATCCCATGAATAACACTTACTCTAATGGCATGGTTGCTATAAAAATACATTGATAAATCACAGGAATAGCCGTTCCAGCTCAGACCAAAGATCTATCTGGCTTGGTATCCTGTCCCCAACAGCAGCCAAAGCAGATGCACAGGGAAGGATATACGGGGGAAGACATGTCTCCTGGCCTCCAATAACTTACAGTTCATAGATTTCCTGTGTCAAGGGTTGTGTCTTTGTGTTTAAAAGTCCTCACTGGATTCCTTTCCCTATTAATTTGTCTAATAAACTTTTACCATCCACAGTATCCTAGGGCGCGTAATTCCACAGTGTGACTATGGCATGTGGAGAACCACCTCTCTTTGTTTTCAATCTGTAGACAAACAGACTGTTCTTATTTTCCCTCTCTTTGCTCCTTTTTGCTTCTCCTGTTCATTTCTTGCACTGTACTGTACATAAGGCAGAAGTCAATCATACCAACACTTTCCTGAGCCAGTTTTTTTAAAACTCTGTCATGGCCTTGCAAAGGTCCTGCTCAGTCACCCACCCTCATGTTATGAAAGTTCTTCTGGCTTAATTTCTTTTTCTCTTGAGGCAGGTTTTCCAAAACATGGTTTGTTTAGGGAAGCTTTTATCTTGCCCCCATTTTGAGAGTGCTAGAAAATTACCCCTGCTGATAGAAAGTTGTTGTGCTCACTCCAGGACCTGAACACTGTTTATTCTTTCTGTTCTGTTCACCCTGCTGCAGGCAGTGCCCTGAAAACTGTTGAACTTTCCTGAGATAGACTTGTTCTTCCATGTCTGTCATCCACACGGGAGTATGCTTAATACCTGCCAGCAAAGATTTGAAGTTTAGATCTGATGCCAGTGCTTTAAATTTCCATATCAGAGTGAAAAATGCCACTAGCCTTACTCAATTTTAGTAATTGTATCAAAAATACAAACTTACATGGGTGCTATTGAGACAGGAAAACTCATCAGCAGTATTTAGAACCTCCCCTGTTGCTCTCTGTTTATTGTGTCACCACTTGGCACTTACATTAACACAGGTTTGGGATTCATCTCATCTATTTTGGTATGCCTGTAGTGGAGCCCTCTACAACTGAGAGAGTCACCCCAGGCTCCTTTTTAGGAGAGAAAGAAATACTTGTAGAGCACAATTCGTCAACATTATTTGTGCTGTTTACTTTAGAACCAGATTATTTATACCTTCTTTCTTTCCATTGACTAATAAAGCAGTCTCAACAATTAAGTCAGTCAGGCTTCCACCACCACCATGTAGGTATCTCTAGTTGGTTAGGTGAGTTGTGGTGTTATGGAGGAATTCTTTAATATTCATCGTTGTGGTTGATGCAGAAACCTACAGCACCAGGAGGAAAAAGTTGGTTCCCATGTTCCACACTCACTGGTCTTTAGAAAAACATATGCAGAGAATCCTGAAAGGTCCAACACATGGAGGAATGGGCTGTCGCTGGGAACAAGTAGAAAATGTATAAGCTCAAGATCTATAGAAGACAAACCTTAATCAAATCAAGCCCTTCTTCACTGGACACCATGGATTTCATGTATACTTATTTGAATTTCTCCCCCAACTCAGATGCAATCATGAAGTAGAAATAATACTTCTCTCCTTGGCATCCCCAGGGGAGTCCATGGGCTAGTCCATGGGCTACTGTTCTGCTGGGCTTCTTCCTTTTCTTCAAAGCCAGTGGAGCTCTAAACCCATAGTAAGTTTATGGAGAGACTTCACGGAGAGTGCTTGACAGTTACCACACTTCATCTTCATTCCAGGAGTTTGGTATCCATGGAATTCCAACCTCACTTTCAAAGGAGGTGCCAAAGAATCGGGGCTTCATCTTTTTCATTTCCTGTCCCTGTTTTTCTCTTTTGTTTACAGTTGGTATTTCTAGCAAAAATGTTTGCATGTGTCATGCATTCAGTAGTGCCTGCCTGAGTTGGCAAGTAGCCCCTAATAATAGCACTCAGAGAAGTAAACTGCTATGTTCATCTTCTCCATAGAGTTCTGCAGCTGGTCTTGCAGCTGAAAAACATGTCATTTGCTCAGAACCCCATGGAATTCAATCTTTGGCTCTATCCAGACAACCGGGATTGAGTTGTCAGTCTTACCATACTGGAATTTCTTGCCAGCCTTTTACTTTCTCACAACGATAATTGACTTTATTGTGTGCTTCAGGTATTGTATTGTGGAACAAGGGAGTTGGGAATCATGGAGCCATCTTGCAGGAGTCAGAAAGTCAGGCTGGAGAGCTAGACAGTGTGGAGAGCAACGTGAGATGGAGGTCTGAGGAACAAAGCCATAATGAACATGATAAAAAAGCCTATATTGGTGGTAGCGACTGTTAAGTTTATGTTCGTAAGGGTACTGCTATCAAGACTCACTAGTACAAAATTTTGTTCTGTTGTACTAGAAAGTATGCAAGGCCGTGTCTGAGTTTGCTTTGCCCTCCTCTGTGCCTTCTGGTAGAGGACAGCATCTGGACCAGTGTTTTTAAAGGGAAGTCACTCTTTCCTGTTTCTGTATCTGTTAGCACACTCCTCAGGCGTTTGACTCTTTCAAACCTTCTAATCATGTAGTAAAACGTTTTAAAAGAATATATCTAGCCAAATAGGCGACTGACTCTCAAAAGCAATTGTTCTTTTCCAGCAATGGCTTCTAGTTCAAAAATCTCAGCCATCTGCTTTCCATCTTATGTATATTGATGTTATTTTTTTATTTAGTCAGCATTTTATGGGGCCATTATAATAAGGGGAAGTCTGGGTAAGTAAAACTGTATCGTGGCTTCATGATCATTAGTGGTAAAACACATCTGTTGACACAAAGTTATCTCTTTTTTTCTTTTTTTCACTACTTCAGCTGCTTCAGAGATTCTGATGCTTTTCTTCTGTGACATCAGTTTAGTAGTCTACTGTACTCTTAGGGTTGGTGTTAACGTTAACAAGGGCTGGCTGCAAGTGTGTCAAGTACTTACAAGAAAAATGGACAGGGCCATCCGAAACCACAGACTGCTGCCTCCCCTGTTTCTGCTGCTTGGCCCTTTCTCTGGAATAAAGAAATTTTCAACCACTCCATCTTCCAAAATATTTTAGTTACAGCACGGGAGCAACTGTAATATGCTGAGCTGTAATTAGAAGTTATTATTTCAATATTAATATAGAATAATGCAGCATGCAGCTTTAAAAAGTGATCTTTTTCATATTAAGCTGGCTAGAAATAGTCACCTTGGACTGCTAGGTCTAGAAAGAGTACTCTCATTCATGCCCACTGGTAACCTGTGATCACTACCTTTTTTTCTGTAGTGGCTGCTATGTGAAAAGAGAGTGTTTTCAACCATTCAAAAATGGGAATGCCTGATAAGATGAGCATGTCTACTACACCGTCTTGTGACCAAGTATTCCAGATAATTGAGATATATATTGGGGAAAAATTTCTGGACTAACCCGTTTCTTTAAAGCTCTGTGAACCAAACTAGTGCAGTTTTACAAAGCTCATATTGGTCAAATGATGGGCTTGTTGACATTTCTATGGTTTTGCTGGCAGGGCTATTCCTTAAAAGCAGTTCAAAACCGAAAATATTTTTTTCCTGTGTGATTACACCTACTACAGGCTTTGGAGATTTGATTTTTATGTTTTATATTCTGCAACCGACATTATAGTCCTGGCAGGGGATTAGCCTGGTTAGATTCTTGGGACACATCTGTGGCGTTGTCCAAGGAACAAGATGAGCTGGCTGTCAAACTCAGACTCATCACCCATGCTCATTGTGACCCCTCATGTCTGCCTGAAAAGGTCACTTCAACAGAAGTACCCATGCCCTCCGGAGTCTGCAAGCACTGTTATCTGTTCATATAGTCCAGTTTCTGCGCATGGGGTTGAGCATGCTATAGCCCAGATAGGCAGTAGATACCCACTCTGTGGATGCTTTGAGCTGCAGCATAATACCCGAGAGGATAGTATCTGGCAATGTGGGCTGATGGTGTGTGGATAACAGAACTCTCAATACTTAGTCTTGGTTTTGAGCCTCTTTTTTACCCTACGTCATAAGCATAAGGTGGTTATTTTCACCTTGCTCAGCAGCTAACAGAGCTACCTCGTTATACCGTACGTCCAGACAGGAGGGGTAACAATTTGCCAGTGCTGTGGAGAGAAAGGGCAGAGGGAAGGAATTTTGGCTGAGACCATCCCTTTCACACAGAGCTGGTAAATGTTAAAAAATCATCTAGAGTCAGGGAAGAAGCCCAAAGCAGAGACATGCTGTAACACGTCTTCCGACAGCTCACGATATGCCTCGACCAATGATTTCAGATGACAAGTAGAAAATAGACAAATACGAATAGACTCGCTTTTAGGAACTATTTGGGATTGAATTAGAATTGATTAGTGGATTTTATCCTGCACAAACAGAATGTCCCTTTTTAACCCTTGCATGTTAATGCTTGAGCTGGTCACTGAGTAGCATGGAAGTCCCACATCGACTTCAGAGGAAAGGGGATGGAAAAAATGATGCAGCAGGATGAAACCCCATGAGTTACTTAGGGTTTTAAATACAAGGCTTGTCTGTGTCTGTTTTCCACTGTGCGTAACCTAGTGACACTGGTTTGCCAGGTATCTTTCTCTAGGCTCCTGAAAGCACATACATTTTCTCTCTTCTTGTCCCTCAATAGAGGGTGCTTTCTGTGGGTGTAGTGGATTTAATTATTTAAGCCTTGTTCATGTTCTGGTACTTTATAGATAGCTGTACCTTAAATCTCTGACAGTAACATAATGTGTATTGGGATTCTCAACGGAAGAAATATGCAGACAATATGGTCACTACTGTAACACCCCTTTATTAAGCTGCAATTGCAATTCATGAAATCATTGCAAAATAATAAAAAAATGGTTGGAAGATAAATACCATAGATACGGTCCCTAGAAACCACCGCTCACTTTAATTGAGAGCAGCTGCAATATTGCAGAAGCCCAGGGAATGTTGCAGTTCGTATTCTCCTTCCCTGGCTCTTTCTAGGAGAGCACAATACATTTTGACTAACATAGATCCTGGCAAGTTTGCATGCAAATGTTTTTCTTAAATGTAAAACAAAATGAATTTAAAAGTTGCTTGCACACAGAAATGTTGATCCATAGATGCTCTACAGCTTCAGAGCCAAACAGGCTGCTGTTTTCCCATTTCCTTTGTTCTTGAGAAATTGCTTATACATTGGGTTGTGCCTTTGAGATTTCCAATTGAATGGGCCATTTGGGAACTCAAGGGAGCACTTGCTCTGCCAAAAATTTGCAAGCACAAATAGAAATGAATTGGAAAATATATATCTAAGTTATCTGGTTCATCTTCCAGTCCAAAGATTCTGTTTGGACTGGTCTTTCATGTTACTTCTTTATCATTACTTCTGGAAAAAAAATGCATGAAGTCATACAGCGCTCCCAGAACTCATATCTCTATTGAAACAGGCATTAGAGCAAAAAAACAGTAAGAACGCGGTATTTTTCAGTCCCACTTCTATAGCTGATGAGAGACTATAACATATTCTTAGTCTGAAAATACTGCTGTGTGCATTTTTGGAGACAGAAAATGGGTATTAAGGAACGCAGAGACAAACAGCTTAGTAGTCCAGGTGTATTACTTGCACTTCTAAGTAATTCTCCCCCCCACGCCCATCTAAGTAATTTTATTTTCCTGAAAGCCAAGTCAGATGCACAGCCCAATATAACAGTTTTAACAGCATCAAATCTGCCTTCGTGTACCTCTCCTCTTGCTAGCTTTAAAGACTGACTAAAGTGAGTGCAATTCTCTGGGGCAACTACCAAGGTTTAGAAACCCTCAAAACAATTGCCAACCAAACACATTCAGTTCCTGCCCATGACTAGCTCAGTCAGCTGATCTAAGATAGATGTTATAGTGTATGTATGTTGAAGAAAACACGCAGACAGCAAGACGGCATCTCAGAGTGGAACACTGCACATCATGCAGAATAACTCTGTTAGAGTTAAGCTTGCAGGTTAATCCTTGTCCTGTGCACTGCACTAGCCATTTGAAGTGTGTGCCACACTTACTTACTTCAGTTGTTTAAAAAATACGTTGTTCCTCCTTACGAGATTTTTATAAACCCTAATAAATAATCTCTCCAGATGGTTCTGGGAGGGACATTGGTAGCATTAATCAATTTTTACTTTCCGAGGAGAAAGTGAGGCACGGCAGCTGTGTCTCTCACCCAAGATCTCCTAGAAAGCCTGAACAAGAGAAAGCAAAAGAATCCAGATCCCCCTTACTCCAAGCCTCTCTTCCTTCCCCACTAATATTCTGTCTTCCTCTTTAATATTTCAGATTAGCCATACAGTGTGTAGGGAAAGGGTTCATAATGAGATTTTCTTCTGTGGAATTTTTCCAGGGTTCCACCTAGACATGGCATTTTTATTTTTATTTTCACAGAAGGACTCTCCCTTCCCCAGGCCCCACAAAAGTTTCTCTGATGGAGAGATGGGACAACTTGGGAGGTCTGTGTGAAGAACTACATTTTGCTGGATACACTCCTGCTGTTCGCAAATTGCTCCAATGGGAGGACCAGCCAACTAACTCAGTCAACCTACTAAAATGGATTCCCTATTTTATAGAGAGAGATCCTCTCGGTTAACTCATCTGTTAGATTGTAAAAAATGAGAGAAGACAGAGCACACACTACATGGGGAGAGTAAACAAAGGTTAATGGGTAAGGTTTTAGTTGGTATCAACAAAGGTTGGTACTTCCCTGTTTGCTCTTTGCTCTACATCAGTTTTCGTGCTTTCCCTGTCTCTCTTCACTGATTCTGATTTTGATTCTGTAAACGTAAACCAGTCAAAAATTTCCACAGGGAGCAAACAAAGAACTCCTTGCAGATTATTGCCAGGATTGTCAAAGGAAAAAAAAGTATATGCAAACCCCACAAAGAATTCTCAGGAGACCCTCATCAATGTTTGGATTTAACCTGAGCTGTGTGAAATATGAACCCACTGCTCTTTACTGCTACCTGTACAAGTCGGAAACTGCCCAAGCAATTGGAAAACTGGTCCTAAGTTACAGGCTTTGACTGGATGTTTCCTTCAGTCAGCTTTGGCAGCCTATGAAAGAATACTGGCTTTTGGAACAGCTAGTTCATCACATGAAAACCATACTACAGAATTGTATTATTTCTGCTGCTGTCTTCGAAGACAGGTCTCTGGTTCTCTCTCTTGTAGTTCATGAATACTCTCAGTTGGCTGATTTTGCTCTTGTTAGTTTTCTGGCAGCGGTACTGTTACGTCAGTGAGTTTCTCGCAGTGTTGGATAGCTTTTGAAAGCTGGTCACATTTTTAAAAAGAGCAATGGGTAGTTATAGCTGTGTGGCTTTTTTTTTTTTTTTCTTCATTGTAGCTAGTCAAAGCAACAGATATGTCAATCAAATCTAAACCCTGGGCTGTAAAGGCAAGAGAGCAGCGCATAGATGGGTAATACATTAGAATGTCTGTCATATGGGAGATCCAGCCAAGGCAAATGACAAGATAGGAACTGTTCATTGTGTGTCTTTTTACAGGCTGTATGCAACAGTGAACAATGCAGGGAAGACAAATAGGATGCTTCTGCTTACTCTCTCAGTGTAATTGAAGGTCACTCGACTGCAAAGGGAGCAAAATATGACTTAACATGGTAAACAGGCTAGCTAAAGGAACTGATTGCTGCAAGTTTCAGACCATGAGCTTAGCAAGCATAAAGAAAGCAACTAGATAACCCTGTATATTCAGTTTAAAACAGTAAACAAAGAATGACAGCTGTAGAGAGACAAATCCTCAGCTCGTGAAGCTGAACTCATTCTAATGGAAGTTATTAGTGGCCGGTCTAAACAGTTAATGGAGCACAGGCAGCACTATATGCCAGTAGAATGACCTATAGCTTTCTTCTGTTTGGTTTCATGAGCCTTCATTGATTGCTGACATTCTTGGAGATGCGATATCAGACTAAACACAACATTGATCTGATCATTGTATTCCACATCAATATGCAGGCTTCTTAATTACTTCCTGCTATTTTTAAAGTCATGGTGTGGCACTTTTTGTCAGTGTTTCTGGCAACATCATTGAACAATGGCAGCCTAGAGGCTAGCATGTTACATTTAGCTCTATAACAAGTTCAGCTATCCAGGGCTGGAACGGGTATAGGAGAAACTAGTCAATGTTTCATCTCAAAAGCAAAATAAGAAAAAAGGAAAAAAAAAAAGTAATTCCCAGACTCTTTGTCACAACTCTGTGGGAACCCCATATTCTTGCATCTTTAAGTTATGGGGCATTTTTATTGTGTTTTTTGTTGTTATACTATATTAACTGTATTACTGTATTAATTGTATAAACTCTGCCAGATTGCAAATTAGCTGTAAAATCATACGATACGTGACAAACATATTACACAATATTATTTAAATTGGTCTTGATTGTTTTTTCAGTCACTTTCTGAAGCCGGTAAGTCCCGGTCTTGTATATCTATCAGAAATGCTGTCTATTCTTACACAATTTTTGCGTGCCTAGCAGTCTCCTCTCCCAATTTGGTTTCTCAAGTCAAAGACTCACTCTGTTGTGTAGGAAAACACCTTCATCTCCTTGTTTACCATGCACTGATGCTTGTTACAAGATGCAACCATTCTGCTGTTCTAGAGGTGGGTGGCTATATTATATTTTATTGAGGAAAAAGGTTGATGCAGAACTAGCATTGCATAATAGAGTATTATTTTAAAACATAAAACTATATGAGCTTTGGATCAAAAGATGAATACTAACTTGCAGTATACCAGCTAAGCTTTGTTAGCTCATATTTGGACCAAAAAATAGGATTTATATAAAGGCATGACATTGGCTTGTAACACAGAAGAAAAATCCCCATTACAGACCTGTGTAATTTCAGACCTTGCATGGAAAAAACCCAAACCAAACAAAATTAAATATCTGCCTGTTTGTATCCCAAGTTCCTTGGGTGGACAAAGGAAGGGGACTAGACTCCCAGGCTACCTTCAACTTGCAGACAAGGGCAGCTAAGCCAGCACACCTTTGTAAATGCAAGCTAAATGACCTAGACTTACTTTCAGGTACACAGGCACCACTCTGCCCAGCAAGAACTAAAGAATTTAGACTATTGGTTTGGTGTTCAAAATGGTTCACAGATGCAGAAGACCAGATCCAGTGAGGACTTAGGTCCTCACTTAGGTTAATTCTTGCACCACCAGTCTTTTGACATCTGCTCCTCAGGGCTCTGTGCTAGATGCCTAGGCTCCCTCTGCAGCAGGGGAAGAGCTGGGTTCCAAAACAGCTGGCAAGCTGAGCTGCTCTAAATGCCTGGAATTGGCCAGTTGAGAAATTTGAAGAATGTAGGTAAATCTGTAAACCTCCTCCCCAGTGGATCTCATTCGAGGCTGCAGGAACTGTTTCCATTCACTCTGCATCTACAGCCTGGCACTTCTTGAAGGAGGTTTTCAACATCCTTTCTGTCAGGAATTCAGCACAGCTCATTTTTCTTCTGAAACAAGGCTCCGGTTCTGGCAGCCTAGCCATCTTGCCTTTGGTATAACAGTTTGAGCACACACCTCCAACACAAGACAATCCCCAGCTCTGCTGGTGGGGATGCACATCCAAGAGAATTGCCTTCCAGCAGGGTGCTTTAATCACCAGATTAAAGGCTACTGGAAGGAGGGAGAAGATGGGCTTTCTCCATTCCTTCTGTTAGGGTTGTGCCATTGTGAAATGTAAATAAGAGTCTAAGGCCAAGCATGACTTCGTTCTAATGGTTAAGAAAGTTCCACTTGCTGTTTGCAGTGTAGTTTCTGTATTTTAGGCGGGGACTACTTAACTTAACATTTACTCATAAATATGAATGGTCCTGACAGACAGGATGAGAACTCAGGATTTCTCTCTTTGTTCTTGTTTTAAAAGAAGAGGATGGTTGATACTGCATTTTCCAAGGCATCTAATTCTGCCAGTGTTTCACATACATACTTCTTTTGTAGCCCTGATAAAGGACAGTCCTGCACATCTAGGAAAGCAGAAGTTTCAGGCTTTTCCATGGCACAGATAGAGGTGTCTTATTTTTTTCAGCTAGATGCAGCTGAGCAGAGTTTCCAGGGCCACATCTCTGTATGGAAAATTAGTCTCTGTTTGGATTAGATCCATGTTCTTTTTCAAACCTAGGCTAATATCATGGAACACTGGAGTGAGTGAGGCTCCTCAGCACGCCAAGTTCATGGCTCTGTGGCAGGCTCCAGGCTAACTATGGTACTGAAAAAGGGCTAGATCTGAAAGTCAGTGTGATCCATATGTGCAGACTTGCACTGGTGTATGTATATCCACGTGTACCAAATATTAATCAACAAAATTAGACAGTGTTCAAAACTAGAGAATTAAACAATAGTAGGATTGTCATCTGGCTTGCCATCTGCTATAATATTCATGCATGTCAGTGAAATGTCTTTTCTATTCATACATATATATCTAATTGTCCCAGTATAAATCCAAATGGGCTAGAAAGAAACGGAGTGTAAGGAGCCTACAGTTATCACAGTACACTCACTTTATGTCCCATCAGGGTGCACGCCTAGTGTTCTCCTGGAAACAAATTTTTAGCAACCATGTCCTTTGAGACCAGGCACAAGTATCTTCATAAGGGACTCCTGCAAGAGTGTTCCCTTTGGTATTTCATGCAAATATGTAGAAACACTTATCTCGGAGTTCAGATTTCTTAGACTTTTACTCTCTTTTGGTTCCACATTGCACTTCAGATACTAAGTAATGATAGGCATCATTATAATCAGGACAGCACTGCTCTTCTGTTGGGTGTAAGTCTGGAGCAAATCCATCGATGTCAGAAGTTTTAGCCTAGATTTGGTTTTGTGTACACGAGAACAGAATTTGGACCATACATTTTATTTTTCTTTTGATATAATCCAGTGTATCCGGAAACAAGAAAACCATATCAAGCCCCAAATCATAGAACTCAAGTTTTTAAAGATATCAACTTTCTTTTACGATTTGGGTGGCCTTCACCATGTCTGGGAAAACATGAACCCAGTGGCCCTGGTAATGCATCACCTGCTTTTTTCCAGACTGCTGTAATCAATTTGTCTTTATCCACCACATTACCAAAAGACACTATTAAAATTCATATCTGTGTGTTCTCCCCAGAGGGTAAACCATCAGAGATCTCCAGGGTTTTGGAGGTTTTTGTGGAGATGCAGAAGGCTTTAATTAGGTTTAAAATAAGATCAAATTTCTTCCCTACAGTAATTTCAGATACTTCCACCAAATTTCTGTAGGGCTATTTTGCACTCTGAAAACTTGATCAATCCTCAGCCTCACAAATTACAGCTTTTGTTTACGTTTTTCTAGAACATCAAAGCAGAGGAGTGTTGCCCTTAACCAGTGTTCCCGGGCTTAAATAATGATGTTTCAGGTTTTTTGCTTAAAGACTTATGATGAACTCTCCTGTAGACCCTGGAATGGTTAATTTGGGAAGCATAAGAATACATTTGGGCCTGAAGGATCTTAGTTGCACTTAGGATAATCTTTAAGATACTTGGTATCCTTTAAGAGCTGAATCCTGAGGTTATTCCTCAGGCAAAGCTGTTGAAACAAATGGAGTTCTGCCCAAGGAATGAATGAATAAGAACCAAGTAAAAACTTTAAATTTTGGCCCCAAGATACTCACCTCCTCTAAACTGTCAGGAGAGAGACAGTATTGTTTTATCTATGGGATTTGTTTCACTGTTTTACTAAAACCCTTGGCATTATAAGTGAAGGAAGGAGACTCAGTTCTTCTTCCAGATGCCTCTCCCTGCAAAGCATGACCCCAGAGATGATGAACATCCAAAATAATATGTCTTTGAGCTACCATTCCCCTGCTTGTATTTGAGGCATCTTCTTTCAAAAGAGCATCTCGTCAAAGCAAGCAGCATTCCAGAAATAAATAAAAATGCAAAACTGACTGGAAAGGGGGAATATGTATTAGTAATAATCCTACAATGAGAACTGTCATGAAGAACCTTCTGGACCCTCAGAGCAGAGCTGCCAGTAACTCTGCACCTGTGTCTGTCTACCCATTTACTATGTTCTACTTGTCCATCGTGTCCCAGAGTGTTGCTCTGTGGAAATCCATGAGAACACCTGATTACTTTTTGCGAGAGACAAATCTTAGCTTTCAAACTCTGTAAAATTTCTTAGAGGAAATGAGTACATAAATGTGGTTTGGCTTCTCTAATATACCATTTTAATAACTCTCTATATCTCCTTTTTTATTACTTCTTGCAACATCATAATTCTTGTATTCAATAAATGTCTCTTCAGTGTGTATTGTTCTATTGTTTCCAGTGTGAACAAAAAATGTACTTTCTATAACTGGAGTTCCTACCCATAAACACTGATTACTCGAATCCCTTTTTGCTTCATTCATACTGTTTCGCTCACTCTCCTGCTCTAGCTACTACTGGATTCTATGTCTATCCACTTACGATCTAAAGTCTTAAATGACAGCTAAATCTGGAGCAACCATATGCATTGTTCTATGAGTAGCTAATGAAGCCTGAACACACTCTCTGTGGGTGCTGGTTATCCTCTGGTTCCCCTCCTCCTTTTTGCTGCAAACAATCCCACATTTGACTTTCCCTACCAGACAAAAGGAGTTTTGCAGCAAGCCTGGAACAGTACATGTTTTGAATGGCCAGTCAATCATTTGTACTGATTGGATAAAGGGCTACTGTCAAATGTAACATATTATATCTGAATTCTGCCCTACCTGCCCTCTATTGGAGCAGTCATTTAGATGCCTCTCATTTACTTGTAGGAGCCTAATTATTTTTGAGACTTTGACTGTTCTTTCAAGTATAGTTGAAATTGATGGATTGTTTCTTTAGAAGAACAGGCTTAACATTATTGCTGGTGGTGTGCCATCCATTTTGCAGAACGTACTAGGGGTTTCTTTTAAAACTACACAATTCTGAGAAGCTTGTCCTCCCCACAGAACAAAATAAATTGTCAAATCATGACATCAAAAGCAAATTGCATTTCCCAAATATTCCAGTGCTCTGCAGTCTTCCCCACACTGTCTCTGTATTGAGACTCCCAAGTCCCTGCAAGATTAGTAGAGCCTTGCAGCTTGCCCTAAATGTTAATGTAATAGGTGTACTGATGCAATACAAATATCTTTCCAACAGCACCTATCTTCAAAACTAATATGGCTTCAGCTGATCTTCTCTCAGAATCCTGCAAAAACAGATTGGTGGTCACTTTTGGATCAAAACCGAGACCAATTTCAAGTCTTTGTTCCTAGTTTCATCAGTTTCCCTCTTGATTCTACTTTTTCAAATCTATGCAGCCCTATACAACAAAACAAAAGACAAAATGTCAATATATTCAGCCTGCAGATGAGAATCTGAAAAGATCTGGAGTACTCTGCATTCTGTCCAACAAAGCACATAATCTCCTGCTTAATTTTAGGCATGTGACTAACCCCACTGAAGAGAACAGAATTACCTACTCAACTGGGTCCTGGCCAAAGTACTTAGCCTATGAAGTATTGAATTCTCAGTGAAGATAGGCTGTCTTGGTTTAAGTGAGATGGACTTTTGGAAACAGGAGAGTATTATATTCCATGCAGCTCTGTTATTCCGTTATTTAGTTATGCCAATTAATGTATGAATGTTCCATCTAAATTTTTGTACTTCACACAAAGTTCATACATTTAGGAGAGTGTTCAATCTGTCAAACAGTAAGAATTCCAGATAAATATATTCTGTTTTAAAGGACATGCACACTTGAAATAAACCAATGTTCAAATGTCTGACATCTTGAGATTGGGGATTTACTTACAATTTACAGTCCAAGAATCTTACTCAACTCAACGGAAGCATCTGTACTGATGTTACTGGGCAAATGTTACCTTATACATTGTCAGAAATCAAAATAAGGTTACTACTTGTTCAGTTCTAATATGGGTGTAACACCTATTCCAACTACTCTGTTATAAAATAATAATTCTATGTGAAACTGTGACTTATATGTTTGCATTTAAAACATTTGTTACTAGACTCACAGAAGTTTAAACATTTGGCTTTAAGGACAAAGAAGAAAGACAGTGACTTTCTATTTCTTAAACTCAGAATTCAAATTTTCATTGAGACAGGTATCTTTATAGACTATACATTTAGACACTAGAGACATATGGTGTATGTTGTATATATTTTACTGGTTCTTGTTTGGAGTGGTTTGCTTTTGGCTATTCTGTACAGAAAGTGGACCAAACTCAAGCAGTTAAATATACCCTGCAAACACCCTCTTCCCACAATAAAACATTTATCTTTTTCCATAAATATGGAATATCATCCTTTAATGGGTAGGATAAACAATACTCTGCCTGGATCTATGTTAAATTTCTGGTATCCATTTTAACCTATCAGATAATGTAGAATTTTATTCCACACGTGAGCTGAGAATCTCTAAGGCATTATTTGTTATACATACTCAATCACATGAAATAGACCCTAGAACTGCCATTGGACTGCTGTGCATCAAACTGCTACATGGAAAACCTGTTCCGGATAATATTAAGAGGGTTCTAATGTGTTAATATGTGGTTTTTTTCCTTCCATCAGGTCTGGTAGTTAGACCTGTGGTACTAAGGTAGCCAAAGTTTAAAAGTGCAAGAAAAAAAGTGCATGAAAAATATTGTCAATAAAGCCAAGTATTCTCTTAAGTGGGATAAATGGAACAATTTTCTGTGTTATGCTTGATAAGCCTTTCTCAACACTCCTGACCACAGCTGTAGTCCCTTCCCTCTTCTGTCCCCTACTCCTTTTTCCCCTCCCTCAGTATCCTCTGTCACTCAGATGCGTGTGTGGTTAACCCAGCTCCCTCCATGACCCTGACAATCAAATGGACAAGAGACAATATATGCTGTGTCTGACGCCAAGCTATACGTACGTTTATTGCCTGACCAGCCTGAGTGTACTCAAAGGGGTGGTGACAGACAAAATAGGAAGAAGACTGCTGAGCTCCCACTGCAGTTTTTCTGCCAGTGGAGGCATCTTCATCTTTTTCTGTTAAGCTCAGACAGCATTTTAGTTTTTGTCTTCTGCTGAAGTGATTTTGGTGTCTGAAGTGACTCTAAGATTCTGAACTAAGTTAAAAACCTGAGGACAGAGGTCTCCTTGGTGGAGAATGTTGCTGTTATGGAAATGGTTTTAAGTGCATCCCTCTTTCTAACACTCGATGGCTTGGGTTAAGTTTTTGCCAGTTCCTTTAGGTACAGGTCTGGGTTATAGTGTGGTATTGAGGAGTAAGTTTTTGCCAGTTCCTTTATGTGCAGGTCTGGGTTATAGTGTGGTATTGAGGAATTTGGGAGATTCTGCTGTTTATATTTGATGAGGAGAAGTATAGAGCTGGACAGGCTTTGTGAATTGCTAGCGTTTCAGCTCTTTCCCTCTTGCTAGGTCTTGCAGATTGACCGATCAGGCAAAGACTAAACTTTGAAAGACTCCTCAGGTAAGGACTGGGTGCTGAAGGTGCCACTGGACTTTATAGTTCCCTGGATTTGGTCTGAAGAGATGGGCCTGACTCTTTTGGAGCGTTCATATTTGCTACTCTAGCTTTTTAGAAACCAGTCAGGACTGCCAGGTGGTCCATACTATGAAATGCTACAGAAAAGTCTGATAGGGCTGATATTAAAGGTTAACTTCCTTTGCAGTGATCTGAGTAACACTATCCACAACATCACAACATCGTGTTCATTATGCAGATATATATCTTAGATATGTAAGATACATTAAATTTTTGCTACCTTAACACGCAACTAAGAGGATCTGATAACTAGGAAATGGTGATAGAGAATGACTTTGGATAACCAACTTACAAAGAAAAGCTGACTAGTAGGTGGCATTTTTCTTCATCATTCTTGCATCGAAAAAACTGTATTTGTTTTTCCTCACTGGCCGAGTGAATTGCTTAGGATCTGCTGGAAATAACCCATATGCATGCAGAGGGACTTCATTCCATGCAGATCCTGGACAAGATGACTTTCTGCGAAAGCTTTTCTGTGAAAGATTTCTTCAAAGCCAGCCCTGGAGCTAGTCCAGGAGGGCAGCCTGTTCAGGAAAGCAAACCCAAAGGAGAGAGAATTAAGTAGCACATAACTGGTGCATCATCTCTTGCCCTTTCCGCCCCTACCTTTGAGTCAGTACTGAATCACTTCTGCTGTGAAGAAAAAAAAAAAAAAGAAAATAATCATAAGGAAAGAAAATAACTGGTTTTGCTTTGGGAGGCTCTGGAAATTTTAGTGCCATTTGCTGTTGAAAGCAGAGGAGGGAGCGGTGCTCTAAGGACAGACTACAAAGTTTGGTCTAATAAATGTGAATGGATATACAGGGCTTGATTGTTCTTTCACACCAATGAAACTCCATGGACTGAAATCAGGCATACTAATTACACAGTATACTTCTGTAAACGATTTGTAACTCTGGAGTTGCTGAATTGTAATATAACCTAAGGCACAATGTGAATGTGCACCCCTGGTCCCCGAGGCATGTGTTAATAGTAACACAGCTTGTCATCGTGTGTTTTTAAATTTTTAAATCTAAATAAAATATAACATTGCATGTAATATGTACTTTAAATGGCAGATGTGTAATAAACATCTCTATTTATGACAGACTTAGGCAGCAAAACATAATGAGGTGTGGTTCTGGTACAAATTTTGCTTCGGGTTCACTTTGTACTTTTAACCACCCCAGTTAATTACACAGCTAAGATCATGCCCTGGAGAGTTTTAATTTTCTTGTGATTGTATAATGGACTCTTACTAATATCATTATTCAAAAAAAAAAAAAAAAGGCTAGGAATATTTTCAGACAGAACTTTAAGTGCGAAGATTTGTTTAAACCTCTTTTTACTAATTCTGAGTCACAACCAAAAACATTTAAAGATGTTTCTTTGCCTTAGGTAACCATGCAGCTTTTCCTCAGTATTTACACTGCTCTCTTTCATATATATGATTTTTGAACCACTGCCATTACCCTAGTTTCTGTAGGCCAGAAATGTCTTCATCTTTATAATGGTCCTGGAAGATAGGGAATATTCACCTCTGCCTTTTCCTGATGGGGCACAGACTTTTCGTTCTTGCTCAGCTCAGTGGGAGGTAGGCATCCTGTCCTGGTTTCGGCTGGGATAGAGTTAATTTTCTTCCTAGTAGCTGGCATAGTGCTGTGTTTTGGATTTAGCATGAGAATAATGTGATAACACACTGATGTTTCAGTTGTTGCTAAGCAGTGTTTATACTAAGTCAAGGACTTTTCAGCTTCCCATACTCTGCCAGCAAGGAGGTGCACAAGAAGCTGGGAGGGGGCACAGCCAGGACAGCTGACCCCAACTGCCCAAAGGGATATTCCATACCATGTGACGTCATGCTCAGCATATAAGCTGGGGAGAGTTGGCTGGGGGGCAGCAATCGCTGCTCGGGGACTGACTGGGCATCGGTTGGTGGGCGGTGAGCGGTTGCATCACTTCTTGGTGTTTTTTTTTCGTTCCTGGGATTTGTTCCTCTCTCTCGTTGTTTTACTTTCCATTACAATTTAGTGGTGTTGGTGTTGGTGTTGTCGTCGTCGTTGTTGTTATTATTATTATTTTATTATTTCAAGTATTAAACTGTTCTTATCTCAACCCACGAGTTTTCTTACTTTTGCTCTTCTGATTCTCTCCCCCATCCCACTGGGGGAGGGAGGGTGAGCGAGCGGCTGTGTGGTGCTTAGTTGCCGACTGGGGTTAAACCACAACAGCATCCGAACGCCTCCAAGGAGCTGGGTGTATCTGGTTTGCCCAAGGTCAGACAGGAACGAATGCTTGGCTATGGGAAAGGAGGAATCTCTGTTTCTTGAGCTCCCAACTGGTGCTATAAGCCCTGGACCCTCCTTTGTACTCCATATATGCACACAGGGAAAACGGACAGAAAGCAATCTAATTATCAAAGAAACAGAACAGTTTGGAAACACGATGGCTGTACGCTGTAGGAAACAGGTGCTCATCCTATGGAGTGCAGGCTTTCGTGGCAGACGGGACAATTTATCAGGCCTGCAGTCTGTTCCCAGCAGCCTTCTTCCCTGGGTACAGCTCTGGAGCGTATAAGGAACGGGCTGTGTGTCAGATGAATTGTTCTGGCAGCAGCCGCAGCTCCCACCCGGCCCCAGCCTTTCCTGATGGCTGCTTGGCTGCTCTCCCATCACATGAGGGTTACATGTCTGGGATGTGACAGGCAAATGACCCCTGGGCAAAATGGCGTCTGGGAGCAGCTGCCATTGCCGGAAGAGTTCGTCCAGCTTGCAGCCAGCTCTCCTCCCTGTTCCCAAGCCGTCCAGGGGAAGGGAGGTAGCAAGGCGCAGGCTGAACGATTTTGCTGCTGTGGTAGCAGCTTGCTCCTGGCGGCCCTGTTTGCCGGGGCAGCTCAGAAGCAGGGAGCGACTTAACCCGTGCAGGCATGCAGCGAAGCCAGCGCTGCCAGGGAGCCTGGGCACAGCGCTCCTGCACGGTTCTGCTCGCGGAACTGGGGAGAGGCCACCTCCCCTGCTCCCGCTGCAGTCAGTGATGCAGCATGCCCAGCTGGAAACCATAGGCATCTCCTGATCTGTGCGAAGTTTTGGTTAGAAAGAGTACACGTAGTAACTAGCGTACGCTGTGCCACTAGAAGGAGATGGGTGTAAGACATAGCAGACCCAGATCTTCAGCTGCTGTAAACTGTCATTACTTTACGGGCCAGTCTGTATCTTTCTGCTCCATACTGGTTTCTTTTCCTTCCCCCAGGGTTCATTTGGTTGACAAATTTCTTTTGTTCTAGCCCTTTTACAGTGGTTTTAAGGCTTCAGCAGGCAACAAAAGATCTTAAGGATCTTAGTTTTAATGCACATTCACAAAATATCCATTAATTTGAGCGAGAATGCTGATTTTAACACCTTTTGGAATATGTACTAAGAATTTACTGTAATGTAAATAATTTACTACATACTTTGTGAGAGTAAGTATAGTGGAAAATTATATTTAGCCACTAATTTCTAAACTGAAACAGCAATATACTTCTCTGGTGTAATATATTTTCCAGTCATGTGCTGAAGAGAAGCATTTTTTTCAGCTGAGCTCACTTAAAGTTCAAAAGATAAATATATCACAATGACAAATTGCAAAATGCTATTCATACATTTAGGTAAAAATCGTTCCCTCATTTGTTTGTATTTCACATAAACTGTATTACTGTTATTCCAAAGAAAATATAGTACAAAATAATTCTGATTAAAAATACAAGTATTGTTAATGGACCAAAGCAGAAATTTATCTTAGCTTGTGGGGAAAAAAATTATATAAGCTAAGTATACTCTCTTTGGGTGAAATTCATTCCAGCACAAAATGATATCCACTCAGCCCTCTGAACTGCCTAATCCCTGACTCAGGGCCCTACAGAGTGGGACACGAGTGGAATTGTTAGTGCAGGGGTTTTTGCATCTGTTCTGTTCTGCGTGGTTGAGAACTTTTCCACATGGGAAAGTGGTCTGAATTTACATCCCTGTCAGACTTTCTTAGGACTTGTCCACAAGGAGAAGTTAAAAGAAATCTGGGAGCAAATATGCCATGCACTCATGACTCCATACCCGCAACTGTGAGGACACTCAGCCTGCTGTGAGAGTGAACTGGTTTATCTGATGTGCTGTGAGCTAAGTCACACTTGCTGTGCACAAAATCTGTCCATGTAGGGAATGAACACGCAGTAGATCGATGCTGTCCGTTTGCCACTTAAATGCATCCTCCGTGTGTGGAGTCACAGGCAAGAGTCAAAGGTGTCCACTGGGACAGGGCTACTCATTCCATTTTGCCCTGGGAGCAGAGAGGCGTTTCTCAGTTAAATCCTCATGATCTCTATCCATACATTATGACACTGTGGGTGAAGTTTTTTTGCTTATTTTAGTTAAAGCTTATGATTTGTCAAATGAAGCATCAAATCCTGCCCTTCCCCTAGATTGCTAACTTACCCTACATGTGTACATTCTCTGTACGGTCTTTAGCAGGTAATGAGCTTTTTGTGTAATGAGTAAGGACTTTCAGCTGCTGCCTTAGTTTCATCTTCATGTAGCTTACCATTGATTAACACGTTGTATGACTCAGGTCGAAGGATGTACATTTAGAACATAAGTAAAAACGAGGAAATGTGACAACAATAAATCTGATCTTTAAAATTATATAGAAACGAAAGGTGAATGAGTCATGTTATTGGTAGAATATGTATAGTAGAGTAAAATGTTGGGATCAGAAGTATTATTTACCACACATACAAGGTAATGCACTGGAGGTCTATAACTTCACTGCTCACTATTTTTACCGCTTTTATGTTACCAGTTCAGAAATCACTTATGGAATTAATATACCCTGATTTCTCTTTCCAAACAACTATATGCACCCTGCCTTGTTTCCAACACATATGTGTGTTCTCTCTCTCTCTCACACACACACAAAGGATTCTGTAACAACAGGACCATTATAGAGAATGATCTAAAACATGTGGACTGCAGCCAATATTTAGATATGGTATAGTAAATTCTGGAAGGTATAAAAAGGAAATAACTGAACTCATTGCAGAGAAAAATGAGCCAGTCTTAAGTACTTTTAATCACTGAGTTTCATATCACAACATATGCAAGATACTGAGCCTAATATTGAAGGGGAAAGGGGCTAAGGGAGAGGAGGAATCCAGTTCCACTGGGATTTGGGATGGTAGGTTTTTAGCATTTTTATAAGAACCTTTCAAGAGATTAATGAAAACCATTTAAACAAATATATAAATATGTTTACCAAGAGGCAGGCTCCTTGTGTGACAGCTGCGACCTGAGAACTTTGTCATGCATCCCCACAGCTCAGTCTGAGCTAAAGGGGTAGTCGATACACTGCTCCTCCTTTCTTCCACAGATTGCTGTTGCACCTGCTTTGCAGGCAGCTCAGTTACTCTGCCCACTCCCTCCCTTTGTCCAAAGGGATCCCTGGGAGAGAGAAACAGCCACCGCAGCAGTATCAGAGATGAACAAGAGTGAGCCAGTTTCTTTCCCTTTTCTCAAAATACCCAGCTGTATCCAAGTGTCTGCCAAATCAGTTTTTGCTCAACACCCCAGCACCCTGAGCTGGGCTCTATAGCTCACCTCCACAGCTGGGAGGCTGTGGACAGCATCTCCTCTGTGTCTGCCCCTTTGCCATTTCCCTGGGCAGGTAGGTACGTTGAGCCTCTGTAGATATTTAGAGGCATATGCAGTTGCCCATCAGTCTGCGTATAGCCATGATGTTCTGTATTTGCATAAACTGTCGCGCATGAATTGAAACCTGGCTGTCATTAATCAAGGGCTTTAGTGAGCTTGAGTTTTTCACTGAGGTTTTTGCTGAGCCTGGGCTTCAACATTTTCACACTTGCAAACTGCACTTAAAAAAACCTGACTGCCGGCAACTGTCTGATAAATAGTTGTTCAAAAGTATAGCAAATGCAAAACAACACTTCCTTGTTTTAGTTAGTGTTGGACTTGGATGTGGGAGAAGGATAGAGAGGTTTTTTAGAAGTATTAATCTTACTCAGCAGGGGGTGAAACACCCATTTCACCAGCCTGTTTCATAACTGCTTCCTAAAGCACATGGAAACAAATGGGCCTGATTCTGCCAACTCTGCTCATTCGAAATAGAACTTTACTCCATCAGAAATCAGCTTGAGTCTTCACGGTGCTGCTCTGCATAAATAAGGCTTTACTTGTTAGCATTAAAAAAAGCAAAACTGCTCGTGAACAAGAATCTCCAGCCATAAACTAAAGAACTAGGACTGCATTAAGAAATTAAAACCAGAAACAAACTACAAAGTTTCCATGCGTGAAAGGGCAAATTTTGTTTTTAATTAATGAATGTATGAATCAATGAAAAGACACTACCAGACAATTGGCTCTTCCTCCACACATCTTCAAGTCCAGAGCTAGTGAGAACTAATGAGCGGAGGCAGTCCTATGGAGGCAACAGGAACACCAGTTTGCTGAGATGAAGTTTACTGAGTATTTCATACAGAAATACAAAAAGTACCTTCTGGACTGAAAGGACTGTAAGAAAAATCTCATTATGACGGGTGACAGCCTAGGTGCATAGCTGTTGAGGTGCAGCAGAAGCGTGTTTTGGTCCATAAGGTGGCTATGTTGCATTTTTAGGCTGGTTTTAGGTTGGAGAAGTGTTACCAAAATAATCCCACATGGGCTGATTCCACTGCAGCTGCACCAGGGTTAGCAACAATGGGAGCCTTAGTATAGACAGCTTTCGGCTCCAGCAGCCGTTTTCAGCACTGTATCAGTTAACCCTGCTCTGAGGAGGGTTAATTGACACAGTGCTGCAAATGGCTGACGAGATGAAAACTCATATATTATGACTCCCAACATCCCTAACAATTGTGCAGCTGCATTCATATTAGCAATGGTGGGAATTTGGAGGAGGGAAGAAAAGTCCCCAGTGCAGACAAGGCCTGAGAGTGAGCCTTAATGTTCTTTTCTGGGTCTTGTTTGTCAGTCGCAGTCATGCTTCCCTAAAGCATTCTCCCAGCCATCTGCAGATTGCTGATTACGAAGCAGCAGCCGCCGAGTTCCACCAGTTGGATGAAAAGAAATGAGTAGAAGAGTGGCGATTCACCCTGGCCCATCTGATAGGTGCACTCAAGGTTCCTGTGCCTGCTCTTCTCCTTCTCTCTCTTGTATCCCCAGAGACCAGAGGGAGTCCATTCAAAAAGAACCAGGGAAAACAAAAATTAACTTTTCCCACAAATGCAGACAATATTTGCAAAATGTACTTCTCCTGGGAGGACTGGTTTTCTAGAAACAGAGTATCAGGATTCCCAGCTCCTTGAGTACCCACTGTAGCCTTTGCCTATGTAAAAATATCTTTGGCTGCTCTGGTTGGCCACAAAAGTGAAATACCCAACCAGTATACGACCCTTATAGACAGGGTAGAGCTGCTAGCACTGAGAGGCCAAGACCGTTCCTCTAAGGAGCTCCGTGAGGCAGTGCAGAGCTGTGAGCTCCTTGAAGAACTGCGGAAACGGGCAGAAAAATTCTATCCCTTTCGAGTAGCTTGCACTCCATGAGAACTAGGGTGGAGAAAACAGGGCACCCCCCTTGAGCAGGACAGAGGGGCGCCCTGACTCTTTGCACTCTTACGTACATGGTGAATAGGCACGGCAGAGTCGGTGACACACTTCCTATCACACAGACTGCATTGCAGACCTTCAGGGAAACGTAGCAGCTCGGGAAAAAAATGTTCTCTCCTCGTGTAATGCACTATCAGTCGAGACCATCTGAGCTCCCAGACTTCCACAGGTGGGAGTTAGTTATAGTGATGTATGGGTTATGCTAGGTTGCTATCTATAGGTGACATCTCCCCGTGATGGTGCACAGCATGAGCCTGTTGATTTACAGGGTGTGGTTCTTTTACATCCACAGGCTTTTGAGAAAGGAGGTAGATGAAGAAGTGAGCAAGGGAAGGGGGTTCCTTGTTGATATTTATAATCTCCAAGGCCTATTTAACCTGTAATTTTCTGTCTTTCTAAAAGATACTTTGCTGCAACCCAGAGTTCTGTGTTCTGATGCAAAATATTATTGCTGCTGTTAGACTGCACAATTTAAAAAGATCCCCTCTGGGAACAGAGGCCAATTAACCCTCTACAAGCCATCACACTGACTACAGAATAACAAACGGCCTCTTTATGTGTGTTCTGGGTTAGGTAGCAAAATCTCTATCTTACTTTCATTCTCTTCTTCTTAATCTTGTAGGAAGTTCCTGTAATTTCTCTGGAAATTTCCTGAGTTTGTAGGTTCATGGAGAGTGGAAACCAGGCCTCATTTTATGTTTATAAATTTCCTACCCTATTATGAATGCTTCCAGAAAAAAAATAAAAGCACTGACAATTAATACTTCCGTTGATAGACCAAAGCTTAAATCTCAGACCAAAGCTGGCGGAAAGTATGTCATCTCTACTCCAGTAACTTTTCAGTATTCTCTTCAATGAATTATACAGTTATATTCACTGGTGTTTGCACTGGACGGAGCAATAATCCATACTGTCAGAGGATGGATTGGAACATGGAAGGAACAGTTACCGCATCTCTTTTGGGAAGGAATCTGGAACAAAACCAAGAGCTGTTTCTGGCTTCTCAGCTTCCGCCAGCCCCTTGAGGAAGTCGGGCTTTCTGGGTTCTGCATGTCATGTTGCTTACCTGTGTTAAGGTACTCTGGATATAAATGATGCAAGAACAAGTTTTTGGATTAGTCTAGACGGGTTTGTATCCTCAGAGCTGCCATCAGGAATACCGTACTGGTTTATAATCTAAGAACTTTGGGTTAAGGAGGGAATCAAGACGGTTTCAAATCAATGAAGGACCCACAGTCGTTTAGACCTCTGATGCTAATTCTTGTTATGATAGTGAATCTGTAGGCAGACATCCCTAGAAAGACCCGAACTCTGTTGTGCTGGGCACAGTGCAAGTGCCAAGACCTTTCTTGCCTGGAACAGCTTTCAAACAGTGAGCTTAGGAACATTGCTCCCACGTGAAGGTCATTTGCTTATGGCTGTATGGAAAAAATCTTTGGACTATGGTATTGTTACTAGAACTACTCGAGGGAAGACTAATGGAACTATTAATAGCCCATATAGGATGAATCTGTGGAGACGGCAGTTTTGGAGCTACAGGCTTTTAGCAATTGCATGTACCACTTTCTTCCAGAGAAATGGATACATGAATATGCTTCAAAGAGATTAATGGATGTTATAAAAGTTATTTGCTGCTACACTTTAAACTGTAGACTTCACAATCTCCGCTTGGAATCCTGATCTCATACAGCAGCTTAATCTTTTGATGTATAGAATGGATGTAGGGCCCTGTGGATTTCTTCATGGTGCGATGGGAACTGAACATTTTGCAAAGTATAGTTGCGACTACAAGACTTTTCTTATAGCTATGAAATTTAACAGGTGGACTGTGTCCATCTTCCATAGCTGGTTGCTTTTGGGGATGGGAGGGAAGCAGGCTTTGGGAGGCTTGTGATTGGATTAAGAACACTTTGGGAATATTTTCAGCCTTAAGAAGTGTTCTAGGATTACTCTTTCTTTAGCCCATCTGTCTGCAGTATGCTTTTCCTATTCCACAGAAAATTACTCAGCTGTCTCCTCAGCACAGTCCTTGCTCGTCAATGATGTTTGGAGTAACTTTTTGCCTGATTATTTTTCTTTATTTATCTATAAGCAGCTAAGAATTTATAAGGTATCAAGACAACTGGATGTATCTAGACAGCCAGTGCAAGAACCGTTGCAGCAATATCTCTGCCCTCTTCAGCATTATACATGATAACGTAACTTTTTATTTCCTTCCAAGGGCTCTCTTGTGTTTGTCCACCCCGGAGGAGGGGAGGAAGGATGTGAGGAGACAGTTCTAGGGGTGGCTCTATCTCAGGCAAAGTCCAAGACCTTGAGGGAGGTGCGGGACTGGGGGAATGCCAAAATCGCACACGGAGCCCAGGTGTGAGCATTTTCTTTGGGGACGCACAGACATCGCGTCCTCACTGGCCTTTGTAGCGATCTCCGTGCGAAGGGGCGCCTAACCACGGTTTGCACGGGAGAGGACCAAACGCCAAAGGAGGGAGAAGGCTGTGTGGGACACCCTGCTTAAGGAGTTTGGGAACATTTGCAGACCGCAGCCCAGCCGTGCTCATGGGAACGATGTCGGGGCAGGGCTCTTCAGAAGAGGTCGTTCCCCCGTGCCCGTCACCGTCCCGGCAGAAAAGCTCCGACCCGCCGTCGGGTTACACCACCCACATCTCACCGAAGGCGCCGAGC